>NW_006798732.1:1579908-1588292 GCF_000442215.2 Lipotes vexillifer | reverse complement strand
CCCCCCCTCCCAGAATCAAAAAACGAGACCCGCCTCGCCCTGCTGAAGGTCCCAGGCCCCTGGACCCCAAGCCTCTTGCTGGACCTGCTCCACCCTCCTCTCATCCCCATTTTCCATTTCGTCCTCTGCTCCCTCTTTCCAACATCACCGAGTTGCCCCATGGCTGGCAAAGTTGTTTTAAATCGAGCTCCTCTCATTCTCCAAAAGCATAATTAAGCTCCATTGACTTCACCGCCCTGTTCCACAGCACCCTCTTCTCATCCGAAGGTCACGAAGGGACAGTGGGGCACCTTCTGTCTCCTGATCCGTATTTCTCACACACTCCTCAAGCCAGCCCTTTCCACTCACTGTCGCAGGTCCCCTCAAGGCCACCCTTTCTCCTGAGGACATCAGGGACCTTCGTAATAATGACTTCGTATTACTGACCATCTACTGCCCTTGACACTGTTGACCCCTCCCCGCTTCTGGAAATGCCGTCCTGAGTTCCCTCAGGGGCCCTGCACTTGCTGAACTTGGTTTCATCTTCTTTTTCTCTGTTGGTACCTCTTCCTCCCCGACTCCTTTAACCAGTGGTGTTCTCCGGGGGTTGGTCCTTAGCTCTACCTTCACTCTGTACATTTCCTTGGGCTGAGGTCACCTAATTCCTAGCCTTGGGAGTCATTAACATATACAGGATGCATAAGTCCAGATTGCTCCGGCACATCTCACCCCCTGAGCTTCAGACTCCTAAGTACCAATGCCTTGTGACGTTTTCCTTTCGGTAGCGATTAGCGTGTCAAACTCGGCACACCCAAAACTGCCCCTCGGTTTGTACTCTCTCCAGATTTTCTATCTCAAGTGGTGGCAGCAGCATCCCCGGTTGCATCACCTGGCTGCAGGTAAACTTCACTCTTCACGCTTGATTCCACCTGCTTTGTGGCACCACATTGCTAACCACCCACTGAGTGCTTTGATTCACCTCCTGAATACATCTCAAATCTGCACCCTCTCATGACAGCCAATACCCTCACGTAGGTACAAATCCTCTCCCAGGAGGATGAGTGCAAAGGGCTTCCAATGTATCCTCCTGCACCCAGTTTCATCCCCCTCAGATACACCCGGTGTACCCCACCAGGAAGGTCCATGCATAAAATATGGCCTGTTATTCACTCCCTATTACCTACAAGATACAGTTCAAAAACTTCATCTGGCTATATGGAGAAATACAGCACAGTATTTCCAATCAGGAATAGCTGAAACAGACTCTCCTCAGGAATGCTGGCACCCATATGGTAAAAACCTGATATGCCAGCCCATGTCTACTGGTAACTATAATAAAATTATTTTCATATGTATTTATCTCCCAGACTAGCTCATCTTGAGAAAAGAGATTGTCCCCAGGGTCTAGCACAGTGCCTGGAAGATGGCGAGAATCAACAGATGTTTGTTGACACGTGCATGGAGAGGTCTCACTGAACTTGCTGAGGTTCTCGGGAACCGGCTTCTAGAAAATCTGAAGAGAGAGAGGGAGAAGCGGTGCGGGGGGGGGGGCGGTGCTATGAGGGGTGAAGGACTGAAGGGGGATCTGTGATGGGGAGGTGACGAGAGGTGGGAGTCTGGCTCCACGTGACTGATGTTAAAAACAGAGGTGCCTCTGATTAGGATGACGGGCTCATCTATCCCAAAGGACAGAGGAGGAAGAGACGCAAAGAGAAAAGTTGTTTCTGACCTGCACTTACCCTGTGCTGACAAGGACAGAATGTACGTGGGAATCTCTCTCTCTACGTTTGTCTGTCGTTGGGAGAACCGCCTGGCATCTTTGGGCTCCAAGGGGTCCAATCAAGACCAGCAGCTTTGCCCCTAAAAGGAAGTCCTGAGTCCTTTATCATAGGAATGGCATTTTCCTACTTATCTAAATGTAAAGAGCTTCCCAGGGTCCTTTTCTATTCTTCTTAAGTCCATGGGAATATGATTTGTGAAGTTAAAATTGTAGGCAAATCTCAGGCAACATAGTTGTTACGATTATCAAAACCTTCCTGTGCTCATAGACAGACAAAAATAGACCTCTTTTGAACCTAATTATTTTGAAGAAAAGGAAGTTCTTTTGGTCATTATTCTCCTTATCTATTGATTGAATCCTTTTTCTGGAATTCTAATTTTCTGAACATTATTCAAATTCTCAAAGGGATTCCCAGGTATTGCCCACAGGGTCAAATGTTTGTGGTACCTTGGAAAATCAGATTGTGTAAAGCTGACTGGATTTTCACAATATTATCCAGAACCTCCAAGACAAGACCTTAAGAGGGATGATTAAACAGGAGTGTTAGTCTGTGATAAAGTTTCTGTCTTCGGAGTACCTAATTTTAAAACAGATCAAAGAGAGCGATCATTTGTATAAAATCTCTCTTCATCCCTTTTTGTTTGCTTGTTTCTTTTATTGTTTTTCTCACTCTGATACTGTTTTCCCATTAATTTCCATGTCTGGTGAGGAGTTATGTATTCATTGCTCAAGTTATGGTCCTTCTTTTTATCTTGATTCCTCCAAGTCTTGCCAGATTTCTAAGTTGGAGGTGAGGTTTAAGGAGGACTCAGATGAAGACTTAAGGAGCTGGGGAAGAGCCTTCATCTCACTGTGGGTGGAGAGACCACCTCTTCCTTTCATCCTGTAATAATGTCATTTTTAAAAAATCCTATGATTGGTGAGAGTAGAAATTTCTATAACCACTCCAGAGGGTAATGCGTGGCAATGTATGGAAAGTTTAAATGTCTTGCCCTTTGACCTAAGAAAAATTACAAGAATGTGTCTAAAAGGATAGTCATCCATTATAGCACTTTTTATTAAAACAAAAAAAATCTGAAAACAACCCAAAGAGGTTATCCATCAAAAAAAAACAACAAAGGAATTCCAGGCAGTCATTAAAAGTAATGACATTGTTTTGTAAAGATACTCATAATATAAGAGGAAAAAATGATTACTAAAGGAGTAAACAGTAAAATTTCCCTTTTGTTAAATTGTGCGCGTGCAGTCCATAAGAATATGCAAAATGTTAACAGTAGTTATCACTGGGAAGTAAAACGTTAATCTTTTTGAGAAATATCTTTCCATGCTGTCTGAATACTCCTCATTTGGGGAAGTAAAGCCCTGAACTCTGACATCAGAGCTTTGCAAGGTCCATGACAGGGCACCTCCCGAGCCCCAGAGGGAAGGCAGGGCATAGGAAAGTCTTTTCCTGAACCTGCTTGCGAGGAACGTTCTGTGATCTTGGCTCCCCCAAGAAGCTGAGATTCAGACAGGTCACAATGGACGATTTGTTCTCATTGCCAGAGAGGATGCACGGAGCCCAGGCTCTGGGAATGGCAGTACCTACCTTGCAGGTCACACCCATATGAGACCAAAGTCATGGGCCAGCCCAGAACGTTACCTGGGAAGCTGAGCCCCATTCAGGGCGAGAGAGACCCTAAGACCCACTGATGAACAGGTGGCCTGTCCCCTGTGCATCCTGGCCTCGCCCATCAGTGCTGCCGCTGCCTCCCAAACCCCCTCTGTCGGGGTCAGACAACACCAGGTTTGCTGGTGTAAAATTCTGTGCGTGCTAGACAGGGCTTCCCAAACAAAACACACCTTGATTTAAAATAATAAACCTTCCACTGATGTTGATAATGAAGGAGATATATTACTAGGTCTTGCCTAATTTTGAAATCTTAAAAAGTAATTCTTAGCATGTGGGACTAGTTATTTTATAATAAATAAATAATTCGAGTTATTTCTCCTTGGACTCCACAGCAAGCTTTTTCGGTTCGGGGTTTGTTTTAACAACATTAGCATATGACACTATGCCCTCAGATTTCCCAGTCAGCAGGACGGAGTCGTTGACTAACTCCGGATACAGCCCAGAGGCGGCAGCATCTTGCTGGTGGGACCAACTCTGGACGCACCGCTCCATCCCAGGGCTTTGGCTTCTATCTCCTTAGAGATCATCACTGATGCCCACTCCTTCCAGGTGTATAACTCTAAGATACTTTGCCCTCCATCACCTTACCAGAACAGAGGGAATAGCATCTCCAGGTTCCAGTTGCTGCCTAAAAGGCCTCTGTGGGAGAATCTCACCTTCTGGGGAGCAGTACTGGACCAATTCTTAGTTGATGGGTAAGGAAGTTGGGACAGCACCCAGGGATAAAATGAGGAGTGGGACAGGTGAGCCTCTGGCTTGACCTGGAACTAGAGATGTTGGTTACACTGGGGTACAGTGAGGACAGCAGAGGGAGGGAAGGATTCAATTTCAGGAGCATTTCCTATGTATAAGATGCATCACTGGTGTCTATAGGACCTAACGTCTGCTGAGCGCCTACCAAATGCCTGGAGCTGTGTCTAGTGCTTTGTGTATGCGATCCACTGGGTCCAGCCACAAACTTAGCCCATTTAGGACAATTATGCTCCGTTTTTGGGGGGTTTTTTTTTTTGCTTTTTAAAATTGAAATCTAGTTGATTTACAATGCTGTGCCAATCTCTGCTGTAAAGTGACTCAGTTACACACGTATAAACCTTTTATAATATATATATTCTTTTCCATTACGGTTTATCACAGGATGTTGAATATAGTTCCCTGCGCTCTACAATAGGACCTTGTTGTTTATCCATCCTAAAGAAGATGTGGTACATATACACAGTGGGATACTACGCAGCCATGAAAAAGAATGAAATAATGCCACTTGCAGCAACATGGATGCAACTAGAGATTATCTTACTAAGTGAAGTAAGCCAGAAAGAAAGACAATTATGCTCCTTTAATAGGAGAGAAAACTGAAGCTTAGAGGTCACACAGTTCTAAGTCATGGAGCCAGAACAGCCAAGCAAGTGTTACCTGAGAACCTGAGCCCTTGACCATCAACTAAACTACCAATGCAGTGTCTCCGTCACTCTGCTGAGAAGGAACCCGTGTTGGAGAGGCATAAGTCATCTGCTCAGAGAAGCACATAAGAAGCTATAGAGCAAGGACTTGAAAGCAGGTCTGTCTGACACCAGAAACACGTGGTTCTCCCCAGATTCTGGCCGCGAAGCAAGACTCTTGCCCACGTTGCAGTGTGGCTGATTTGTCTCCACCTGGAGTCTTCGAGTTCAGCCTTAAACCCAAAATACGGTTGAGAAAATGTTTTAGAAAGATGTACGGGTCTACGTGACCAATAAGCCACACAAATAACCAAAACAGTTTCAGAGATCTTAGGACACATGCTGTAACTGCTGTGGCATTTCCTTTGGAATTCCGTGTTGCCTTTTTTATGCACCTTTGAGTGGCTGACTTCACCAGGAGCCATGCCAGCAGGAGGGGAGCACAGTGCTGGGCCAGTGGTCAGCAAAGCTCCAGGCCTGAGTGCAAAGCCCATGTGAGGGTATTTGGTTAGCTTACCTGCTCCTGCTGACGGACCTGTGCCTTTTCATCCCTGCCCGGTGAAAACCAACTCCCAGGCACCTAGAGCAGCCTGGGAGTAAGTGATACTATGTTACATCAACACCCCAAATTGCAGTAACAACCTGTGTTCACATGTGTGTGTGAGTGTGACTGTGTGTGTATGAGTGTGTGTGACTGAGTGTGTGACTATGTGTGAGTGTGAGTTTGTGTAAGTGTATGAGTGTGTATGACTGAGTGGGTGTGAGTGTGAGTTTTGTGTGACTGTGTGTGTGAGTGGATGTGACTGAGTGTGTGTATGAGTGTGTGTGAGTGTGAGTTTGTGTGAGTGTGTGACTGAGTGGGTGTGAGTGTGAATCACCTCCAGGTCTTCTGCTCCGCTCCTTCAGCGTCTCTTTGGTGCCCCTTGTCAATTCTCAGCTGGTCACCAGGGTCCTTGGCGCACCGTCCCCTTCTCGCCGGCTCCCTGCGGTCAGCGGGCGTTCACTGCCCTCATCTTCACTTCAGGAAGCATCACCACCCCCGGTAGCCACCCCTCATGGAACAGAAGGGTCTGCCCCGGGCTCTCCCTCCAGGGCTCCCCGGCTCCCTGGTGGACTCGGTGGCTCACTTTCCAGCATCTCCTAAAGCTGGTGGCCGGGGCTGCCGTGCCTGCGCTCAGTGTCTACAAAGGCTCACAAGGCAGCAGCCTCTCGGCGGCCGGCTCCCACTGCCTGCGTGCAGGGCAGAGTCGCCGCCATCCACCTCTGTGGGCGTTTCTCTCCCCAGCTCCCATGGACTCTCCAGGGAACAGCTCTGCCTTCCTCTGCAGACAGGAAACAGTGAGAAGAAACGGCGAGGGTGCGCGTGATTGGCAGCTTCTGAGAGGCTCCCAGAGACCCCAGTACTCGCGCCCCTGTGTGGTTTCCTCCCTTGGGGTAGGGCCGGACCTAGAAACTCACTTCCAGTGAGCAGACAACACCAAGGTGACGGATATCACTTCTGAGATTAGCTTATGCTATGGAGAGAACTCATATATTGACTCCGAATCCACGCAATGGTGTTTGGGAGGCCATGAGGGTGGAGCCCTCACGAGTGGGATTAGTGCCCTGATAAAAGAGGCCGCGCAGAGCTCCCCGGCCCCTCCCACCCTGTGAGGACACAGAGAGAAGACGGCTGTCATCGAGGAAGTGGGCCCTCACTAGACACTGAATCTGCCCCCACCTTGATCTTGGACTTTCCAGTCTCCAGTACTGGGAGGAATAAATGTTTTGTTGTTTATAAGCCACTGAGTCTAGGACATTTTGTTATAGTAGCCCAAACGGGCTAAGACAGGTTACAAAGGACTATGCCTTCCATTTTGTGTGCCCTCTTCCTTTCCCTTCCTGGCTCATCTGATGAGGCAGCTGTCCTGTGATGAGCTGCCCCGTGGAGAAGCCTCCAGCCTCGGCTCCCAAGGGACTGAACCAGAAGTGGATCCCTCCCTGCCGAGTCTTGAGATAAGGCATCCTTGGGAGGGGACCCAGCTAAACCACACCAGAGTTCCTGAGCCACAAAATCTCGGAGATAATGTATGTTTTTAACTGATTTATTATGGGGGTAACTTGTTACCCATCAATGTATAACTAAGACAGAGCAGGAACTGAATCTCCTGCTTCCTTTGGAAAAATCCCAACATCCTTGGCTGAGCTAGCAGGAGAGGGGGCCATGCAACGGTGGCCCAAAGGATTCCCATCCAGCGTCCGCAGTGGAGGCCTGAGCTCTGACAGGGAGCTGACCAACTGTCGACCGTGCCGTGAGCCGGTCTGCCGATCCCATCCTCCAGTATTTTATCTTCCAGGAAAGCGCTTGGCAGGGACCACGTTTGAAGTCCACAGAGAAACGTCAGGTAGAAGGTGAAGATGGAGCTCTCTTGACCTGCTTAGCTCCATGCCAGCTCCCAGCACAGCCTCAACGATAAAATAGGTTTTAAGAGTTTACTAAAGGGGGCTTCCCTGGTGGCGCAGTGCTTGAGAGTCCGCCTGCCGATGCAGGAGACGCGGGTTCGTGCCCCGTTTCGGGAAGATCCCACATGCCGCGGAGCGGCTGGGCCCGTGAGCCATGGCCACTGAGCC
The DNA here is from genome assembly GCF_000442215.2 of Lipotes vexillifer. NCBI lineage: Eukaryota > Metazoa > Chordata > Mammalia > Artiodactyla > Lipotidae > Lipotes > Lipotes vexillifer. Next base: position 1,580,815 of record NW_006798732.1, on the reverse strand, counting down.
TGCGCGTCCGGAGCCTGTGCTCCGCAAATGGGAGAGGCCACAACAGTGAGAGGCCCGCATAACGCAAGAAAAAAAAAAAAACAAAAAAAAAAGAGTTTACTAAAGGCCAGGAACTTTGCCGTATCTGATACAGAGCTGGCACACCCATTGACTAATAGAAGTTAACAGTAGTTGCAGCCATAATCATTATTATTATTATTGACATTAATTATTATTTTTGTTGACACTTATTCTGTGTCCCCTCTTTTACCAGGTACAATACCAAGTGATTTAGATTCTTTTTATTAATCCTCACCACCACCCTATGAGGTATGTGTGCTCGTCCCATTTTGCAAGTGAAAAAAACTAAAGCACAGAAAGTTAGAGTAGCTTTTCAAGGTCATGATGAGCCTATAAGAGTAGAAATAAGACAAGGGGTTCTGGCTCCACTGCTTCTGTTCCCACGGGGATAACTGTTCTTGCCACGCACCCTGGCCAGTGGATGGAAGCATCGTGGAAAGGCAGGCGATGCTCTGAGGACTGCACAAAACAGCATCACACTTGCACCTACGTAAGACCAGGTACTCTGGCTCCTACTGCTTGGCGCTGACAACTTCCTCGGCAGCTTGCTGAAGGCCTCCGGGCCTGCCTAACCACTCCACGGCACGTGCCTCTGTGCCTTTTAAACACATTCTGTCTGGTGTGCTTCCAAAGGGAATTCCTTAGGCTCCTCTCAAGCCTGCAGGGCATTTGGCTCTTGAGATAAGTGCATCAGGACATACCAGCCGCCAGCACCAGGCTTCCTGGCTGAGAAATCTCAGTTACTTCAGGCCCTATCTCCATCACTTTCCCATGTCCAACATATCCAGAAACACATTTAGGAAACTGAAACACAAAAATACCTTCTTGAGATAAAGCTTATTTCAGC
>NW_006798732.1:1548477-1579894 GCF_000442215.2 Lipotes vexillifer | reverse complement strand
TCAGCAGGAGCCTAAAAATAACGTACAGTCATGATCTGTGTATGCCTACATGTCAGACTGACAACCTGCTTGAATTTCATCTGCAAAGCATTGGCTGCATGATGTCAGGCAAGAAGAAATTTTAGTCCCTAAGTCTCCATTTATTCATCTATAACTGACCGGTCCAATACAGTAGGCACTAGTCACTTGAAACGTGCTATGGGTATAAAATACACACTGGACCTCAAAGATTAAATTCCCCCTAAATGTAAATGATATCATGAATATGTTTTCATGAACTACATATCATTAATATATTATTGGTAAGCTTTACATTGATTATATGAAAACATAATATTTTGGATACATTGGGTTAAATAGGATATATCATTAAACATGTTTAATATTGCAACGATGATCTGGATTTAGCTAGAGTGCCCTCACTCGTGTGCTTGATACAGAACAACCCTGGCTTGGAAGGAGGTTCACTGTGGCCCAGTGAAATGCTACCCTTTTGTCCAAACGATGGACACGTGATTCCGCAGAGGAAACCCTGGGACCAGGAGGGAGGGGTTCAGAGTCCCATGGGCATATTTAATGTTCTGAATTCTTTCTGACTTTACCACCAGGTTCATTACATGTTTGTTACCCTCTAGGCAGAAGGAATTAAATTTGAAAAAAAAAATCTACAGTGGAGAAACAGATCAAAGGCTGAACTTGGTCAGTGGCATGCAGAATAAATATTATCTCACTGCTCAAACAAATCTTCTGGCTGCCAAGGCAAGACATGCTGATAAGATACTTTTATGTCTCTTCTCTCCAGTCCCCAATCCCCCAACCCTGGTGACCTCATTTTTCTAGTTTTCTGAGGGGCCCCTGGTGATATTTGAAGAATCAGAAAGCAAAGGCCGTCATCTGAGTCATGCAGGAAACATTCAGATTCCAGGCGGGACTGAGATGAGTTTCATGTCCCCTGTTCGCCATGCTGACCACTGGGAGGGTTGGATATTTGGTTCTATTCTGTGTTGACATCTGTGTTACCACAAGCTATATACTGGGTTGGCCAAAAGATCCGTTCACTTTTTCCCGTAAGATGGCTCTAGTAGCACTTAGTTGTCTTTAACTTCATTGGAAACAATCTTGTTAGATTGTATGTGACAGCTGTCATATCAGAGTGCATTTTAAAAAAAAGACATCAAAATTGTGAATTTTTGTGTAGCCATTTTAATATTGAAGATGGAAGAAAAAAGCAACATTTTCAACATATTATGCTTTATTATTTCAAGAAAGGTAAAACTGCAACTGAAACGCATGAAAAGATTTGTGCAGTGTATGGAGAAGGTGCTGTGACTGATCAAATGTGTCAAAAATGGTTTGTGAAGTTTCGTGCTGGAGATTTTTCACTGGACAATGCTCCACGGTCAGGTAGACCAGTTGAAGTTGATAGCGATCAAGTTGAAACAATAACTGAGAACAATCAACGTTATATCAGGCGAGAGATAGCCGACATACTCAAAATATCCGAATCAAGTGTTGAAAATCATTTGCAACAGCTTGGTTATGTCAATCGCTTTGATGTTTGGCTTCCACATAAGTTAAGCAAAGAAAACTTTCTTTACCTTATTTCCACATTAGATTCTCTACTGGAACGTAACGAAAATGTTCCGTTTTTAAAACAAACTGTGATGGGCGATGAATAGTGGATACTGCACAACAATGTGGAACGGAAGAGATCATGGGGCAAGTGAAATGAACCACCACCCACCACACCAGAGGCCGGTCTTCATCCAAAGAAGGTGATGCTGTGTATATGGTGGGATTGGAAGGGAGTCCTCTATTATGAGCTCCTTCCAGAAAACCAAAAGATTAATTCCAACAAGTACCGCTCCCAGTTAGACCAACTGAAAGCAGCAGTTGATGAAAAGCGTCCAGAATTAGTCAACAGAAGATGCATAATCTTCCATGAGGATGGCGCAAGACCGCATGTTTCTTTGATGGCCAGGCAAAAACTGCTACAGCTTGGCTGGGAAGTTCTGATTCATCTTCCGTATTCACCAGACATTGTACCTTTGGATTTCCATTTATTTCGGTCTTTACAAAAATCTCTTAATGGAAAAAATTTCAATCCCCTGGAAGACTGTAAAAGGCACCTGGAACAGTTCTTTGCTCAAAAAGATGAAAAGTTTTGGGAAGATGGAATTATGAAGTTGCCTGAAAAATGGCAGAAGGTAGTGGAACAAAAGGGTGAATATATTGTTCAATAAAGTTCTTGGTAAAAATGAAAAAGTGTCTTTTATTTTTACTTAAAAAAAACCGAAGGCACTTTTTGGCCCACCCAATAATTTTCTGGTCCTACCGCCACCAAGGAGATGATTTTTTAATGTACTCCTGAAAGTGCCTCACGAAAAATGGAACCTCAGGAGGGGTCACCAGCAGCCTGGAGACAGCCCGTGCTGGTGGGATCCCGGGCTCTGAGCCGAGGGGCTTTGCACCGGGAAGTTAGTGGGTTCTCCAACTTGTGATAATAAAACCAGGTTATATTTATTAAACAGTTGTGTTGTGTCAGGCACGCTTTCAAGTGCTCTGCAGACATTGTCGTTTTTGATCCTCACAGAAACCCTGTTGGGTATTTTCCACTGCTCTTCAATATTTATTTTTACTGATGAGAATGTATGTAACTCACCCAAGGTCACACGGCTACCAAGTGGCAGAGTCAAAAATCAGAATCAAGCCTGTGGGATAACCAAGCCCAGGCTCTGAACCCCTGAGCTATGGCAATCACACAGCAAGGTCCCCTGTTAAACTTTCATTTAAACTGTCAAACTCAAAGAATTTTTCTGACTTTTTTGATGAAGGAAGTTTTCTAACTAGGCCCTGCTACTTTTAGAGTTTCCATTATCAACACACATCTCTCTCAGTTGGAGTTTACTTGGAGGCTGTTGTCCAGACAACCCAGGGCTGCTGCTATAGTTGTTGTCCATACAGCTCTGGGAGGCACCATCCACTGTGATGTTGTGCAGTGCACAACCTGCACAACAGTACACAGGGCCTGTCATAAAGAAGGTCCAGTGGTCCCTAGTTTACTGATCACTGCCTTCCATCCTCCCATCTCATTCCTGTTGAATACAGAGCAATGTACTAAGTGTCAAAAGTGTCCCATAGCACTGATTTAAATATCCTGGGCTTCTGCTCAACTTATTTAAAATTCATTCCCTTAACTTCCAAGTGACCTGCTCTGTGGCTTGCTTCCCTAATCTGTCTTTAAGTAAAGTAGTCAGAACCAGAAACTCATGACAAATGAAATTGCTTCTGGCATGACGATTGGAAGAGAGTCTGTGAAGTTTATGAAATTCACCTCCAAGGCCAGGGGACTTGTATTTTAACATCAAAATCCCTAAACCTGCATATACAATGAAGGTTTCCTCAGAACATACGTGTGGATCCCTTGAAAATTACTTTTAGAGACTCAAGAATGAGTTTTAAAAAATCTTTAAAAATTTTTGAGGTTGTACTTGATTTGGGAAAAAGGTAATCAAAAAAGATATGAAAGTTTCATCTACTGAAAAAACTGGATAATAAAATAGTGATCTTGTTTTTCTTGCATCAGCTTATACACAGGCTCCTGGAAATTCCAAGAGGTGTTTTAAAATATATTTTGAGGGATGGTGTCATCTCGAAAGAAATATGATTATTGTAAAGAAAAACAGTCATTGAGTCTATAAAAGGAAGATTTAGAGAAATATTTCATTTCCTTTTAGACACATCTCTCATGAGAGAGTAATGCACAATTTTCGGTGCTACGCTCCTGATTGCATGCTCCAGAGTACGAGGTAAAAATAAATTAAAATAACTACCCCAGAATGCTAAATAGAACTCTGTGGCTTGGCATAGGATTGAGGACTTATGTTTAAAAACTTATTTTAAAAAGAAAAGTAATTCAGAGGAGGGAGAGACCAGTGAAACAGTAGTTCCTCTGCTAACTCTAGCTCGTGGCCTTCGAGATGCCTGGCAATTGACTGTTCTACACACACGCTCAGAGGATGCCTCACTGTGGGAAGAGGCCAGCCTGTTGGTGCATCCGCCAGAGACGGGCTTCTGAAGCCCAGACTTAGAGGGTCCGCAGACATGCGTGCTGGAAGGGGCCCAGGCAGAGCCACTGGGGGCTGAGGTGGAAGACCCTTGGTCCCAGCAGGGCTGGCTGCACACCCCCCCAGGAGCAAGGGCAGAGGTGAGCACACCCAGCCACCCTTCCCAGTCACCGAAAACACCTCACTGTCCCAGGGGCCGGGTTAGCAAGGGGGCAGCGCCAGGAGCGTCACAGCCGTGGAGTCCCCTCAGCCGGGATGGACGGTTTGGAGAGGCTTCTCCCTGGCTATTAAACTGTGACGTGGGAAAGGGCATACAGAGAACCGAACTTAGGTTCCCCCGCCTGGCTGACGTTTCGACACCAGCCCCTCGACCACATGCCTGTTGCAGAGTACTTATCGCTAAACGTGAGTTGCTGCGGTGATGTCTTGAGTTCGCTGTTGCTTCCTCTGCAAAACGAGCTCCTCGGACCTGGTTTTCTCTGAGGTCCCTCCCAGTTATGCAGTTTGAAAACAACTTGCTGTTTGACTAAAGTCGTTAATACGATAGCCTGGAGTTTGACTAAATTAAACATTTCCCTCGTAAGCCAGTTGGTTTGTGTAAACACAGCCTAGTGACACCCACTCACCGGCAGTGACAACAAAGTGGTGCCTGAGACACCAAGACAAAAGCTGGTCTCTCCCGATGAGGTGCTCTCTGGCACATGGGACTGATCTGGGTGACAGGCTCCGGTATGTTTAGAAATGGAAGTAATTTTGCTTAGAGAGAGAATGGGGGGCGGGGCGAAACAGTGGATATAAAAGGCAAAGGGAGGAAGGAAAGGAAGAATGCAGACCCAGGAAGCCAGCGATCAAGACAGTGCAGAGACGGCAATAATCATAATAGTGATGTTAGCAACAACAACAGTAGCGTGGACCCACGCGGTAAAGACTTCCGTTCACAAAGTGTAAGCAGTAATAAAACGGGTCAATCATTTCACTCAGGTTGGGCAACGTCAAAACTTTCCCAGCGCCAATTTATTGTCATACTTTTAATTAGAATTTTTGAAAAAGAGATGTGCTTGAGTGCTCTAGGCAAAGGAGCGTGGCCTTACTGTACTGATTAAAAGCATAAAGGTGATCCAAGGGGGACTTCCCTGGTGGTGCAGTGGCTAAGACTCCCGCACTCCCAATGCGGGGGGCCCGGGTTCAATCTCTGGTCAGGGAACTAGATTCCACGTGCCTGCCGCAACTCAGACCAGGCAACGAAGATCCCGCGTGCCGCAGCTAAGACCTGGCGCAGCAAAACAAATAAATAAATAAATATTTTAAAAAGGAAAAAAAAAAAGATGAGCCTAAAGACATTAATCGGGACTTAAGATTCGCCAGCGGGTCTGGAGGATATCTGACAATATCTGGAGACATTTGGGGTGACAACTGGAGTGGAGGGGGCTACTGGTAGCTGGTGGGTGGAGGCCAGGGATGCCGCCCAGCACCCTGCAAGGCACAGGACAGCCCATGACAAAGAGTTATCAGCCCGAGACATCCACTGTGCTGAGGCTGAGAAACCCTGGTCTACGCTGGGGCAGAACAAATGAAAGATGTAGGCTTTTCATTGCCATCAGAAGCAATATTTTATATGGTGCCAGGGGCTCTTGGTGCTGCTAGCTCCCTGGTGAATCTGTCTTCGCGTCTGGTTTCCACATACTGAGGGTGAGCCCTATGTTGGTTTCACCCCCAGGTAAAACCCACCGGGTAGAAGCATCCTCAGGTTTGCAGGCTGAAATAGCTCAGTCTTGAAGATGCCGAGAGGTGATAACTCTTCTTGGAAACCATTTCCCTGTAAAAAGAAGATAGAGATGGTGGAAATAAGGAAATCAGGAGCTGCCTTGCTGCGCTGGCCAGACCACGCGAGCCTGTCCGACAAACATGCGAGTCTGAGGCCATTTGCACAGCCCCCTTCACCTTGCTGGAAGTTGGAGGAGGCCCCAGGCGCAGACTAAGTGGCCCCTCGCACAAAGGGTAGACAAGATGGTGATCCAGGAAGACAAGGTGTAGATAGAAGAGATTAGTTAGCAGTGGGAGAATGGAAAGTTCTAGATCAACTCGATGTTTATTTGAAGATCTAACAGGAGCTTGAAGTGCGTAGACTTTGGAATAGCTGGCGTCCTGGTCCTCCGGTGGCACATCCACCACCCCCTAGCTCCTTTCTCAGACTGTCCAGTGTCACTGGGGGTCTGCCTGCCTTCACCCACCTCTGTTGATGGGGGCAGGCAGCGGCCCTCTCCCACGTGTGTGCAGAGGCTACCAATCGTCTGCTGGCTGCAGACATGGGAGCCGGGTTTGGACTGAGTCCACCACCTCGGCCAAGAAGCCTCACTCAGGAGTGCCACCTACTGGACCAAGGGAAAAGGGACAGAAACCAGCCAGACTTCAAAGTGATTTCTGTGCTGAGATGTTTTCCTTAAGCCCAGACTTGACATGGCTTGCTCTACTTTGATTTTTAAAATTATCCTAGAACAGCAGTAAAAAAAAAAGATTTTTTTAAACTTTGGTACAGGACCTGACCAGTGACCTACCAGGGATAAAACTTAGTGCTCATCTCTGGGGCCCAGCGGGTGGACCGGCTGGGGCTGCCTGAAGGCGGGGGGCAGAAACGGAAACGGCGGCCAGCCTGGACCGGGAAGGAGCATCACGTTAGGATCCCAGAGGCCAGGCCGGACCCAGGTATTGGGAAGACAACCAGGCTGTACCGCATACTCTTCTGCGTCACCGACTTTGTGTCTGAAAAGATGATTTGAATCTACGCTCAACACAAACCAATTCAGGCCTTGGAAACTTAGGATTTTGGCCACCTTTATTAAGGTTGTCCATTTCCAATGAGGACTCATTTAAAAATCCCACATTTAGCTGATTTTTGGAAAATGGCAGAGTTTGAATCCTAGTCCTTTGCAGCCCCAATTTATACTGAGTAAAGAAAATAAAGTCACTAAGTAGGTATGCGGCACTGAAGCCTTAGTCACATTTTACCTGTGCTGGGGGCGGGTGAAGACTCAGACGCTCAGCTACTTGTATTAAATCACCCATCATTAGAGTCATTACTTAGTGAGTTTCCTCCAAGTGCAAAGCACTCTCCTGGGCAAATTAGCTCTCCGGTGTACACCCAGACATCGTACCATTTTGTAGCGAAAATCTCAGGGAGCTCCTAGAAGCCGAGGGCCTTGCCCAAGGCTACACTCTAAGTAAGTGATTGAAGGCCTTATAGCCACGCTCTCTGGTCTCCTGTCTATTGAGTCAGATTTCGGAACCTGAAAGGAAGGCAGTGGGACTGTTTCGGGACCTGCTTAGCTAGACGGAGTCCTCAGTGACTTGTCAGTGGTGCCGTTTGGAGAGGACCAGGTGGGAATCTCCGCTCATGCCCATTCACTAAATGGTAATAACTCTTCAGGTCTGTAAGTTTGACTTCATAACTCTAACAAATGAAACTAAAAGAATTAAGACAGATGGAGAGAACAGCAGATGGAGGGGAAATGTGTTCTGAAGGCTCATTTGAGGTTTTCTTTCCCCAAAAGGGCCCCCGGCCAGAATGAACCTCAAATATGAAGAAATCCCAAAAAGAAGGCGTTTTCTGTTCCTGCCTCCCTGCCTTGTTGAAAACTCCACTCACTGTTCCTGCAGTTAAGCTCCTCCCTTCAACAATCAGGCCACTGTCCCTGAGGCTTGGCAAGGCCTTTGACATAACCAACAGCAAGGGAAATGTCTTAACAACTCCCTCAATACTGCAACAGAGGTTTCTTGTTGATAAATAGACAACTTAGGGCAAAGCTGCTGCCGCTGCCACAGGCCTACCTGCTCTGCTTGGAGGACCCGCCAATGGAAAAGGAGAAAAGGCCACGTCCCAGCAAAGCGAGGATTAGCTCTCAGGCCGGAGAGCGGGGACCGCCGAGCACGGAGGAACACGGAGATTTGGGTTTGAGTCAAGACTGTCTCACAGAGGTTGTGACTCTTGGCGAATCGCTTACTGTTTTTAAAGCCTCATGTGCTTAGCACTTTACCTGCCACATAGCAAGCACTCAATAAAGAGCGGTGCTTTTTCCCTTGACTTCTTCTAAAAAATTGCATTATTATACGCATAATAGCGTACATAAGTAGATATATTTTTGCATAAATCTTAAATGTAGAATTTGGTGACTTTCTCCATATGTAAACATCCCCCAGATCAGAATATGGAACATTTCTAGCATCCTAGAAGGAGCCATCATGCCCTGGTCCCATAATACTGCCCCCCGCTTCCTGATGTCTGTCACCAAACACACGTTTTGACCGCTCTTGAACCTTCTGGAAGTTTCATCGTACAGTGTACACCCTTTTCATGTTTGGTTTCTCTCACTCGGGGTTTTTGTCTCCGTGTTGTTCTGTGTATCAGTAGGTTGTTCTAATTCGTTGAACGGTATTGTGTTGTGTGAATACACCGCAATTTATTGATCCATTTTACTGGTGATGGATATTTGAGGTATTTCCAGTTTGGGGCTATTATAAAAAAATCTGCTATGAACTTGTACATGTCTTATTATATTTTGTAGCATAGCGTGTGAAGTCTGCTTCCCTCGTTACTGGTAGACCAACTGTTCCAAAACCATTTTTCTCTTCTGCTTTTCTCATCTGTCCTTTCAGTGAATATATTCAAATCCTGACTGCAGCAATTTCTAATTTTTTCCATTTCTGTATCTCTCTCTATATTGTATTATTTAGCTTCTGAAGACAAAAAAGTATCATAGGTAGCCAAAGAATCCCACAACGATATCTGCAGAGTTGTGTGTGTTTTTCTTAAATATAGATATAAAACAATTTGACCTTAAAAAGCCACAACAATTGTCTGCTCTTTCTGGCAAAAGCACTTCTTTAGACTAAACTGTAAGACAAGAGCTGAGAAGTGTGCTGGAGGAAAAAGCAAAGGTTAGCCTGATATGAATCTTACTTTCAGAAGCTTATAACCTAGGAGGAGGGAAGACATCCGTAGTCAGTTACACCATCGCGGGGTAGAGCATGCTCAGCGCAACAAGAGATTCAGGTAGAATCCCATGGATGTTCACGGGAGATCTCAGGTCATCTTTTCCCAAACAAGTCATCGCAGCGGAGCACAAAACCCTCTCGCAGATACCCCATCTCTAGTGCCTGTAATAACGTGGGATTTAAATCTGACATTTGTCAGGAGCCCCTGAAAACACAACGGGAGGCAGTGGGCCCCCTTTAAAGAAGACGAAGATGACACGTGTTCCCAAAATGCAGGGTGCGTTCGATGGAGTGTCTCCTCCAACGTATTTCCCAGAAATAAGTATTTTCCACTTTATTTTGCCCTTCGTGTCCAGGAAAAAGCCCATTTATTTGAAGCTGGGAGGCTGAAGACGAAGGACATTTCACTTTCTGCGAGTCAGGGGAAACGGAGGCACAAAGAAATTGCATGCATTTAATAAAAAATGTTCTAAATGAAGGACACATTGGTTAAAAATAAAAGCTAATAAGGACACTGTACCGGAAGCTAAGAAGAGTCCAGCTGAAGTGGTCTCCTCTTATCTCAGACATCAGGGCTCCCTGGAAAGCCATCCACCCGTCCCCTTCCAGCCCACGATGGAGACCAGACCTGAGGGGGGAAAACGCAAAGGAAGCAACAGCGAAAACCTGGTCAGTGGTGACAGGACGCCTCCTCAGAAGTGTGTTTTCTATATTTATATGCACGTGTAAGTCTCAGAGGCTCTCTACTCAAAACGCAGGTGAGTCTCAGGTGCAGGGCAAAGGGGTCACCTGCTCTTCTTTCTTCACACCCTTGCGGACCAATCCTCCAGGCCCCGTGATGCGTCAGGCAGTGGGGCCCCTTCCGCCAGCATTTGCCTGCCCTTCCAGAGGCCTAGGAATTGTGACATAAATGTCTTTGAGGTATAAGTCTTTACGTTTCAAGTTTTTATATTTTTAAACAAATTTACTGTCCGTATAAAAATAGAGTAAGAAAGATCTAGCCACTCTCACTAAACTGAAGAATAGAATTCCACGGTCTCAGACAATAAAATCCCTCTCTCGGAGCAAAGCTCTTTGCTCCGCACTCTGCTGTTTGGAGACTTCTGCCCGGGGTGGGTGTGCAGCGCACACGCCCCCCATCGGCCCACAAGATTTCCACTGACGTAGGTGGGAACCCTGGATTCCAAATATACGACCCCAAATAGGTCAGCAAAGGGGGCCTGTCACAAAGGGAATCTGTCTCTCAAATGCCAGCCCGGGACGACTCCCATGAGAGAAAGTCACAGGAACCCAAATAGTTTATCTCATTATTTCTGATTATTTTCTAATTAATTAGAAAAGTCACTTCGTGGCAGCCTCTGTGAGGGTCTGTCTGTAGCTGTAGTGATGGTTCATCAGTAAAACTCTCTTCTACCTCGGGCCTTTAAAGATGAAGTGATTAGCACAGTATGGACATCACTTCAGAGCTCAGCAAGGATCCAGACAGGCAAGAAAGATGCAAAGTGCGTCTAGAGTCAACACAGCTTGTGTCTGGGACTGCCTGTGTGTCCAGCACCTGGTTTTCAGCAAAGTCCCAACTCATGCCGTGTGCCCTGCCCTGGGCCACATGGCAGTCTTCCTCCCCGCAATATGCCCCACAGGTTTGAAACGTCACCCCTTTGGGGGCATAATTTGTGGTCCCAGTAAAATCAAGGGAAAATGAAACCTGTAGACTTATTTCAATCGGACAGCTGGCAAACAGCAGGTTTTGATAGGAGGGAGGGCAGAGGGGTCGGAATGGCGAGAAAGGGATAAAGTCAGATGAACAGCTGGGTTTGACTGGGACAGGGTGCTGTTGGGAGAGCAGGTGGGAGACATTTCCCCTCCTCACTACTTGGTGGAAGCATCAGCTTTCAGAAAGGTTTCCAAGGCTCTGACACCCACCGCATCATAAACAACGTGATGTATTGTCCCGATCTCACTTGATTCACGCAGACATCCTAGGAGACAGGTACTAATGGTTCATTTTTTGGATTAGGGTTTCCAGCCTCACCTGCCCAAGGTGGGCAGGCAGTGAGTGAGACCTCATGTCCTCTCTCACTTCCCAGCGCAGTCAAGCCGAATACACCCGTGGCCGGGAATGCTCTGGTCCAGGGTGTTGACATCATCCTGCATCAGCTTCCGTCACCCAGCGAGGAGGTGACAAGGAACTTCTGAAACCACTCCTATTCTCGAGTTTTGTGGTCATGCAGAAATGAAGGGAGCAAGTGGCGAGCAAAAGATGCCCTGAAATCAACAGTGAAATAGGAGAGCCCCTCTGTCGTGCTGCCAGCCAGCTGCAACCAAGCTTTCTCCCCAGCCCTTTCTTCCGCCCCAGTTACGCCACTGAATGGATCCCAGGAATAAACTCCAGGTCACCACACCCCCAGGAAAGGTCCAGACCTGCCTCTGGAGGCCTGCACCGTGTTCCAGTTAGAAAACTTTCCGGGAGGAGTTGTTAGGCGGATTAGTGGGTGGATGGAGCTGTGTTAGGGGAAGTGCAGACACTTCTCAGCAGTGTCAGCCGGCATCTGATTGATTTCTTTTCTACTTTAATCAGTGGCAACTGACGGTTGTGCAGCGCCTTAGCGTTGACAGAGGATTTTTATGCATTACTGCATTATTCCTCAAAGCAGTGATGAGAGTTAATTCCTGATTTTACACCTAAGGAAGCCAAGAGGTCGAATGACTGGCTTGCGTAACTTAGCCAACGAATGTCAACATCAAAGTGGGAATCCAAGCACTGGGTTTTTTTGTTAATGATTAAAATTTTCAAACATAAGAAGAGCAGAGAGAATAGATCGTACTCTCTGTGTCCATCACCTAGCTTTAATCATTGTTAATATTTTTCTGGTGTGCTTTGTCTATTTTTGTTTTGCTGAAGTAATTTCACAGACATCCCATCATTTCATCCCAAAGTGCTTGGTGTGCACCTCAAAAAAAATAAGACCACCTGTGTCTTTGGACCCAAGCCCAGTGGTCTGCCCACCACATCTTGACACACCAATGGAACTCACTTTTGTCACCTGTACGTGCTGAGCACGTAGGACCTTTCTGTTCTGAAATTTCTGATTTCCGGTTTTTGCAACCAAAGCAGCATTCACCACGATGGCTTTTGTGCATTGTTCTCTCCTCACCTTTTAAAGGTGTCTCCCCTCATGTTTCTGTCTCTAGGAATTAATAGCTCATTGGCAGGTGAGCTGAGAGAGCCAAGTTGTGGTGACTAAGAAAATCAGAGCTGGGTTGTCAGTAGAAACAGACTAAGAGCATCCTCTGGGGATCAACGCAGTGGGGACACCATAAGAGTCTCAAAAAGAATGGGTGTGAAAAATTACAAAGCTAACATCAAAGTCTTTCCCTTGAGAAAAATAAGAGCCTGACTGGTCTTAGTGATGCTGATTTTATGGTTTAGTCATGTTCATATGTTGGATTTTCAGGGAACACTGTAACTTTTGCAGGGTTTGTCGCCACTAAAGGACCATCCTGGCTGTCACCATTATAGAGAACGGAGAATTAATTAAGATGCTGATTAAGAAAATGGAATTCCAGCATGTGCTCAGGGCCAGCAAAGGAGCCTGGGGGTTTAGAAATTGGGAAGGGTGTCCTAACGTGAGTGGATGGGGTGAGATTTCCCTCCACGCAGCCTGGCTGAGCACCAACCCTTCAAGTGGCTTTTTCAGAAAGGCTTGTGAGGCTGAGATTTTCCTGTTTGCTGTGACATCTTCCACATCCCAAAATGAAGGCTTGTGCTCTCATGGTATCACTCGATTCACGCACGCATCCAACGAGACAGGTGTCAACAGCCCCATTTTGTGGATTAGAACATTCCGCCTGAGGGGTTCCGGTGAACGGCCTCCCGGGACAGCCCGTGTATTTCTCAGGAGAAGGGCAACTAAGTGTGAGGAGTGTGGTCGCCGTGTGTAAGAAGGGGACTGAGCCTGACTCCACCCCTACTTTTCTGAGGGGAGTGCCCTTCCTGGAAGGCCACCCCACTCCTTAAGCATCCTCCCTGCCCTTGGCCACATCCTCACTGCCCTTGGCCACCCTGCTCCCTAAGCATCCTCACTTCCCTTGGCCACATCCTCACTGCCCTTGGCCACCCCACTCCCTAAGCATCCTCACTGCCCTTGGCCACCCCGCTCCCTAAGCATCCTCCCTGCCCTTGGCCACATCCTCACTGCCCTTGGCCACCCCACTCCCTAAGCATCCCCACTGCCCTTGGCCACCCCGCTCCCTAAGCATCCTCCCTGCCCTTGGCCACATCCTCACTGCCCTTGGCCACCCCGCTCCCTAAGAATCCTCACTTGCCTCGGCTGCTTCCTGCTGTGTGTGGGCACACCCGGGGCCACACCCTCGAGGACTGTCACCCACAGCCTCCGCCTCCGGGGCAGAAGCGAGTTGAAAGCCTGGCCCAGCACCTCCTCCAGCTGGCCTGGAAAGCCTGCTCTAAGTCTGGACCTGGTTCAGCCAGCATACCTCATACCGGGCGGAGAATCTATACCAGACACTGTCTTGAAAAATCCAGTCTCAAGAGGGAGATTATTGATCTGGCAGATGATTAAAAGACAACATAGATGAGCTCAAGGGATGCCTTGGTTGTTCCATCCTGAAAGGGAACCTGAAATTTCCTTGGGGGGTCATTAGCCCGTCTGCTGCTGCAGAGGAAGCAGATGGCTCCTCCTTTCAGTCAAAAGTCATGCGACCATCTCTGTCTCCGGGCTCTGTTCTGTTCTCGGCAATACTCCTCGGGGAGTGACTCAGTCCGCCTGGATGCGGGCACGTGAGCATCTTGTTGCCGATCGTGTCTGCCTCTGAAAGGAGCCGTCCCACGGTCCCTCACGCGCACGGGCTCTGCCCTGGCCTCTCTGGGTGTGGGATGAGGGATGCGATTGCTGGAATGGCTGTAAGGGTTTAGGGCTGTTCCAAGAGAAAAGGAGGGAAAAACTGGCTTGCTCACATCACAAAGAGCTGACCGTGTCCACGAGTCTGGAGAAGGCGTGGAATTTGGGCTGGTGTATATGAAGTCACCTGGAGTGGTCATCTGAAACCAAACCTTGGGTGACCTCATGTCTCGCATTGCTAAGCAGAGAGGCTATGGCTTGGGGAGAAATTACAGGAGCGTCAATGCTAAGCAGCAGATTATTTACAACCTGTTCCTAATGCAAGGACAGCAGTGGTTTCGTGGACTAAAGTGCGTACTAAAAGGCTAATGTAATCTCTCGAGTCTGCAGTGACGTATCACCGGGTTGGTTTTTAGCAGGACACCAATGGCAGTGAAGCGTGCTTCGGTCTGGTTAGAGTGAGCAGCCCTCTGCTGGGACAAACCCCGCGTTGCCCAGGCCAGCAACAGAGGAGCCTGACAATTAACTCCTTCAAAGCAAACTTTCTTTCCTTCCTCGTACACCCTCTCTGACCCCACTGTCGGAACTGCATGTGTACGCTCTTTTATACCCCAGCTCCTGAGCTACCAAAGAAAGCTGATTATGCTTTGGAAACCTTGAGCAACAACAACAAAAGAACCTAAATTCCCCTTCCTGCCTCAAAATTCTTTGCAAAACTTGCTTATAGTAAAAATGCATTGTCCCAGAAAAGCACTCATATGGACATTTAGAAAGGAACTTCTTTTGACATTTTTATGGAGGGATATTTTTAGAGATAAAATGAGCCCCCTTTACCCTCCCTTCCCTCAACCCCCCAACTTTTGCGCCCACTGTTTTTTGTCAACGATCGTTGTAGTTACAGCTCATGAATCATCCGTCACTCAGACAGACTCCACCGAGAATGCTGATAGCATCGCGGCTCCAGGGAGCGGCCTGCAGAGGCAGGACAGGAAGGGCGGTGAGGCGATGCTCTCCCCAGCCTGGTCTGTAAGGTTGCCAGCCCAAGAGGCTGCATTTCTCACTTCTTTTTCATAGACTGAAAACTCACGCTCTAACTCAGGCTCTGATCAGCTGGGCAAGCTCTCAGACACAGGGACTTTAGTACCAGAATAGGAATAGGCATTCCCAGGCCATCTAAAATGCTGGCATAAGTGGAAACACTCATAAGCGGTCAACATCTTCTGTTAATACCGGTCAGTGTGCAGACTTATGCCCTGGAGGAGATGAGTTCTGTTCTATCACGGCATTGACAGTGCGACTGGATTTCTGCATATTGGACAGAACCATCTGTGACCTAAGTAGTGTGTACACAGCACACACACACACACGCACAAGGAAGACATACATATTAGCCATATGTATGTGTTACATACTGGCCACAATTTCTGAACCCAACATCTGGTGCGGTGACCAAGAGTAACATTGTTTTATCTGGACAGGTATATATACCAAGAAAAAAGCCATTGGGTAATAAACTGAAATCCAAAGCTCTTCAGACCAGACATTTCAACAAGCAAATATTTGCTTCTCTCCTAAAGAAATAGACTAATAGGAGCACACGAAGATCCAGCCACAGTTTTAAAGAGGCAGGTCTTAATCTGTTCACAAATATCTTTAAGTATTCCAGAGAGACAAAAGTGACTGCACCTTCAAGGTGAGGGCTTGGAAACCGTAAAGACAAGATGCCCACCCCTGTCACTCGGGGAAGCCTCGTTCCGAGACACCCCATTTAATACACATTCCATTAGCGACCCTGTCAAAGACCCTCATTTCCTTCCTCAGACACTGACTGTAATGGGCTTAGAGTCAGGTTCTGGCCTATCACAGACCTTATTTCCTTTACCAGTTCTCTCTTCCCGGGAGATGGAGGGGAGTCAGAAGGAGAGAACTCAGACAGTGGGGGGTGGGATAAGATGCAGAGCCCTGTTTAAAGTGTTCGATCCCCTGGTCAAGGGGTCAGAGCTTGCTGCCTGAAGTTGAGGCTAGCTGGATATTCTGAATCAGACTAGGAGGGGTTGTGTGAGTCCTGGGATTTTTAAATTTTTAATTAAAGAAAAGATTTCAGGGACACTTGTAACTCAGCTCCTTTTTTTAAATGCCAGACATTCCACATCAGTCACCCGGAGGTATTCATTCAAAAGGCATGACTCTAAGACCCCCACCCTTACCTACCCTCCCATCTCCCCAAGGCTGAGCTCCAAAGAGGGTGAAATCTGAGCGAGGACAGTCAGCCCTCCTCATCATGGTTTAGCATCCATGGTCAACCACGATAATCCAGAAAGTTCCAAAAAGCAAAACTTGGACTTGCCTCTTGCTGGCAACTATTTCATAGCATTTACATTGTATTTACAACGATTTAAATAGCATTTGCATTGTATTAGGTATTATAAGTAATCCAGAGATGCTTTAAAGTGTATGGGAAGGCGTGCTTAGTTTATATGCAAATAATACACCATTTTATACAAGGGACTTGAGCATCCGTGGATTTTGGTATCTGCAGGGGTTCTAGAACCAACCCCACGTGGATACGGAGGGATGGCTGTATAAATTAGAGTTTTCAAATGAAAAGGCAGACAGAAGCCTCAAGTTGGTGAAGGATTTTGTTGTTGTTGCTGTTTCAGACAAGTACCTTTCATTAGTGTTGATGTGACCTATCCTGCCCTAGGCCAACTGGTTAGCAAGTTGAGTTGATACTCTTATGGGTATGAAACAAAGTCCTCTCTCTTTACGTTTAAAAAAAAAGAAAGGAAGAAAGGAGAATTCAGTGGCAGGGTCCAGACAGGACACAAGACTTTCTCCATAAATAAAACGTTTTACTTAAGAGATAAGGTGAACTCTGGGCATCTGTAATAGTCCTTCTCTGGAAGATAAATGCTACAACGTTTGTAGAAAATACAACTCGCAGAGAAGCCAGGACTTTTCTTGTCAAAACAAGGAGATTATTTTCTAGCAACCAAGGTCAGTCTCTTTGACCTTGCCTGCCGTTAGGGTAAATGAGATCATAAAAGAAGGAGCTGGAGATTGAATGAGATAGCTCACGCGGAAGAGAATGAGAAAGATATTTAAAGATTTGTGGAGAACTGTGTTCCATCCAGCTGCTTTTACTAAAAAGATACATTCTCCATTGCTTCCAACAGTATGGCAATGACAGAACAAGATGACGTGGAATCATGTTTTATTTGTATTTATGACCTGGAGGTGGTGACCACTGCATCATGGGTGACTCCTAAGTCCATCAGCCGTGGGCTCTGGTCCTGGAGCTGCAGGCACGGCTGCACGGGGTGGAAAGGGCATCTCTGGGAGCGCATTGCAGGCCTTTCTCAGATGTGCTGGCAGCACGGAGCCCTGGCTCGCCTTGTAAAAGTAGCTCCGGAGCAAATCATTAGCAGGTCTAACCTCAGTATTTTGAAATCCAAAAACAACATTGAGTCATGCTGGTTGTACTGTAAAGTTTTATTGCATTTAAAAAAAAAAAAAGAGTCAAAAACAAGCTGGGGATCATGTGAATTATCTCTTTACATGTGTCAAGCCCGGGAGTTTGACACATGGCTCACGATGATGGAATGAGCAGAGCAGCCACCAGGAATATGTCGTCAGAGGAAAGTCGCCCGGCCTCGGGCGGTGTACAGCACCTCATCTGGTGGCTTCCATACTGTCTGAACAGAACATCTGGCACGGGGTGTCTGATCTTTGAAAAACCAGGGCTATAAATACCCTTCATCCTGTACTAAAAATAGACTCACTGAAAACCAAAGAATCCACGGGGGAAAGTACTGACCACTGCTGGCATCGGTTTGTGTCCCCTAGCATCTGCATTGTGCTGGTCATATGCTCTCTGTGAGCCTGTGAAGTCAGGCATCTTAGAATGTTTAGGAGAAAAATGAATGAATGAATGAATGAATGAATGGGTGAATCCTGTTCTGGGGAAACTTCAGTATGTGTTGATGACTGAAACTACCCATCGACACCTTCTAGATGCTTTCATGAGTCTCCAGGTCAACCTTCTCTGGAAACAGTCCACCAGTTTCATCTCAAAGATCAACTTTGTAAAAACGCTCTGTTAGAGGAGCGTCCAGGAATGGTTCCTTAGCCTACAGTGTCCAAAGCCATGGGAGCAGACCACTTTCCAAGGTTCCCAGGCTCCTCAGGGGGGACTTAACTAAACTGACCATAATTCAAACTTGAGAAACACTAAACAGATGAGAAAATCCAATAAAGAATTTCAGAAGACAAATGAGCCGACTTGTAGTGCCAGGCAATATAATAGATTATAAAGCTATAGTAATTAAACATATGTGCATTAGCGCCAGGGTGGATAAAGAAATCAGTGAACCAAGAATAGAATGTCTAGAAACAGACCCCAAAATTCAATAGTATATGATAAGAGTAACATGTCCATTTAGTAAGGGACACATAGATTATTACTAGGCTGTACACGGATAATTATACAAGTTAAGAGATTGACCTCAAGGCTCATACCAAAAGAAATTCCAAATGGATTAAAAAGATAAGTATTTAACATAAAATTATAAAAGAAGAAAATGTAACTGGCTGTTTATATAGTTGTTTTTTGAGAAGGGAAGGATTTTCTAAGCATGACCACAAGAAGTAGAAACCTAAAAAGTCTACAAATAACAAATGCTGGGGTGGCGGGGGAGTGGAGAAAAGGGAACCCTCCTGCACTGTTGGTGGCAATGTAAGTTGGTGCAGCCACTATGGAGAACAGTATGGAGGTTCCTCGGAAAACTGCAAATAGAACTACCATACTACCCGGCAATCCTACTCCTGGGAAAATATCCAGACAAAATTATAATTCAAAAAAAAAAATACATGAACCCCAATGTTCACAGCAGCACTATTTACAATAGCCAGGTCATGGCTAAATGTCCATCAGCAGATGGAATGGATAAAGAAGATGTGGCACATATACACCATGGAATACTACTCAGCCATAAAAAAGGAACGAAATAATGCCGTTTGCAGCAACACGGATGGACCTAGAGATGATCAGAGTAGATGAAGTAAGTCAGAAAAAGAAAGACAAATACCATAAGATATCACTTATATGTGGAATCTAAAATATGACACAAATGAACTTATCCACAAAGCAGAAACAGACTCACAGACATAGAGCAGGCTTGTGGTTGCCAAGGGTGAGTGGGGGAGGGATGGAGTGGGAGTTTGGGATTAGCAGATGCAAACTATTATATAGAGAATGGATAGACAACAAGGTCCTACTGTAGAGCACAGGGAACTATAGTCAATATCCTGTGACAGACCATAGTGGAAAAGAATATGAAAAAGAATGTATATATATCTATATGTATGTGTGTGTCTAACTGAATCACTTTGCTGTACAGCAGTAATTAACACAACCTTGTAAATCAGCTAGACTTCAATTAAAAAATAAAAAGAAGTAGAAACCATAAGGAGAAAAGACCAATGGATATAAAACAAAATTTCCATACATCACACACATGCACAGAGAGAGAGAGAGAGAGAGAGAGAGAGAATAAAGGGCAAAGGAAATGCGTGAGAAGTCCATAAAAGAAGACAGATACACAGCAGCCAGGGTGTGTGTACACTGGGTTTTGTGGGCTGGCTGCCCCACCCCCTCTTTTTGACTCTCTTCTCTCTTATTCATTTTAACCCTAAAACTGAAAAGCTCAATACTCACTTTCATCCCCTATGGATACGGGTGCCCATGTGATGTGAAATCGGTACAAGGAGCTGTAAGAAGAGGTTTGTATATCAGTCCTTTCAGGTAGTCCAGAGATTTCCATTTCTTTAGGGTCAGTTACTGGAGGTTTACTCTTTGCGGGTGTGCTGGATGAATGAGTTCAGACATCTGTGGCACAACATGGTTCCTGCAGTTAACAATACCATATTGCGTGCTTCAAAAAATCTGTTAAGCTAGTAGATCTCATGTTAAGTGCTCTTAGCACAAAACAAAACAAAAACAAAAGGACCCAAGGAAACTCTGGGAGGTGTTGGAGATGTCTATTACCTTGACTGTGGTGATGGTATCATAGGTATTTCCATATGTCCAAACCCATCAAACTGCACACATTAAATACATGCAATTCTTTGTATATCCATTATACTTTAATAAAGCTGTTTAAAAATACATAAAGTTTAGGCATAGGATGTTAAAAAAAAAAAGAAAGAGAGGTTGCCAACTTCTTTGCTTCTTCCATCTGGAGTGATGATGTGAGGCCTGGAGCTAGGCAGCAATTTTGTGACTGTGAGAGAAGGTAAAGAAGATTACAGTGACTTTAGCCTGGACAGAGAGCCCTCAGCAGCCCCAGTCTCCTGGTTATATAAGAAAAACTAAGCCTCATATGTCTAAGGTAACATAAACCTGGTTCTCTACTACTTGATAGGAAATGCATTCCTAACTGAATGCCTTAAGAGGATAACAACTGTTAGAAAATGTGACACAAACATATAATATACATCCAGTTCCTTAATACATAAGTAAAAGGGAAAGAAAGAGTAGGCATTCAGAAGATGTTTGTCAGAATAACATTTTTATTTTATTTTTCAGTAAGTGTGCTATTTGGAATAAGACGCTTAAATTCTAGAAATATCACTAATTCACAAACAGTCATGTCTGAACAGTTTGGATAAATAATCTTTTATTACACATCTAAAAAGCCCTTAGAATGACCAATTTTGTGTAATAACTTTGTATGGCGCATAATCTATTAAAAATTGCTATGCTTTACACCTGAATTTAATATAATATTGTAAGTCAAGTATACGTCAATTAAAAAAAAAGAATGACCAATTCTAGTATCAAACCCACAGCAAAAAAAATAATAGAAACATAAAATGTACATTCAAGAATGTTTATTTTAACAGTATATTGTCAAAATAAAAAGGGAGGAGTAAAAAAAAAAAGAATAAAAAACCCTAGCTGTCTAGCTATATGTCTTGGTTAATGAATAATTTTAAGTCTGTTAAATGAAATAATAACGGGGCCATTATCAAACACATTCTAGAAGAAAATGTATTGATGTAAGAAAATTGATGCTATACAACTAAATGTAAAACGCACTACCAAGGCAGAATGCCCAGCAGGTGATCACTTTTGTTACTGAAGGCTGAGACCACAGTGGTGTTTATTATTGAATCCCCAGGTCCTAGTACGGAGCCTTCCACATATTAGTGCTCTGTGAAAATTTTGTTAAATGACTTAATGTGTGAAAGAACTGTAGCCAACTGTCACTGGCGAGGTTTTTTTCTTTGAACAGGTACATATCCCTTTTCTTTTTTCCACTTTTCATTTATTTTACACTAAATATGACTTCTAGAATTAGGAAGAAGTTAAAGGGTAGCTAATGAAATAAACCCTTCCGTTCTCCAGGAGCGCTCTCCTTGTACTGACAGCGGGCCTGCACACCTTTCTTCCTGTGGACCCTACTCGGTGTGTGGTCTTCAAGGGCGTGGAACTGAGCCGGACTTGGTCTGTGCCGTCCCCTCCAGGCCATACTGGAGGGGCCAAGTTCACAGCCTCCTTGGCTCACCTGGCCCTTGCCCTCCCTGGGGTCCGCCTGCTGCCCCCACTGCCGCTGGCTTCCCATCCAAGCCCCAGCATCCCAACCTTCCTATTCTCCATCCTCGTCTCTCTCTTCCCTCCCTTCCACCAAGAACCCCGATGGATTTGCCCCGCACCCCATCACCTATGTTCCCTCGATGTATTTTGTGCTGGACAAAGTGAGACAAGCAATCATGAACAGGTTCTCTTATCTTCCCTCCTGAGGTAATATTTGCAAAAGGAAACAGTCCTGGTGTATCCCAAATTGAGCTAAAATGGCAAAAATCTGAGAGTGAAGCTTTCCTGTGATGGCTCTAGACGGGTTTCAGGTTCTAAGAGCCTGGATTGGTCTCAAGGATGAAAGGGGGCCAGGGCAGTTCCCGAAGGTCAAAGGCGATCATCATGGAAGCGGGAGGAATGCAGCAGGTCGTGACGGACTCGCACCCCTTGCCCTGTTTCCACCATGGCTCCTTCTAAGGAGACTCTTTGGGCTGTGCTGGTGGACAGCAATCTCACTTGCCTCTCTGAGGGAGCCCTGAGACCTACAGGACCGTGCTCCGCTACAGACCGTGTGCAGACAGTGCCCCCCTGTGCTGACCTCCCATCTCATGAAAGGTGGGGTCCTCCGAGAAGCAGAGGCACACTCCGGTGCTCAGTGGTCATTCCCGTGAGCATCCAAGGTTCAGGGACATGACGTCGAGGCACAAAGACGGATAAGGCACAACGCTGGCCCCCGGGAAACCGGCTCACCTTGTCACAGTCCCTGGTGATTCTGGCCTTTCTTATGGAGGAAGACACCAAGACACAGAGCCACACAAAGCTTCTCCTTGACTCTTGGTCCCCAGGCCCCCTCCTCGTGGCAACTCAGCATTAGTAATATCGGTGGAAGGCGTGGGAAGTGCCACCAAGAAGTCCTAACCCTGTTCTTAATCTCCTCCTACATATTTGAAAGAATACCTACCTGGAAAAACACCTACCCCATCTCTTCCTGCACCTGGACCCGCACCTTTGCTCCTGCACCGCCCCGCCCCACGTGGCATCGTGCCCCTTGCTCATCTGCACAGCTGTGAAGGCCAAGTTCTTGCTGGGGCTGATCGAGTCGAGTCAGAGTGACTTTTTGTTTGTTTTTTGTTTCTTTGCTGCTCTAGAAAGCAAAGGAAATAAGGTTGAGAGTGCTGTTTTCAAAAAAAGTTCTATGGGGTCTTAGAGTATTCTGAAAGTTTGCAGTGTTATCCTGCTCTCGTACATGAAGTGCAGAGCAGTGAAGAGCATCGTGTCTACTCTGAGTGGACACGTGTGTGTACACGAGCCCCATCGGGACTCATCCACACAGTCACACAGCTTGCACAAGAGTGTGAAGGATTAAACCCCATATATACATACATTTTACATTTAAATATATGTATGGAAGTGTAATAGATTTAATGTGTGCGTCTATCTGTATCTACAACGCAGGTAAAGACAGAGAGAGAGGTCAACATTGTGCGCTGAGCAATGTCCTCTCAAGGGGACACCTAGGGCTCTGCACGGCCGGGACAAGCCACCTAGGCCAGAGGTCGCCTTGATTTCTTTGCGCAGCCTCAGAGAGAGAGGATGCGGCTGTGACCACATCATAGGCTGAAATACCAGGAAGTGTATGGGCATGTGCTCTGCACCCTGTTTATGAAAAGCATCTGTAACTTCTCCACCTGAGTCAGGACTGGCTATCCTCCAACGTACCACACTGAAGCTTCTTTCCTTATCTTCAAACCTGCAAACATGCAATTTATTTTCATTGGAAATACATTCCAGTCGTGAATGGAAGAATACACAGAGAAACACAAGGGGGCGAGGGCGAAAACTTCAGCAAGTTAAAGAGAACAAATGAAGTGTTTACAGAGTACAAGTAGTCTAATTAGAACGAACCCTCACTTCACTTCGCCTCTGAGGCAATCTGGAGTCTTGGCCATTTGGTTTTTGCCAAGTGAAATGTTTTTTCTGCTCCGCTATTGACCCAGCAAGTTACATAGTGAAGTTTTATTGGAAAAACATGTGCGAAGTGTCGCCAAAGCAGCAAAAGGAGGAAACTACTTACTTGTTCCACCCTCTTTAGAGCAACCAGCAGTGCGGAGCCCATGCCAGTGGATTCATGAGATGGCGGCAGGGGCATCCTCGCCTACTAGTCATAAATTCTCAAAGCAGCAAACAACAGTCATAAATCGCTGCATGAGCCAAGCCCAGTATTTGGCCTGACTTACCCTCATTTTGTGTGTGTGTGTGTGTGTGTGTGTGTGTGTGTCTTGTTTTGTTCTCTAGTCCTGGACCCATCTCCGATCCTGTCCTTGTTTTGTTTCTATTTCCAAAATGCAAATTGTGACTTTCTGCCTGGGGACACCACAGAGTCCTTCCTCACAAACACTGAGGAAACAGAAACTCACAGATTTCCCACCAAAGTGGCTGTCCACTCCTATCGGATGTAATGATCTTTATTAGCAGGTTCCCAGAAAATAAAGTTTTTTGTTTTGGGTTTTTTTTTTTTTTTTGCAGAGTGAAATAGAAGACCCTTGAGATTCACCTGAAAGAATAGGAGAAGCAGGGCTTAAGGGTCTCTACTTTTTTTAATGCCATATAAAGCCCCTTGAATTGTAACAGGATGCTACAGACTTTTCTAGAACTTTCTATAAGATACACAGAGTCGTGGTACCCTTGGTTACACAGAAACTAATGATTCCACGGTTGTGTTCCTTCATCCACAAAACGTCATGGGGACCATTTTTAACAGAGCTCCCTTCTTAAATAGTCTTCATAAAAAGCTGTTACAAGCGTTACATCAGGAGAGGACATGCATTAGGAACAGATGGAAACTTCCCAGCACTGACCGTCTTTCTCCCCACTCCCCAGGAATCTCTGGTTGGAACATTTTCAGCTTAGATAAAATTGAACACAACAATTCTATTTTTATTCTGGAAACGTGAGATGCTCCACTATGGCACTGGGGGTTGATGCCAATTGTACATCACTCCAGGACAGGTCCTTCACGTCCAAGAGAACCTTCGTCTTTATACGCTGGACCCTGTATGTGCTTTAATCACTGTTTCCAAATGTTTCACACACCCAGCTCACTTTTCAGCTAAAAAGAATATTTTGGCTGCTTTCCAATTATGAGTAAGAAAACTTTGGTCAGCAAGGCGGGTCTTTAAGAAGAAATGTCACCAAGAGCCCTACGAGCCTCCTTCTTTCTGTATGTGGAGTAACATGGGTTCTTTTGCCTTCAAAGCCTCTTCCAAGATGCTGCTGCTGGGGGCCCATGATTCTCCATACTGGTCTCCCCTTCCAGGTTCAGCCATGGAAGTCTCACTTTAAAATGCAGATACTTCATTTGAGACAAACCAAGACCAGTGAACTATGATTAACCCTGAGCACAAAGAACAGAGAACAGGCCTTCAGGAAAGGACAGAGTAGACAATGTCAATACTGAGTAGACAAAGGCAAAGATTTAAAGGATGCGGCTCTGCTAAGGCTTGTGGGCTTGGACGGGATGCTATAGCACAGGTAGTCTCATGCTTAAGTTATTAGGATGCCGGATGCTTCTGGGTTCGGGGGATGGAATAAGAATTCCTCTAGAGAAAGATGTGTGTGTTGTGAGGTGGCAAGAAAGTTGCCTGCTAGATAATTCTACCTGGGACCATGTCAATATGGTCCAGATAAGGACATTGTCCTGGGATTCTTATAAATTATGATTATCTAGCTCCAGACCCGGGACATATGATTCGAGAGGATGAACAGTATCCCACCACTTTTTATACCAGCATTTATCACAAGTATGGTGTCCGCTTTCTGTGTCTCCTCTCTAGCTAGCATGAAAGGGCAACAGAAATGAAATTAAGGACGTACCATCCATCAACCCCTTGCTCAAGCTGTATTTCAAAACAACGAGCTCCTCCAGAGATGTGTATTGCTATAAAACATTTGGATGAGAACATCTGAGGTAAAATGACTGTATGCTTCTAGGAAAAATGATATTCCTGGCAATGGGTCAAAAATCTATCCATTTGGAAGAAAATATTGACATAAGAACATCAAATATTTTTTAAAATTTGCCTTCTGAAGGGAAATAAGGAAATGCCACAGAAGTAAGCCTTTCACGTGTTTCTGGTGGGTGCGCTGTAGCGAGTCTGAGTTTCTCTTTAAAATCATAGAATCCAGTGATGGAGATGTGTTAAGTTCAGCATATTGATCTCTCAGCTGGTGAGACAGTTCCTTGGGAAGCGAGAGAACAAATATACTTTCGGTTTCGTAAAATCTCCTTCTGGCTTCCTTCAGTTGGTATTTAGCTGGTAATGAAATATTTTCCGCAGATTAAAATAGACATCGCAGTATCTTATTTATAACCCACTGGGACAGGGGAGTACATGGCAGTAGAATGATTTCAGCTTCCTTGGAAATACACAAATGAATGAGGATTTGTCAAGGAAAGTGTTTTGACATCCAGCTAATGTGGGGATCTTGAGACAGGTCTATGTCAAACGTGGTGTGAACTCTCCATGTGCGTTTGCCTGTGTACAGGGGCATATACATTGTTTTGGGCCATGGTTTTCATCCGATTCTGAGGAGATATGTCCAAGGAGGTTAAGAATCATTGATGCGGGGGCTTCCCTGGTGGCGCAGTGGTTGAGAGTCCGCCTGCCGATGCAGGGGACACGGGTTCGTGCCCCGGTCTGAGAAGATCCCACGTGCCGCGGAGCGGCTGGGCCCATGAGCCATGGCCGCTGAGCCTGCGCGTCCGGAGCCTGTGCTCCGCAACGGGAGAGGCCACAGCAGTGAGAGGCCCGCGTACCGCAAGAAAAAATAAAAATAAAAAATAAAAGTGAAAGAGACAGAAACAAAAATGAACAGTCTTCCTGTTCCCAAAACGTTACTTTTAGGATTTTACAAGCGTAGGACAGGATAAAAGGCCCAGACTCACAGCATCCAGAAACCAGGATGAAAGAATTCAAGAAAAGGTGAAGAGTGTGTGAGGAGCAAGGCGGGCGTCTGGAGAACAGACTCCCAAAGGGTCCAGACCGGCTCTGCCTCGCACTTCAGGCCTGAAATTAGGTGACGGCAGAGAACAGATCATAAACCCAGCAAGCTCCTTGTCATCGCGTTGAACTCCACGTCTGCGAGAGGATTTTGTCTTGGCCCACAGATGCTGAAGTGAACATCCTTTAACCTCAGCGTGGTCAAAGCCCAAGACTGAAGATAACGCAGAGCACATCCTTACCACACACCAACCAGCTAGAAGAGAAAGAGTGTGTCGACCAGTGTTCTCCAGAGGAACAGAACCACTAGGACGTGTACACAGATCTGCTATGAGGAAGTGGCCTGTGCAGTTAAGGGTCCCGACAAGTCCACAAACTTGTCAGAGCCCATGGTGTAAGTTCTAGTCCAAAGGCTGCCAGCCTTGAGACCCAAGAACTGATGTTTCAGTTCAAGGCCGTCAGGCAGGAGGAGTTGTCTCTTACTGGTCTTTTGTTCTATTCAAGTCTGTAACTGATTGGATGAGGCCCACCCACGCTGGGGAGGGCAACCTGCTTTGTTTAGTTACTGAGTCAAATGTTGATCACATCTGGAAACACCCTCACAGACACACCTAGAATGTCTGACTAAATATCTGGGCAGCCCAGGGCCCAGTCATGTTGACACAGAAAGTTAACCATCATGACGAGCCTGATTCTTTTGAACAAATGCACTAGATCCTGCACATCTGAAGCCTACTGTCCCCTTCAGAGCTGCTGGTGCAGCAGACTTTACAGTTGGGATGACAATGGCTGGTCTTCCCTGAGTACATACTGATGCCAGAAAATGTCCAGGCACACACTGGATTGAGATTGAGTCTCTGGACCACACCACCACTCTGTTAAGGGGGTTCTATTATTCTCTCCATCTTACAGATGACAAAACCCAGGCACAGAGTCCAAGACTGAGCAAGGAGGAAGTGGGGGAGCTGGGATTCCCACCCAGCCAGTCTTGATCTTGGTCCCAGAGCTGTGCTCCCAGCTGCCTCTCGTCCCATCCCCTGCATTTACTCCCGTCCTATAAGGCTTCCGCAGTGCAACATGCTTGTGCAACTTTTGCAGAAACGTAGTCAGTGCCTACATGTTCTATTTTGAAATTGACTCCCCTTGAAGGCGTGTGTAAATATCATACATAATTTTTAAGCCAATGTAATTCAATATCACATCTGCCTATTACAGTAGATGATAAACTTTGATAATATGAATTATAACCTAACAGGGTGGATGCTCAAGTGCTTTTCATATACTCCCTCTAAAAACAATGGCGAAAGAGGGTTTGGTCAAAAAATGCATGTAATTGAATTGGAAATATTCTATCCTAACCAAATATGACGATAAGAATATTTAACAATATTGATTCCTGGACTCTCCAACAGAGAGAGAGTTCTGACGGCACATGCTAATCTCCTGCCTGGATTCCAAACATTCAGGCACACGTCACTTTACTGCACGTCAGAGATACTGTGGTGTTTACAAACTGAAGGTTTGTGGCAACCCTTGTGAGCAAGTCTATTGGTGCCAGTTTTCCAAAAGCATTTGCTCACTTCCTGTCTCTGTGCCACATTTGGTAATTCTCACAATGTTTCAGACTTTTTCATTATTATTCATTTGTTATGGTGGTCTGTGATCAGTGGTCTTCGATGCTACTACTGCAAAAAGAAAACATACATGTTGTGAATGTGGGTCTACTAGGAGCTCGAGAAGTCGGGAATGTACAGAATGGTGGAGTGGCAGTGTTTGAAAATATAACGGCTGAGGATTTTCCTGAATTGAAGGGAAAAAAAGAGTACATATGTATATTTACATATACTGTGCACATGTAGAAAGGACAGAGAAAAATAAAACTACACCCAGACACTGCAGTGAAACTGTGGAGCATCAAGGAAAAAGAGACAATCTTTAGAAGTTACAAGGGAGAAATGACAGATTACTTTCAAATGAGTAACAGCTGCGTCATGTATTTGTTTGCTATGCTATGTAAAAAACTAGCACAACATTGACAGCTTAAAAGAACACACATTTTTTTGTTTTACAGTTTCTCTGGGTCAGGAGTTTGGACACGGCTTAGCTGGGTTCTCTGTGAGGGTACAATCAAGGTGGCAGCCAGGGCTAGGCTCTCATCTGGAGGCTCAGCTGGGGAAGGATCCCCTTCCTCCAAGATCACACGACTTAGAGCCGGTCCGCTAGCAAGGCAGTCTTACACAGGCAGACCTCGTTTTGTCATGCTTCACTTTGTCGCACTTCACAGATAATGTATTTTTTACAAGTTGAAAAAAAAATTTGACAAAATTTTCCATTTTGGTAATTATCGCAATATTTCAATCCCTACACCAGTAAAAATGATTATGACCCACTGAAGGCTCAGGTGGTGGTTAACATTTTTTAGCAATATAAAAATTTTAAATGAAGATACGTACATAGTTTTTTTAGGCATAGTGTTATTGCACACTTAATAGAATACAGTATAGTGTAAACATAACTTTTATATGCACTGGGAAGCCAAAAAATTTATGTGACTTGCCTTAGTGCCATACTCGCTTTATTGGAGTGGTTTGGAGCCAAACCCACAATATCTCTGAGGTCTGCCTGTACAACATAATGTAACCCCAGCAATGACATCCAATCTCCATGGCCATGTTTATTGGTTAGAAGCAAGTCACTCAAACTCAAAAGAGGAGGTGATATGAGAGCATGAACACCAGGACGCAAGGCTACAACAACCACCTGAAAGCTTGTCGGCCAAACATCTCACCAGTAACATATACCAGAGGACAGCGGGGTGACATCCTCAAAGTGACGCAGAAAGGAACCGTCAGTCTGGACCAGGACGAAAGATCATTCAATCAGGAGGGCCAAATAAAGTCACTGTCAAACACAGACAAACTTAGAAAGTTGACTACCCTCAGACCTTGCTTGAATTTTTAAGGAATATAATCTTTATCAAGAAAGATACTGGTAAACTATGAGGATATAGCTAACTACGCATAGTAAAAAAAATAATAGCTGATTGTATTTTGTGTTGAAGGAGATAGAACTGAAATTTTAGATAGGAATAACAGGAAGATAGGGAGATAAATTGGAAAGTATGAAAGCATGTTGGCCTATTAACAGTATCTTTGTGTTATGGAAGAGGCATGACTTTGCATGTCATTAGGAAAAGGTAAAATAAAACATACACATTAAAACCAAATGTTCCTTTTTATGGCTGAGTAATATTCCATTGTATAGACGGAATATTCCATTGTATATGTATTCCACAGCACATAGGTACAAAACATAACTACTGAGAAACTACTGTATAGCACAGGGAACTCTACTCAGTGCTCTATGGTGACCTAAATGAGAAGGACATCCAGAAAAGAAGGGATATATGTATACGTATAGCTGATTCACTTTGCTGTACAGTATAAACTAACACAATATTGTAAAGCAACTACACTCCAATTTAAAAGCAAAGCAAATCAGAAAAACCAAACGTTACTAAAAAGTGAAGAATTAAAAGCTATAATATTCAAACCAGCATGAGGGGAAAACAAAGCAGATCCAACAACTAACAACAACAGCAAAGCTTCATCATATCAACAGATGCCAAGAAAGTAGGAAAAAGTGGCCAAAGAAAAAGCATGGTCCAAGAAAGGAGGTAGAAAGAAACCCAAATGGGTCCATAAACACAATAAATGTGAAATGATTACACTCACTTATTAAAATACGCTGCTTTTAAAAGACAGATTGACAACCTCTGAAGACAGCTTAAAAATAAAAGCATTTTTAAAATTTCTGAATTTCAAGGCTCTCTATTGCTTTAGTCAATGGTTCTCCAACTTCTAATGAATCACCTGAGGTATTTGCTGAAAATGCAGATTTCTGGACCCTGACCCAGAAGTGTGGATTCCGTGGGCCTGGTTTGTAAACCCAGCAATCTAGATGTTTAACCAGCCAGCCAGCTCTTTCTGATGAAGGTGATCCGGGGCTCAAACCCTAGAACGTCAGAGTCTTCAGCCTTTGGCTTTGCCGTCAAAACCTTCCATCATCAGATCATCTTGCTTCTCTCAACTTGGCCTTCCCTGACCCCCAACAAGGCTACTTTTCCTTTCACCACCTCCCACGTGGCCATTGCTCATACCCACCAGAGTGGGAGATTCCTGGGGACATGGGAGACACCTCATCGATCGTGTTGAACCCTTACAGCCCTTGGTGTGGTCGACTGAAAGGCTGGGCTCTATCGTTTTCTGGCTTATGAATAAGTCAGAGAGCCTGTGGGGAGAGTAAATGGGATGAGAGTGGAGGTAAACAGCTCAAGGGGAAGGAGCAAGAGAAGAGAGAGGAAGGGGGAGGGGGAGGGGAGGGAAGGAAGAAAGGGGAGGAGGGAGGGGGTGAGGGAGCGCGGAGGAGGGATGCAAGAGGCAGAGACTGTCAAGACAAGCCAGCCAGAGGGCTTAGGAGGAAAGAGCGAGCAGGGCGCAGCAGTGAAGGGTGACTCATCCGGGCTGTTGCTTCCCAGGCTCCAAATCCTCCGAGTTCCTCCCCGGGAGCTCTTCGGCCATCGTTTCTGCAGCAGCAAAGATGAAAGTCAGACAAAATCATCCCAAAGTGCTGAACTCAGCCGGCTAAGTCTTCAGGGCTTTATCAGACTTGACTTTCGTCAGACACTGAGGAAAGTCTTCAGCTGAAGTCCATTAAGCAAATGAAAAAGCAGGAGAAAAAATAAACAGAGATGGATGTAGATAGCTGTTTTATGAGGCACAGGAAGCAGCGAGGTCTGACAAAGCTCCCGGCCGTTACTTAGACTCTTGGATTCTCAGCCCTTAAGAACTCTCAGGATCACCTTCTCTCCAAGAAACCCCGCCGGCGGTCATAAAGGAAAGTTAACAGAATTTTTTTCCCTAC
>NW_006798732.1:1541266-1548382 GCF_000442215.2 Lipotes vexillifer | reverse complement strand
TCCCTACAAAGACAAGGGCCGGCACAAACTAAAGCAAAAAAAAAGTATCTACATTGTTTCTCAGGAGAGTTCCTGACACCAAGCAGTCTGTCTCCAAGGAGGGGATTAAGGAATATATCCAAGACTGCCATCTGTATAATATATGTTATATAATATATATCTTATATATATATATATGTATATATAATGCTGCTCGGACCTCAAAGGAAACCAAGCCACATTAATATTGTATACATTCCCCCTCAAATAGAAATCTGAATGCTAGACAATCACTTCAAACTCCTATCCTTTTGTGATTATTAGTAGCATCTGAAAAATAAGACATTTTACAATGTTCCAGATCTTTAATAACACAAGTCAAAAAAAGACATGTTGCACACCAACAATGTATGAAGTTCCATGCTTGGGCCTATGATGCGTGCAAAGATGAACAAAGGATCTACATTCACATCATCTTCCTTGCCTATGATTTTGTGAGCTTATTTTAGACACAAAAATAAAGTCACCCTTGGACTTTGTCTCCAAGGGAGGACTGTTCCCTCCGGGCAATGATTCTCTGTGCTCTGCATATTTTCTTCAGGGGCAGGGTTGATTAGATTTTCCATTGCACATTCTGGGGCGGGTTCAGGGGCCATGCGTCCTTACCTTGCCCTGAGGTTATGGAAACCGAGCCTGGTGCCAGCTGTGCTCTCTGGCAGAATCACGTGTCTGATGTGCCCAGCTGCAGAAAGCGGAGGGGGTGATGTACAAATTTAGTCCTTGGATTTTTCTAAGCCAAGTAGAGTCTGCATTTCCAAACATTCTTACATTTTAAAGGGTGCAGGCTTTCCAAATACTGCAAAATTCTTGACATCCAAATACCTCCAGCCTCTGCTTTATACTGAAAGTGGATATGCATAATCACAGAAATCATATTATCTCCAAGCAGTTCTTTGGGGCAATAAAGAAAGCTGCATCTTCGAAAGTGAGAAGTGTTGCTTTGCAAAACGGTTGCACTATTTTTTGAAAAGGGAAAAAATTTAAGCTGTGATAATTTTTAATAGATAAAAGTACTCATCTTTTATGTGCAATTAGTTACAGGAGTGTCTTTAACACACAACACAGGACCAGATTCTCCCTTGGCCCAAGTAAGTATCTTTAATTAATCTCCCCAAAGAACCCATAATCATCCCAAAGCCAGTTGCTGCTCTCTCAGCTCCAAAAACCAAATTAAATACGATTATTCTTTCTAGCAGGACACAGGAAAGGCATAACTAGTTTAAACCCACAGAAACCCCAACCTCATTTTTACCAATCATTTTAGTATCTCCTCCTCTGAAATCTTTTGCAAGAGCTGCCTTCAAAACAAAATGGGCCTGTGCCTACCTTTTCCCAGTAGCTAATGGAGATGTTAATCACCAGGAAAGTGCATGGATTGTGTGCAGAAACCAGAGACAGGAGGTTCAGATACTCCACAACCCAGGTTACCAGTCAAAGGAAAAATATAAAGGATCAAGAGTTTCCCCAAATCCCCCAAATGAAATTAGAAATAATAACC
Source organism: Lipotes vexillifer (assembly GCF_000442215.2). Taxonomy (NCBI): domain Eukaryota; kingdom Metazoa; phylum Chordata; class Mammalia; order Artiodactyla; family Lipotidae; genus Lipotes; species Lipotes vexillifer. The sequence continues at coordinate 1,546,845 of NW_006798732.1, read as the reverse complement.
GCCTGGAAGTGCCCATGATTTTTAACATCCGTGGAATGCTTGCTTGAGTTCCTATCAAATATTATTACCACATCTGGGTCAGCAAATGGAATTGCCATGAAATCTTGGATCCTCGACTTTTCTTAAGCGAACTCATTAGTGGTGCAAACTCTGCTGTGAAAACCCATCCAGATTCGCAAGCAGTGTTATCTTTTCATCAAAAAACATTAAGTTGTGGAAGGCAAAGTGTAAAATCCTGGGCCGTGGGTACACGGGAGCAGCTGTAACGTGAGACCCTGGCCCGGTGGCAGTACCTTATGGAAACAGGCTGAGGATCCACTGCTTAATGAACGGAGGTGAGCAGAGATGGGGGCCGGCCTTCTGAGCACTCAGGGCTTGGGGTGGAGGGGCGGGCCAAGGGTTCTAGGAAATGGTAAAAGAAATGACAATTTCTAAAGGGTGCAGCATGCCCTTAATCCAGGTCAGCCACTGTGAACAGAAGTATACTCCCCAATTAACTGTATAAAGGATATTGGGCAACAGCAATGATTATGTAAATAATTCTTGCTTAGAATTCTGCTAGATGATTGCTGTGCTCAGAAGGGAGAGTGATGACTCCAATTGTCGTTGGTGATATTAGCTGGTTTGTGGAAAGCTGCATCTCTGGGTTAAACGGTTGTTCATTATGCTTGGCTTTTACATTGAGTTTCCATAGATATGTCCTATTAACTCAATATTTATTAAGCTCTGACTAGGTAGTGCCGGGCACCAGGAAACTTCTTCTTATAGCAAGTCACTTAATCACAAAGACTCATTCAACATGCACTTACTGAATGCTCACTTGGAGAGAAACTGTGCTACACGTTAAAATGCAGCAAGGTAACGCTTCAAGCCGCGTCTTTCTAACCAAAGACAGTACTAGACTATAACATTTCTAGAGTGTCTTTCTGGGTGAAAAAAAAATCTCATTTTGATTGGTTTTATTAGGTGTTTATAAATAGTTTGTCTTTCATTGTAAACTTCAAGAATCCAGACTCGTTATTGGGATTTTTTCTGAATCTAAATTATACATCGGAAAGGTCACCAGACGATTCAGTTCTCACCATTGGAGTCTGCCAGCATCGAGAACGGAGATACACGTTAGGTGGAATTTTAAACACGTGCTTACAAATTACTGCAAACCTCGGATACAACAAACAAATGACAGCAAGGGAATCAGTCATTCCCATATAGAACTCCCTTCCCACTTAAAAGTGGCAGTGTAATCAGGATTCCAGCAGAGTTGGGGCCCTCCTCTTGGGGGGACACATTCAAGGCTAGAGGTAGTTTGGTGGGGACCTCATTCCCCAGTCATATGGCTCCCAGGAACATCCATTTTGCCTTTGGCAGGGACCTACGAGGGTTCTGATTTTTCGTATTCTGAGAGTGCACAGTTGGATTAAGTGATGGAAAAAGTCATGCCACACAGACCTTTTCCTCTCAACAAGTGAAGGAGAGCTCAGCCACAGGGCAAGTTTTTTCTGCATTTACCTTGGACTCCAAAAAATTTAGAAATGGAGATAACACGACACGCTGACATCTGAAAGTGAAAATGGGGAAGATTTGCAAAGATGATGGCAAAGAAAAAGGTCTACCAATAGGTGGGCATTTGTGGGGGGAAAAGGTAGCAGGAATTTGATGGGAAGGACTAAACATTAACACACACACACGTGCGCACACACACACACACACACACACACACACACACACACACACAGATTCTCCCAGGATCAGAGCACGAATGACTGCCACAAAGTTTAGTTAGTGTGTGTTTCATGGAGTAATCAATGTTATCCTATGGTCCTGACCCATGCCTGAAGGACCTGGGAGTGTTTGGAACACTGGAGATCTTTCATTATGCATTCTGCAAATGTCAAAAATGTCAAGGAATAAAAACATTAAGAAGGCAAAACATTAAGCCAGGGCAAGATTCGTGTGGCATGAAAGACTCACGGAAGCTTCGTGTCCTATCCAAGCAGGTCCCTCGAGGCAGGGCAGAGGGCTCCAGGGGGTGAGCCGTCTAACCTTAGCGGAGCAGGCTCAAAAGTAGCAGTTCCTAATATTTTGGGAGTCCCAGATTCCTTTGGGGATTTGGTCAAATTTAGAATCCCCGAAAAGAAAGAATGCACGTGAATACCCTCACTGTACAATCACTTACAAAATGTTTTCAGATCTCCCAACGTGCTGCACTGAGAACTCTAACTCGAAAATCCTCCAGACCCTTCCGATGAATTAATCTTTATTTAGAGTGGTCTCATGTTTCTTCATCAAAATAGCTACCCAACCTGCCTGCTGCTTTTGCCTAAGACTTCGTTTTCCTCACCATGGTAATAAAAAGAGCCATAGCGGTCATCTCCACGAATGACGGTAGTAACCAGCACGTGTGGAGGCTCTTGTTACATATCAGGCACTATTCTAACAGCTAACAGGTATCACCCTCACTTGGGCTACCAAGTGGCTATTCTGTTGAAGAAAGTACTGTTATGATCCCGTTTTACAGAAGGCGCCACTGAAGCACAGAGAAGTTAAAGTAACCATTCGCAGTTGGCCAGGGCAAACATTCAGACCCTGGCAGTCTGATTCCAGACCTTGTTGCATTCTTAACTTTCCAGGTTCTTCTACTCATAAAAATGGCAGAGAAAACTGTAAACATAAACAAACACGCACGGTAAAAAAAAAAAAAAAAAAAGATGAACCAAAGCATTTTTTTCATCGTTTCATCCCTTTTCCTTATTATTTCAGAGAAAGGTAGCCTAGAATCCTGATCAAAGTCCATGTCTTGTAAAGATGGGTTCCTCTCCAATTCCAGGGGCCAGTCGCCAGCCGTCACATACCTGAGCTGTATTGTTCTTGAGTCTTTCATCCTATTTTACATGCCCCAGAGAAGCGGAGTGACAATAATATAGACACTCATTTCTTTCAGCTTATTGCAACATGTGGCAAGTTAGATGGCCCAGATTATCACCAACGTGGTCCCATTTTATAAAAAAGTAAGATCAGACTATATTAGTAGGGTTAACTGCATTAGTAGTTACTATGGTTAATTTTATAGACATGGGGCCTTTAAATAATAGAATCTTCACAATAATTCGTAATGAGAAGAGTGATCTCAAAAATCTTTTGTGCCATGGTTGCTGGGTTTGTCATGGGCAAAGTAGCTAAAAGTGTTGTCAGATTTAGAGATCAATCATTTTTATTTTACCATAAGCAAGTCCATTGATCTGTGTGTTTTCCCAGCACCACCAGGCAGTTCTTCAATTCTCAATGGACACTGACTGAGTGTCCTGTAACTTAACTCAGTCCTGACACTATCTCCATGGAGAGGCAGCCATCAGATCCCACAGGGTAAGGGCTCGGTCCCACAAGACAGCCGATCACAAATCCAGGTTGTTACTTGTGCTTCCGACCAACAGGCTGTAATTTGGAGGCTTCCACCGTCCCCTCTTCTGGTTTGATTAATTGGCCAGAGGGGCTCACAGAACTCAGGAAAACAGTTTACTTACTAGATTATCAGTTTATTACAAAGGCCATTAAAGGTGACGAATGAACAGTCAGATGAAGACCTCCACAGGGTCAGGCCTGGAAGGGTTCTGAGCACAGGAGCTTCTGTCCGGGTCGAGTTTAGGAGGTACCAGCCCCCCAGCATGTGGATATGTTCTGCTTCACCAACCTGGAAGCTCTCTGAGCCCCTCCTTTTGGGTTTTTATGGAGGCTTCATTACGTAGACACGATTGATTAAATCACCGGCCACTGGGGACTGGACTCAACCTCCAGCCCCTCTCCCCTCCCTGGAGGCCAGGGGTGAGGTGAGGGGATGGGACTGAAAGTTCCAACCCTCTGATCACATGGCTGTTTCCCCTGGCGACCAGCCCCTATCCTTAGGTGCTTTGAAAGTCATATCATTAACACAAACTCAGGTGTGGTTGAAAGGGGTTTGTTATGAATATCAGACACCTTTCTCACTCTTATTACTTAGGATGTTTCCAAGAAACCGGGGTGAAGACCAGATATATACTCCTTATTGTAAAGCACAATATCACACAAGTATTTCACGTTTGCTCAACTTTATAAGTGGCTGTCAGAGTTATGCAAATGAGCAGATATTTTTAACTTTAGATTTATTTAGTTAGAACGATTTTAGACTAAATTTATATTTATCTCTACATTCCCTTTACCCAGGTCCTTAACACTAACATGTGACCTTATCCGCAGCACATTTGTCAAAATTGAGAAATCAATGCATTAACTACACGCGCTATTCAGATTTCATCAGTTTTATGAATATTGTCCTTTCTCTGTTCCAGGAGCCGATGCAGGACAGCACATTAGACTGAATCATTGTATCTTCTTCACCTCTTCTGGTCTGTAACAATTTCTCATCTAGTTTTTCATGACTTTGATACATTTAAAGAGTTCTGGTGAGGTATTTTGTAGAATGTCCTTCGTTGGGGTTTTGACTTATCTTATGATTGGACTGGGATTGTGGATGCCAGGGGAGAAAACCACAGAGGTAAGTGCCCTTCTCATCACATCACATCAGGGGCTACAGAAAATGACTCTCCACTGGTGAGACCAACCTTCATCACTGGCTAAGGTGGGGTCTTCCAGGTTTCTCTAATATAAAGTCACGTTTTTTCCCCTTTCCATACTCTCTCTGTTGGAAGCAATCACTAAATCCAGCCCCTACTCAAAAGGAAGAGAATTAAGCTCCATTTCCTAGACAAGGGATTATCTACAAAGATTATTTAGAATTCTTCTGTAAGATTTGTCCCTTCTCCCCATATATTTATTTATTAAACATTTGTTTATACCAGTATGCACTGTAGATATTTATTTTATTTGCTTAGCTATAATCTAATCCTATAGTTATTTATTTGGTCACTCAAATTATCCCAGCTTTCGTCATTGGAAGTTCTTTCAGTTTGGCTCTTCTCTCTCTTTGCTATATTAACCCCTCCCTGTTTCTCTCTTTCCCGCTCTCTCTCTCTGTCTCTCCTTTTAAGCACTTCCTTAACTTTTAGCACTAACAAGATGCTCCAGGCTCATCTTGCATTCTCCCTGCCCCAGTTCTGAAATGATCCAATCTTCCAAGGAGTCCTGGTTTCCTTTATTGGAGAATAGTGCTAGAAGCAAGATCTGGGTCCTGTGTGCGTTCCTTCTTACTGAGAGTTAATGTTTTCTAGGTCCTCTCAGAAGATAGAGTTAAGGAACAAATATATATATACCAACCCATGTATGCGTGCATACATATATTTATTTCTCTATTTATCAAAGAAGATATATATGTATGCATATTCAATAGGTATATCAAAGATAAGGAAAAATATAGGTACATGTATATACACGTATGCATGTATACATGTGCATATCTATCTGAAGGATGGATAGACAGATTGATAGATAGATGATGATAGATGATGATAGATGACCTCTGACTCTAATCCAGGTTTATTCTAGCCTTCTTCTTTTGCTTATTTGTAAATTCTTCCTCTGAGAGTATGAACTCTGGCTCCCATTATCCATAACTTATTTACTCTTTTTTTTTTTTTTTTTTTTTTTTT
>NW_006798732.1:1496592-1540999 GCF_000442215.2 Lipotes vexillifer | reverse complement strand
GCCTCTCCCGTTGCGGAGCACAGGCTCCAGACGCGCAGGCTCAGCGGCCATGGCTCACGGGCCCAGCCGCTCCGCGGCACGTGGGATCTTCCCGGACCGGGGCACGAACCCGCGTCCCCTGCATCGGCAGGCGGACTCTCAACCACTGCGCCACCAGGGAAGCCCTATTTACTCATTTTTTAACCGTAGCTTACATATAGTTTCAGAATTGCTAACTCTTACCCCTGTGAGAAGGTAATTTACTAACTACAGTATTGACATGCAGATCCTTTCATCTTTAGACTTAAATATTCAGTGAAAACACTGTTTTCTAAAGTTACCTAGATCTGTAACTCTTTCTCCACCCCTTTCAATAGGATTATGTCATATATTCTAATACAGTTAGGTTTCTTTGTCACAGTCTGCGTTCCATCCTGGGAAACCAGACCGTTTTCCAAAATGATTGTACAATGTTGCTGTTGTTCCAACAGTGAGGAAAGAGAGACTTTTTGCTGCTCTTCATGGTCACCATCATTTGATTTTGTCTGTTTGATTAATTTTAGCTATTCTAATAGGTGTGAAGTTGTATTTCATTTTGATTTTAATTTAATTTGATCAATTTAATTTGATTTTAGTTCCCTAGTGACTAAAGATGTTGACCATGATTTTATATACTTTATATATTTTATATACAAAAAATATTTATATATTTTATAAAATATTTATATTTTATATACTTTTATATATATACTTTTTACATATAAAAGTATATATTTTATATACACTATTTGCCATCTTTTTGTCTTCTCTGATGAAATGTCTGTTTGGTTCATTTGCCCAATTTTAATTGGTTGTTTGTGTTGTATATTGTTGAGTTTTAAGAATTCTTTATGTATTCTGGATACAAGACCTTCATCAAATATGTGATTTGTAAATATTCCTCTCAAACTATGGCTTTGATTTCCATTCTCTTAACAGTGTCATTCAAAGAGCAAAAGTTTTTAATTTTGTTCAAAGCCAATTAATCAATTTTTTGCTTTCATGGATGGTGCTTTTGGTTGGTTGTATCTAAAAACTGATTGCCAAATCCAAGGTCTTGTGGATTTTCTTCTATATTTACTTCTAGACATCTTATAGTTTCACTTTTTATGTTTAGGTCTTTAATAAATTTTGGTGTGATTTTTATATAAGGCATGAGATGTATGTCCTTCAACATACCTGTTTTATTTTTATTGTTTTGTTGGTGTTGCATGTGTGTTTGTTTGTTTGTTTTGCAAATATACACCCAATCATTCCAGTACCATTTGTTGAAAAAACTCATTTTTCCTTTTAATTGCATTTACATCTTTGTAGAAATTCAGTTGACTATATTTTTGTGAGTCTATTTCTGGGCTCTCTATTCTGTTTTACTGTTCTATGTGTCTATCTTTCCACCAATACCCTACTGTATTGATTACTGCAGTGTTATATGAAGTCTTAAAACCAGGTTCCAAGGTCCTTCAACTTTGTTCTTTTTCAGAATAGTTTTGGGTATTCAGTTCCTTTACCCTGCCATAAAAATTTTAGAATCATCTTATTAACATTTCAAAACAACTTTCTCAGTTTTTGTTTGTGATCCCGTTGAATCTATCAATCAAATCTTAATAATACTGAGCCTTCAAATCCATGAACATGGTGTATCTTTCCATTTGTTTAGATCCTCTTGACATTTTCATTTGTTATAGTTGTCAGCATATAGGTCCTGCATATGTTTCGTTAGAGTTAAACTTAAGTAGTTTGTTTTTGTGCTCTTTTTAAAAGTATTTTATAATGTCAAATTCTATTTTGTATTGGTGGTATATAAGACTATGACTGACTTTTGTATATTTATTTTATATCTCACAAGCTTGCTGAACACATATTTTTGAAGAAAGAAAAAGACACAATCTACCTTTATTTTCTCACTGATTAGTAAAATCCTTAATTCAAAGGAATTTGAAAAAGATGTTTGAAGACCAAACTATAATATTTTTTATATTAGAGACAGTTCACAGAAAAAGATCCACAGATGGCTCCTAAACGTATGAAAGGAAATATAAATTGAAACTCTATTAAGAAACCATTTCTCACCTCTCAGATGGGCAAAGATTAGAAAGTCTGATAACACCATTGCTGGCCAGGCAGAGGGGAAAGAGCCTTATCTTCCTGGTACAGACCCACGTGAAAGGCAATTTGGCAATGTCTAGCAAAATTACAAAAACACTCTAAAACTCAGCAATTCCACTTCTAGGAATTTACCCTACAGGTATTTTTACAAATATGCAAATAACATATGTGTGAGATTATTTAGTTTAACATGTTTATAATACAAGAATGAAACAATTTAAATGTGCATCAATACCCAGTTGACTAAATATGTTATATTATATCACACTGCAATACAGCACAGTCATAAAAATAGATCCTTAAAATATATTATCAAGTTTTAAAAGTAAGGTACAGGAATAGTTTAAGAAGAAAAATCAAAGACTATATTCATATATGTGTGTGTATGTATCACATCTCTGGAAGACATAGTTGTATCGTTTGTTGCCTGTAGGAAAGAAAACTAGTGCTTCATTGAGAGGGTGGGAAAGAGAATTTTTTACTATCCTATTTATGTTTTTGGAATTTTGAGATTTGGTACTAGAAATTGTCTTATATCTGCACACTTCTAAAATCTTAGAAATACTTCCCAACCTCTTCTAAAATCTTCCAAAAGAAAATGATAGGTTTCAAGGCCATTTATTAAAAATAGAAAACTCTGATTATTTCTAATTAAGTTACAAAAGCAAAGATTGATAACTGGAAAAGTAAAATTTTATTAGGTAAATTTCAATAAAATCTTTGATTAATTGGCATACAGAATTTAAGAAAAGAATATGATGATTATTATGTGCAGCCAACAAGAGTTTCTTTTCCTTAGATCTGCATACCACAATGAGAATTAATTTCAAATATCCATTAAATCTGAGCATGGAAATAAATGGATCTTGAAACTAGCCCTTTAATTATTGATCCACAAAGCATTAAACCAAAGTTTTCAAATCTAATGAATCCCATTCAATCTTCCTGCTCTCACTAAAAATATTGTATTAATAATAACAATTCAATTAGAGAAAGATATTTTGTGCTGTTAATACAAGCTTTGAATGTTAATTTAACCTCTGTCTCACCCTTTTTCAAATTTTAGTTTCGTTATGTTTATAATTTACATAACATATTAATACAGAAGGACGTGAGTGTGATTTATAATTCAGTATATACCTACTGGGAATACACACTTAATTTTCTTTACCAGTGGGATTTGTGATAAAGTATAGAGACTGCTGCTTTAGAAACAAGCTCTCACTGGAATGGGAGGCCCCAGTGCAGTCGAGTAGTGAGGAAGAATAAGAAAGGAGAGGTAGACAGTTCCAAAATGTAGTTACCACCTAAGTCCCAAGAAATAGAATTCTAGAATCTCTAGGCAGTTGGAGACAAAAGAGCTAAGAATTCTTCTTTCTCTAAAGCTCTAAAGAAAGGTCCTTGGTTGAGGCCAAGATCACTTGTGCCTTGTAAGAGTCAGGAATGGCTTCATGGGCTACAGGAAGCTCCTGTGAGCTGCCGATCACTGATTGAGTCACAGTAGAAGTGGTTCTCCGCCAGAATCACCTGAGGGGTGTCTGTGAGGCAGGTACCTTTTTAGTAAGACCTAAATTACTCTAATGAAGCCACTGTCCCGAAGAATCAGCAATGGCAACCCCCGGCTTGAAGGATGTAGAACTTTGTACTCGGGGCCAGCACTGCTGTGGGGTTTTGTTTTATTTTGATTTGTTTGAGACCAGTGAGATTCTAAGACAAGGGGTGGAAACCATCTGAATTTGTAAGCTCCGTGTCATTAACCTCGTTGGTCCCCTTCTCAGTGCCTGGCACGATGCTAGGGTACAGCTCACTGCTATACCCCATGGACTTTTGCTATAAAGGGCCAGATAATAAATATTTTAGACTTTGTGGTCAATACGGTCTCTGACACAACACTCAACTGGACAAAGCAGCCATATACAATATATTACCGAATGGGCGTGGCTATGTTCCAATAAAACTGTACTTACAAAAGCAGACCTAGTTAATGACCCTTGCTACTCACCAGTATGTATTCTAGATACCCCATGTATCTAGAATGTAGTCACCTTATTGCTTAATTACTTTAAAGCCCCCATAATGATTCTCCCTCTGGCCTTGCTGAATACTCAGCCCTGTTTTTAGCCTCACCTCTCAGTTGGAAAACTTAGCTCCACGAGGAGAAACTAACGACTCTAGAAACCTCTAGGCAGATAAAGAAAATGATACTGGATGAAAATATGTATGAATATCAGGTTCAGTATGAGGAACAGTATTCACAAATTTCACTCCACCCTCATCCCAGCAAGGTTGTTCTATTTGGGGAAGACAGATTCCTTCAAGAGAGGAATCACTTCTGGAAAACCAGTAGCCAATGAGGCATGGATCTCTTGATCCTACTCCCATTTTATTTTATTTTATTTTATTATTTTTATTTTTTGCAGTACGCGGGCCTCTCACCGCCGTGGCCTCTCCCGTCGCGGAGCACAGGCTCCGGACGCGCAGGCTCAGCGGCCATGGCTCACGGGCCCAGCCGCTCCGCGGCCCCTGGGATCCTCCCGGACCGGGGCACGAACCCGCGTCCCCTGCATCGGCAGGCGGACCCCCGACCGCTGCGCCACCAGGGAAGCCCCCTACTCCCATTTTACATAATTCAGTGGGGTCTCTCTACGTCCTCTCCACTCCCACCACCGCCACTTTCCTCCTCTTCTGACCCACAGTCATCCACCCCGTCTTGCTCCTCAGCTGACACCAGACTTTTAGGAAGGCCCATGAAACAGTGATGGAAGAAACCCGAAAAACATTGCATTTGCAAAATGTAACACTGATATTTTCGAGGCAACATATTCCCACGTTTGGAAAAGTACCAAGAAAAGAGGAAGGATACGGTGCTAAATCTTTTCCTTTTACTAAACCTCCAGAAATAAATCTTAAAGGGGTCCATGTAGACCCATGTATATTTCACCTCTGGCTGAAACTGAGGTGTCTGTTTCCACGTGCATAGGGAATGGTTACCTCTTAGTAGTCTATTTTTTGTTTTGTTTTGTTTCATAGAGTTAAAATGGGAATCCTAGAAATGCTTCACATTCTGTGGTTTCCATCTGGACGTCAATAGAGGGTTAATTTCTTTGTATGACTGGTCCCGGGAACATAGCATTTACTTGCAAGTAACCATGTAGAAAGGGTTAGAGAGCCTGCACTCACCCTTTCCCTGTACTGTGTACTCACTGCCCTTGGTTTTTCCCCCATGCTGGCTCTGAATGTTCACAAGTGACAGGAAGCATCTAGGCTGGCAGATTTCGAACTTCTCATGGGCAATAGACTTAGTCTCAGGAATCAGGACAAAGCAGGGCTGTCTGATGTGGTCTCTCATTTTTGACAGGTTCTGCCTTCAACAGGCCTGGGGATGAAGGCTGCTGGTACTTTGGCCCTGATGGGCTGCCTGATCACAGTCGTTGAACCCAAAATCTACACTCGCTGTAAACTGGCAAAAATATTTTCGAGGGCTGGCCTGGACAATTACCGGGGCTTTAGCCTTGGAAACTGTGAGATTTCTCCCTTCCTGCTCTCTTTCTTCCCTTGGACTCTCCCTTGAGATGTCAAAGGCCCCATCCACACTCACTTCTCTTTGCTCCCAGCCTGTGCCTGCTCTGCCCCACCAGGGACGGCTGCTGACTGTTCACATGTCCTCAACGGCTGCTCTCGGGGGCTTCTCTACTCCCCCCTGCCCCTCTCGTCCTCACTCCTGGAGTCCTGTACGAATGACACCAGCAAGGGAAGGGGAAAACACCACCATTCTTGCTGACAGTGTAGGGGGCAGACCTGACGTTTAGTCTCGTCCAAACTCAGCCACTGACTATGGGTGCCACCCTGCCCATCCTGTGCCCCTCGGGTGCACTACCAGCCCTGACCCTCCCCAAGCTTTGTCGGGAGCAGAGCATGTTCCCTTAACATGTATAAGGGAGCTCTCCCCCTCAGAGCAGGGTTGGAGAAAAAAATGCATTTTTTTCCCTCACATTTCTGGCTTTTTCTCCCTCTAGGGATCTGCATGGCCTACTACGAGAGCCACTACAACACCACTGCTCAGACTGACCTGGAGGACGGAAGCACTGACTATGGCATTTTTAAGATAAACAGTTACACGTGGTGCAGACGTGCGAAGCTGCAAGAGAAAAACCACTGTCATGTGGCCTGCTCAGGTATGCTTTTGACTCTACAAATATTATCCGTAGGGATAGACAGGAAAGTTGATCGTGGAATGTCCACCCACCTTCTGCTTTAACCAAAATTTGGAGTCCAGATGTGCAGGTAGGTCTGCACCAGGCTAATAAATTATTCAACAGTTCTCCAAGGTGACACTCATGATCCTGTGGCCTACTTGTCCAAAGATGACTTTTCCCTTCTAGGGTGGTTTTTATGAAGCCCACCACAAAAACAGGAGCCTGGATAAATGACCTTACTACACTTTCATGCATAGAAAAGTTAAATATATTCATTAAGAAGGAAAAAGCTGTTCACCAACTGCTTTCCATAAGCAGTTCACTCAATACATGCAGTTTATGCTTCTTTGTACAGAATGAGACAAATAAATTCGCCAGTAGAAATGACGCTAGAATTCACTTCCAAGTCTTTTACTTCAATCACTTGAGAAATACATGTGTGCACAGAACTGAGCATAGCAGGACACATCAGACACGAATTCTGGTGTTAGGGAAGAGAATATGTGCTTATACGAAGTTCGATAAATGACTGTAAACAGGTGTGGGCTTCCAAGGAAAGAGATATTATTAATAAAGTCATGGGAAGCTTTGCAGACATAATGATATTTTATCTAAGATTTGGAAGATAGGTAAGATTTGGATATTCAAAGATAGAGAAGTGTCATTCCAGGTAAGGAGAACAAAAAAGCAAAAAGGTGCATGAAAAATAACAGGACATGTGGTTGTGAACGTTGATGACCACCTGACCGCAGAGGACCTTGGGACCCAGGCTAAGGAGCATACACTGATTTCTGCCTGCACTAGGAAATCAGAATAGGTCAGCTGATTCAACATTGCTTCAGAAAAATTAATATGCAAGCTGGGTGTGAGAGAGATTAAAGAAGAGATGATTTAAGTGAGGGATAAAAAGACCTGGATGATGGTCATGGCAGGTGGTATGGAGAAGAATATGCAAGGGACACTCGACGGTAGAAGGATGGAGTGAAGTAAGTGGTTGTCTTGTTTGCTCCCCCTCTAGAAGGTAAGCTCTGTGAGGGCAGGAGTTTTATCTGTTTTGATCACTGGTGTATCCTCAGTGCCTAGAATGGTCCCCGGCCATTGTTGGAGCTCAAGAAATATTCATTAACTAAATGAATGTAGGGAAAAGAGCAAGCGTGAAGACAAAGAGTGAAAAAATTCCTTGGGAGCAGGAAATAAACTTTTATTTCTCTTGGACACATACAAGATGATCAGTACATAAGTGTGAATGTATGAATGACGGAACACTATGTCAATTTACCTAATAAATTGTCCCTACTCCTACAATACTATGGAATGCTCGCTACCTCCTGACCAATTGTTGGTCAACCCTTAATTTAGAGCATTCTTTTGCTGAGCCAAAATCCATGTCCTTATAGCTTTATTCCATTAATGCTAGTTTTTCCTTCTGGATTTATTCAAAACAGATCTTCTCTATTTTATACACAGCAACTTGTTAAATGTTTGAAAATAATTAGTAGGTGTTTCTCACCTTCAGTTCTTATCTCCGAGGCTCAAGCATTCGGTACCTTCACTTTGTTACAGGTTTGACTTTTAAACTCCTTGCCTTCTTGGTCACTCTCATTAGCATCCCCTATGAGCTTGCCAATAGAGTCTTCTAGTTAAACGTGGGGGTTGGATGTGTATATTGTTAGAAGCTGGAAAGCGAGAGGACAAATGGTGACTAATTTAGCAATTAGAGAATTGCTAAATCCTGAATCTTAAAGTGACCATGGGAAAGCCAAGAAGCAACCACAGGATCCCAAAAGGGCTCAGAAATCAGCAGCATCAGCTATTTCTGGAAACTGGAGTGAAGGCAGGTTGACAACAGGATGATCAGTTGGAAATCCAGTTAAGGAGCAGCTGATTCCCCTCCTGATTCCATTCATGTATTGACTGCTCCTCCCCAACCCTGGCAGGATACTGGGGCTCTCTCTCCTGGACAGGGTAAGTAGAACATCTCTCAATTGAGGGACCTCGCCAACATTTGAGTGTGAGAGCTCCATACTAAACATGGAGTTAAGTTTCTGTAGTCCCAGTCACCTTCCTCCACTCCGATCCTGGAATGTTGGCAGCCAGCCTAGGCTCTCCAGAAGAGAAGACCCTGTTCTGGGGAATCCAGCCAGATGGAAAGGAAGTAACTGAAGTGGGATCTCCCAGTGAACAAACTAGCTAGATCTCCCTGCAGTGAGATGCACAGTTGAAAATCCCCACCTCTGTGTACAGAACTCCTAATCAGCTTTTTAGTGCCCCTCTCCTAAATAAGTGCAGATAACTAAGGGGCATCAGACTTCATAGGAATGTTACTGACATGAAAGAATGAGACCACCACCACCACCGCCAACAACAACAACAAAAACCAGATAAAAGTAACTTATTGAAAGCAGAGATTATGCTGGGAAATGAAAACTTCAAAAACCAAACTATCATTAATATCTTTGATATGTTTACATTTATAGTGAATTTCTCATAGGCAGCATATAATTGGGTGTTGCTTTTATAGCCAGTCCAACAATTTCTGCTTTTCAACAGTAATGTTTAGACCAGGGAATTTTTTCTGAAAGGGACAGATAATAAACAGTTTAGGTGTTGTGAGCCTTATAGTCTCTTTTGTAACTATTCAACTCTTCACGTAGCACAAAAGCAGTCACAGACAATATGTAAATGAATGGGCATGATTGTGTTCTAATAAAACTTTATTTACAAAAACAGAGGGTGGGCCTGTGGACCCTACATAGTTTGCTGAACCTTGATTCCTATCATTTATATTTAATGTAATTGCTGATATGATTACTTTAAAATCTACCTTCTATTTGTGGGATCTATCCATCTACTCTTGGTTTATTTTTCCTGCCTTCTTTTGGATTAATTGAATCTTTTCAGTATTCTCTCTTATTTCCACCACTGGCTTATTAGCTGTACTTCTGTTTTATTTTTAGTGGTTCCTCTAGGGTTTACAATATGCATCACATTCTACCTTCAAAAAACATTATACCACTTCACATATAAGAGTTGACCCTTGATTTTCTCATTGGGCTCCCTGTAGGTAATGTGTCCTTTTTCCTCTAGCCCCGTTTTACAATTTCCTCTTTGTCACCAATGTTCAGCAATTTGATCACAAATGTCTGTTTTGTGTGTGTGTTTATCTTGCTTGATATTCACTAACATTTTGGATCCCTGAGTGGATAATTTTTTAATTTCTCCTTCTAGGAGTCTAATAACACATGTGTTAGGTCATTTAATGTTTTCCCATAGGTCACTGAGGCTCTTCATTTTTTTTTCAGCCTTTTTCGCTTTCTTTGTTTTTTCTTTTTCAATTGTTTCCACCACCCTAAGTTCAAGTTCTCTGATCTTTCTTCTGAAGTGCCTAATCTATTAAATTCACCAGTTGAATGTTTCATTTCAGATAATGCATTTTTTCAGTGCTAGGTAATTATTTTATATCTTTCATTTCTCTCATTTGATTCATGTTTTCCTGTAAGTCCTTGATAGCAATAAACATATTTATAAGCACTGTTTTGAATTTCTTGTCTGCTAATTCAATCAACTCTGTCACTTCTGGGTCTTCCCTTTGACTGATCTTTCTCCTGGTTATGGGTTACATTTCCACACCTCTTCGTACATGTGATCGCTTTTTATTGGATACTAGACAGCGTGTATCCAGTACTACATTGTTGAGTGTCTGGATTGTGTTGTCTTCCTTTAAGGATTATTGAAGTTCATCTTGGCAAGCAGTTAGTTCTGGTCAGGGATGTTCTAGAGCAGTCATTATGGGAGGGCTAGTTCAGCCTTACTCTCAAAGTATTTCCCTTTTAGCCTCTCTTGAATATCCCAAGGTTCAGCAAAGTCTCTCTCCTCTGGCCAGTCAGAAATCATGTCTCCCAGCCCTGGCTGATCCCTGCAATTGTTGAGGTCCCTCGCAACAGTCCTCTGACTAGTCTCATGGAGTTTTACCCTTGACATGCCCGGTTTGGCCTTCAGCCAAAGACTCAGTGGCATCTCTCCGCAGAGCTCAGGCGTGCTCCTTTTGGTGACTCTTTCCTCTCAGGGACCCTCTTGACAAATGCCAGCTGTCTCAGCCTCTCATCTCTGTCTCCTCCACGTAGACTGCCATCTCCCGTCTGGGTTTTACCTTCAAGGTCCGGAAAGTGGCACTGGGCAGACAGTCACAGCAGTCACAAGGTGAGCTTCGTCTGGTCTCTATCTCTCAAGGATTCTGCATTCCCTGTTGTCTAATGCCTGAAAATCATGATCACATGTTTTGTCTAGTTGTCCAGTTGTTTACAGTAGGAGAGAAAATCTGCTGCTCACAGCCATGCTTGGCTTTACATGCACTTCACTGATTGAGGATTTTCCAATGTTGTGCCAGTTAAGGAAGTCTGGGGTAAATGTATATCTGCAAGACAACCATGGATTCTCAGAAATTAAAATGTTAGATGGTTCGTGGTTAGAGGTGAAGGATCACTCATATCTGCTTTCTCATCATAAAAAGCCTGGGATTTTTAGGGACAGCTTTAAAGTAGAAAACAGGATGTTGGTTTTATATCCTAATCACCCTCTATGACCGGCCGCCCCCAGCCTCAGGCCAGAGAGGCTGTACTTAGGGACAATGTCATTCTGTTCCATGGATTACAGAAGTAGGGACATTCATCATGGGAACCTAGAAACAAGCTAGCGTTAGAGTGTGTGTGCAAGGTAGGTGACACCTCATGCGTATACAGAATACATGCACCTCACGCCCACCTGCTGAAGCTACGTGCTCTTGTTAGTACCAGACCAAACCCTAGTCCTCAGATTGCTGCCAGCCTTCCCAAACTATTTGGACATAATATTTGTTATATATACATATATAGAAATATAAACATATCTATGTATACACAAACTCACATACATATAATAATATAATAGCAATCTTTATTTCCCTCCAATAACTTAGTCCTCATTAAAATAAGAGATGTTTAAGAAAGCCATCATTGCCCCCTGTATCTAGGCTAGCCCACTTACGAATCTCTATTTCTCATATCAGCCTGGTATCTGAGTTGGCCACTGTCACTTCAGAGAGGACGAGGAGATGTACATTCTGGGTTAAGACAGCGGTATTTCCATTGGGGGCCAGGACTATGCTGGGGAGAGACAGACTTTGCAGTAGAACTCATCTTACCTGAAAAGACCGAGTTCTTTTTGTGTAGATTGTTGCTGTTTTCTTTTGTTGGATGGGGGAGAATAAATGATTCCATGGAACGATGCTTTGATGTTCAACGTAACCCTTTCCTTATCTGTGTTTGACTGGACAGAATTGTCTATTTGAAGTAAATGGAGCAGAAGCCGTTCTTGGCTCGGGTGCCGGTACATACCTGCTCTCTGGGCTCATTTCTGCCCCTCTGCTGCCCCTCTGTGGCAATTTCTCTGGGTTTCTCACATCTCAGCCCCGTGCCGTGCCAGGTTCTTTATTCCCCAGCCCCGACCTAGCTTAACACATTATCCTAAGGAAATTCAAACTCACGTCCAACTTGCACTTGCAAAACCTCTCAGTTGTGCAACAAAGTGGGACACTGACAGACACCTTCCACCATCTGTACGACCCGGGCCTGCAGTACCTACGCCTCCCACCAAACCGTGCACAGCATCTCCAGACGGGCAACGTGCCGCACCGCAAACACGAGCTTTGTTCTCTGTGTACTGGCCCCAGGGCTGCGCCGAGGCAGGTCTAACAGCGTACCCTCTGCTTCTTCCCTACTCTGTGTAATCTGTGCCCTGCCATCCCTGGAGACCCCAGAGAGCCCACTTCTCCTAGGAAACAGGCCCCAACCACGTTCAATCACAAACCACAGTGTCTCAAGCACTCATCAGGAATGTATGCACACGAAATAAAGTGTTTCTAAGTAATCTGAACTTGTATTAGATACCAAGCCCTTAAGTTTGGATAATAATTACTTAAAAAATTAATGAAATATTTATACTTTTATTATCGACTTTGTTAGCAGACGGTGTTGCACAGGCGGGAATCTTAGCTGCAGTAGCTCTGTTGGAAGGAAGGAGCCTTAGGTTTGAAGGCAGACTCGCTTACTGGGTGTGTGACCTCAGTTTACAGGGATGATAATGGCTGTAACCATGGTAATCCTGTAGTATGAGGGAGATAATGCATGAAGAGGCTTCATATGTGCTGGACATAGGGTACATTTTCCATAAAGGTCAACTAATAGCAAGAGCTATTGTTATTAATAATTCTCTTCCCAGAAAAAAGGCAAAAGACTTTTATAAGCTAATAAAGCTTTATTTGCTTTCCAGAAAAGTTGAATCCATTACACTTCCATCAGCAAGAACTCAGGAGTGCATATGTCATTGCACCCCTGTCAGTATCGAGCGTTACCCAATTCCTACAAAAGCTTTGCTCAGTTGATAAATAGAAATGCTGTCAAATGGTTTGGGTTTTTGTGTCTTGGATTGGTGGTTGTGGTGGGCGAGGATGTGAATTTCCCAGCTACCCCTCAAAGGAAGGACATTTGGTCCCAGCTGCATTTGTGTGATTTGCGCACTGTCTACCAGCACCTGCTCGGGTGTCAAGAGCTGCATCCCCTAAGGTCCTGCCCCTGTGGGCAGCCCAAACCGGGGGAGTGAGTGCAGCAGGGATATAAAAACTGGGCCTCAGAGGGGTCCAACCTGGGCAACTCTGACGGGCAACATTCACCACAGGCTCAGGCCAGGGGGTGAGGTTTGATGGGCCTAGATCACAGCTATGGTCTCCGCCTGCCCAGCCCTGCTTCTGCCCATTTCTTCTGCAGGTGTGGATCCCTAATAAATACCTTGCACTCCAAACCCATCTCCAGAAGCAACTGCTTCTGGAGAAACCAACCTGCAACAGAAGTGATGTTGGACTTTTTTTTGTTTATTTGCCTTTTTCTGTCATGTTCGTGTTGAGAAGGATTTTGAGGCCACTTCTGGTGAAGCAATATCAATGAACACATTTTCAGTTGAAAGATTTGTTACATCTGAAAGCCACAGAAAAAGTAACAAAGGCAAAGATTGATGTATTGGACATAAAACTTAAAAATTTCTGCATGTGAAAAACACCTTGGGTAAAAAGAAAATTATTGCACAAACCAGAAAGTTACAATAGACAAAAGTTTAATAATTATCTATAAAGAGATGTTCCATGTCAAATTAACACAAGTAAAGAAAACACTGTACTGTCCTCTCTCCCTTGTGTGTTTCTTTAGGACCTAAAAAACATTTCCCTGTTGTGTCTTCCCTAAACACATTTCCAAAAACCTTTCAGGGCTGGTCCACTCCTCTGAAACATCAAGGAGTCTGAAACTTTAAGATGTGGATGGTCTAGAAACAAAAAAATTTCTTTGATTTGTGAAGAAATGTAACAAAAATAAGGATACGGCTCATGGTTCTTCCAACCCGCCTGCTCCAAAAGCAGCAAGAAAAGTGAAGAAAATCTGATTCAGGACTCCCCAGCTCTAACAATAAAATCTCGGCTAACCCTCTACTCTCTCTTACAGACTTGATCACTGACGACCTCACAGATGCAATTATCTGTGCCAAGAAAATTGTTAAAGAGACAGAGGGGATGAATTACTGGTAAGAGTCTTTCCTTGGGAGACAAACTGATGTGGGTGGAAGCTACAGTGTGTCTGTCCATCACCGCTGCAGGGGATGGAGACAAGTTCACCTCTGCAGAGTGGTCCAGCGATTTTCATGTGACCTAGTCTATATCCTCCTCTGTTAGGGTGTGGGTGTGCAGCGAACCGGGTAGAAGGGATTAGTATACCGGGAGGAGAGGTGGTAAGGAGTCAGAATAATCTGCAGCTGCTTTGAACGTCAAGGTGCCCCAAACAATGAAGAGAGAGGTGCTTTCTCACGTGACCTGGAGAGCATCCGCGAAGACAACACACCAGAGGAAAAAGCTCGAGTTTGTTCTAGATTTGGATAAGGTTTTGGAAGTCTGTGACAGGGAGAGGAAAATGACCATGTCAGTTGCCTGAGAAATGGACAGGAAACTTCCCCAGGTTGTGCATGAGACGTGGCTAAGCTGGCACCCACCATCATCTCTGCCGCTGTGTTTCTTGTGAACGTTGCTAATCAGGTCACTCACTTGGGGATCCCAAATGTTCAGAGATGTGGATGTTTAACCAAATGACCCATCCTTATAAAAGTTGCTTACTTGTTGCCAAGGCTAATATGGACTCTAGGAAAAAACCAGGGAGAGGAAAGTCTTAACAAGGCAAAAGGATGGAGTCCTTGGATCTCAGAAGCAAATGACACTGAACCCTGGGCACCACGGGTTACATGGGTTAATTTTCTATGGTTTTTGAACCTCAGAATATTTGGATTGTCATGCTTTGCTCTGTTGTTCCTGCTTCCCTCTCCCCCTCAGGCAAGGCTGGAAGAAGCATTGTGAGGGCAAAGACCTGTCTGAGTGGAAAAAGGGATGTGAGCTTTCATGAACTGGACTGACACCAAGGATGCTTCACAACAGCCCCCCAGGATTTGTAAGAACAGTCGTGTCATCTTGTCTCCCTTCCTCCTAATAGTCCTTCTAGAGTTGGAGTGGGAAAGTGAAGCTATATTTTTAAGGAAATAAATAGTCCCATTTAAATGTCTTGACTTTACCCTGACTAAATTTCAATGATGTCGTAATAGCACATGGTTAAGACTTGAAAAGTCACCTACAAAATCTTCTAGCCCTGGAAGGAACAAGCTTCTCTTCTTTCCTGTAATAAGTGCTGATTCCTGTGGTCCTGAAATGGCTGCTTATTTTAAAAATACGATTCCCAGGTCAAGGAGAACGCTGGAGGAATGACCATAGTTTGCTGACCTCTGTCCTGGAGCAGTAAGCCGCCCTTCTCCCGGTCATCGGATGAATAGCCCTTCCTCAGCTCATCTCTGCCAGAGAGAATGTTCCTGATTCCTCCAGGCAGTTATGATGGGTATTCTAATGGGACCAAATAGATGAAGTTGCAGCTCTTAGCCCCAGGGTTTCCCCATGTTATTCCAACATCCATTTAAATTAAACCTATCAAAAACCACACTTACATCCTCATGACAAAATTGTTTCCAGACTTAGACCTACAGATTTCATTAGTTTGCTCGGAAACTGGCCTGACTACAGATATTTCATTAGCTGGAACAGTGGGCTGAGGAGTTCAGATCCCCAGAGACATTCCCAGGATGCACCGAACTGAGGTTTGGTGGAAAAACGGTTATGCCTGCAAATAAGTTGCCCACTTAGAAGAAAGTCCCCACGAGTCAGACTGATGGTTTCGTCATAGCACCTAAATAACCCATAAACACTCTTTACTGACCAGCTGCCTTGGTTTACTGTTGGCTCATTTCACATCCACTGCCTTTACTTGCAGACATAGGCTTTAAAAGCAGAACGCTACTTTCCAAAAGAATATAAACGTTTTATATATGCCTAAACAAACGTAATCCTGTGACAATTTAAGAGGCATTACAAAGCATGGGAAAGAAAAAGAAACTTTCGAAACTTCTGATGTAAGAATCAAAAAATAATTACTTAAGATGGCTGAAGAAAATCTGAGAATTTTAGTGTCCATTACACTGTACTAAACCAACAGTCAGTGCTTGTAGAGGTCCATAAATATGTATTTTTCATTATTATTGTCTTGTCATTCATCCACCTCGCGGTCTCCGTTCTTAGTCAAACCTGCATCGTTAAAACCAGTGGTACCATGTTAATGACCTAGCTGGGCATGGGTCCCGGTGCCAGCTATTCAAAGACTAGGGGAAAATTTTTTAACAAAACAAAAATCCAAATCCAAAAAGTGCTTTGAAACCCAAGGTGAAGGGAAGCTGGCTGGCTCTACAATTTGATGGATCTTTTTGCAAAACTCATAAATGTTCTAAGCATGCAATCGTACTATTTCTCTCCCCAAGTGTTTCATTTAGTATTTCCATACATAATAATTTAGGATAAAAAATGCATTATCCTGGATAATTTTCCACAATCAATGCCCTCTGAAACTCAAGGGGAAAATATTACTCCTATTCCTGAGTTATCTTTGGTTATTAAAATAAACTAAGATTTACATTCGCTTATACAGTTTCCAAGACATTTGGAAACAGATTTTCAATTTCTCCTCACAGCAATATTATCAGCTCCTTACCAGATGCACTGAGCACACAGCGGTGTAGACATTGGGGTGTAGAGCTGCTTATGTGGGTACATTCTTTCTTTGGGGACTCAGCTCTTCCTGAGTCTCGGGACTCCCCTCCACTAGGATCTGTCCCTTTGCTTCCCAGCTGGTTCCCTGTTATTACTCAGCACTGTCTGTCTGGTCCATCACTTTTTCTTGATGCACCCTGAACCCAATATATCATTTGCCCTTGGGTGTCTTTGGTCCTGGTTTTCCCAAAAACACCAGGGAGATTGTACCATTTCCCTGTCACCTATTCAAGCCCCACCCAGACTGCATGAGGCCTCTCTGCTCCTCCAACCTGCTAATGGTCTCCTCTATGGTCTTCCCTAATGGCTCAGTGTGGACTATTTAATGAAGGTGTGAGCTATACAATGAGGTCATCAAGCACTGGTGATCTCCCCTGGTACGTAAGCTCCCTGCGGCCTGGATCATGTGTTTTACTTCTATATCCTCCACAATCCTTTTTTGCAGCGCTAAGCACATAATATTTGAGAATTGAAAATGTTTGATATTGATTTTCGGTACTCCTGGACACATGTAGAATCATAGAAAAACTAGGAATAGGACCTTGCCTTTACAACATTTTAATTTTCAAATCAGGCTCACATCCATTATTCCAAATGCTCTCACAAACATCTTGGGACATAGAGTGTAACATAATCTTCATTTTATGCAGAAGCCATTGAGATATGGGAAGGGTGACTGTTTTCCCAAGGCTCACAGTGCCACAGTGAGGAAGCCAGGGGCCATGCCACCCTAGAAGAATCTTCAGAACTCAGGGCAAGAACAGTGTCCTAGTCCCTTTAGGGACAAGATGCCCTGAGCCTCTCATCTGTGTTCAATGCGGCTACTTCCTTGAGTACCCTGCTGACCTAAAACAATAAAACAGAGAGTTATTTTACCAACAAAGTGGGTTGATTCGGGAACAGCAAAGAATTGCTCTTTAGAACATGCAGTCTGCGGTGAACCAAAGGCAGGTCCAGAGAAGAAAAGAAAGGAACATTCTTTTAGAGAGGAGAAGGGGGAGTTGGGAAAGGTTGTTATAAACAAAGAGTCCACTGGAGGAAGCTCCAATGTGTGAAGTGTGGTGGCTTTTCATTGGCCGGGTTGTGACAGTCTCTCATTGGCTGGGCTGTTGCTGGGCGAAGAGAAATTCTTCCTTCCTTGTGCTGGGTGATAAAGTAGTAACTTTCCTGCTGGAGATGTAATTGACATGGAGTGGGAGGGCACTAGAGCGCCTCCCAACTCCGTTTAAAATGAGGTTTCTGTTTTCACAGCCCCAAATACAGCACAAACTCTAACCAGCCCCTGAAAGACCTATGAGAAAAGAGTAGGAAATGCTCTCCCACCAAATTTCATGTCTTCAAGGTGAATTTTTAAAGTAAAGACTTCATTAGGAGGCTTAGAAAGATTTCCTGTGTCCTCCCAAAATGGAAGGAAAATGCTCTGGATTTCTAAAATGTGAAGAAATATACATGTATTACTTCTTCCAACTAGAAGAATAATTAAATTTTTTAATCAAAAAAATCTAAAACAAGAAAATCATTTCTTCCAGCATAAGCCAAGTGGCCACTACAGCCCACTCTCTTTGGGTTGTTCTGCCAGGGTTTTCTGGCCTTGCATTTCCTCAGCAGTGGCCTGAGAAAGCACTACAGACGTTACTGTCATCCAGGGCAGCTGCTCCACAGACTGTCAAGCCGCTAGCAGTTCTTGATAGGCTATGATGTCCTGGACGGAGATTCACACAACCAGCTTCCAAAGGAGCCGATGCCTGGGAGAGCTGGGGATCCAGGGGGAACCCCAAGTGTAGCAGAGCATTTGGACCACAGTGGGCTTCCTTTAGGGCCCTCGAGGCACCTACATGGTACTGTGACTTGGATAGGTGACCCTCTCTTTCCCTCATTTTCTTTCCGTCTCATGTCTGGTTAGTTCTATAGTTCAGAAGAGTAGGAAAAAGGGGCACACACAAACTGTCTAAATCACAGAGACACAAGCCCATCTGTTTAAGTTGGTCCTCCTCTAACAGCAGAAAGGGGGGGAAACGGAAGATCAGGTAGTAATGAACAATCTCACTGGAGAGGGGAAAGGTGAAGGACGATACACTAGGCTGCAACTTGCAGCACGACAATGGGTTGTGCTTCCTTGACGACACAAATGCGTGGTGTCCCCCTTTTCTTGGTTTTGGTACTTTTATTGGGTGGGCTCTGATTTTAACAGTACATATTCATTGTGGAACATATAGAAACTATTCTTTTTTTTTTTTTTTTTTTTTTATTCATATCTTCTGGCATACATGGGCTACATGTGCAAGAATGTCTCTTAGGATTATACCTAGCAAATGAATTTCACATTTTTTTTTTAATGTATTTATTTATTTATTTATTTATGGCTGTGCTGGGTCTTCATTTCTGTGCATGGGCTTTCTCTAGTTGTGGCAAGTGGGGGTCACTCTTCATTGCGGTGCGCAGGCCTCTCACTATCGCGGCCTCTGTTGTTGCGGAGCACAGGCTCCAGACGCGCAGGCTCAGTAATTGTGGCTCACGGGCCCAGTTGCTCCATGGCATGTGGGATCTTCCCAGACCAGGGCTCGAACCTGTGTCGTCTGCATTGGCAGGCAGATTCTCAACCACTGCGCCACCAGGGAAGCCCTAGAAACTATTCTTCAAAACCATAAAAATATTCTCCCCGTTCATTGCTAAACGCTAAAACTTTTGGTCTTCCTTCCATTTTTTTTTCCCTATTTTTTATAAAGTTGGAATTACGGAGTTTTAATCTTGTAGCCTGCTCTTTTCACTTAATATACTCCAAGATTTCCCCCAGTTAATATTTTCTAAAAATATACGTGATCCGTGAGAACAGCACCACAGTTACTGTGCTGTCCCATAATTCATTTTCTCTTTCCTCTATTATTGCGTATTTGGGTTAATAACCAGGAGTGTTTTTAGGTCTGGACTCTAGGCCACTTTTTGCAAAAAGGGGTCTTTCTTTTCCCAGTGCTTTTATTCTTCTCCAAACTTCACCAAAAGCCCTCAATCCGTAATTTTATGGGGTCCATGTTTCCACAGACTCCTTCGCTGCTTTGGGGATGACTTCAAGAGAGACAAAAATGTGATATCGGACACATTTTCCAAACAATTAAGATCTGCCATTTGGTCCGACATTGAGAGAAAAGACTTAGAGCGGGTACTGTTCTGAAAAACCCAACCCCCATGGTTACCATGCCGTTCCACCTCCTGTAAAATGGGAGTAATGTCTGCCACACACACAGCTGTGGTAACGATTTAGCAACAATGTCAGAAGCACTAGGTGGCACAAACCAGCCTTTTAATAAAAATCGGTTACTATTCCTCTATATTATTCCTTCTCCAGTATGTTGAACAGGCGATTTCTAACAGGGACTGCCTACAGCAGGTCGAGCTACATTTGGTGTGAAATAATGGCATTTCCTGCAGGGAAAGGGGGAGATCTTGCCCGAAAGAAACCGCCGGTGAAACCGAGGCCGAGTGTGTTTCACTGGGTCCGCGCTGAGCTGCTGAGGTTTCCAAGCCACGGGGTAAAAAGTTAAGGTCATCTCTAGGCTTCTCCGCCCGCTCCCACGCTCCCACTGGCAACATGATTCTCAGGGCGAGGAAGGAAAAATAAATCTAGAGTTGCCTTGAAAAGCATTCATGCAAAATACAGGCAGGATTCATAAGTAATCGGACTTCTGCATCAGCTTTCAAAACAGTGTCCCGTTACCGGCTAGAGCAAACAGAGCCCTCCAGCCCCGGGAACTGACAGGCGGTGCGGGGGGCAGACTGGAGAGGATTAAACATTTGTGCCGAGCGCCGCGCACCCCTTCACAAAGGGCCGCCTTCGTCGGGGACAAAAGCAAACGCGAATCGGGGGAAAGGGATGCAAGAACCGAGAAGACAGCCTTATCTCCGCGGAGCGGGGGCTGCCTCGGGAGGCGGAGGTGGCCGAGTGGAGAGCGGAGAACGAGCTGCCGCGCTGCAGCCTTTGGGCGCTGCGGGCCCCCGCCTTGGGCGCTGAGGCTGCCCTTTTGACCCTGGCAGTGGAGGCAGGCCAGAGGGCTCCGGTGGGGGGCGGGGGGGGACGGAAGCAGGATGGGGAGAGTCCTGCACTTGCCAGGCTGTGATGGCAGAGAGGCCAGAGAGAGGCGCCCTGGGAGAATCCCGCGGGCTCGGCAGCGCGGCCTTAACTCCTAGGGGCCGGAGAAGGAAGGGAGGCTGAGACGGAGGCCCGCGGAGCGAGCTGTCTAAATCGGCAAAAGGCGACCAAAGCGAAAGACCAGGAAAGGGAGGTTTTTGAAATTTGCTAAAAGTTGCCATTTTCAACTCCGCTGACAGTCTGTCGAGGCCGGCGTCTGCCTCTGAGACATTTTAGTGGCTGCCAGGAACTTGGAATTAAAAAAAGAAAAAGAAAAGAAGGAAGGAGAAACCTCACGCAATAATGTTCTGTGCAGGCAGCAGGGAGATGGCCGGTAAGATGAGACTCTTTCCGGAGTTGGGATTTTTCCGTGGACTTTGGAACTCCATCTGGCCCTACCAGGAGGACTAACACAGGATGCTTTGCAGAAAAAGCAGCCCCGGGGAAGCCCTTTGAATCCAGCTCCGATGACCCACTTGAGGAAGAGGAGGGGGGCCCCCGAGGGGGAAGGAAGGACAACCCGTGGTCCCGGGGTGGGGGGGGGGCGGCTTAGGCCTGATCCTCAACGCTCGCTGAACAGGAGCGTCACTGGGAGGGTGTTTTTAATGCCGATGCCCGACTCACTGGTGTTAAATCAGGCTCCCTGAGGGTGGACGTTGTTTTAATTCCCCGTTAATTCTGATGTGGGGTCAAGGCCATGAATCCCCAGGGAGAGACTTAAAGGGACCCTGCTGGGGGCAGGCCTTCCTTGGGCTCTTGCACCCGAGTCTCCTCACTGCGGGAAGAGCATCACGTGCCCCCCACCTTCCCAGCTGCATCTTGGGTCCTCAGGAGCCCTTCCTATCAGAAGGCGTAGAGGCAGCCTCTAGATCTGAGCTGGACCCCGTCATGCAAGCAGACGGGGGAGACGGAGACTAAAGTTTGGTGATGAGCGCGCTGTAGTGTATACAGAAGTAGAAATACAATGCTGTACCCGTGAAAGTTATATAATGTTATAAACCAAGTTCACCTCTTTTAAAAAATAATTTAAAAAAAAAAAAAACACAGGGGGAAAAGGGATAGAAATCATACATAACTTATGGTTACCAAAGGGGAAAGCGGGGGGAGGGATAAATTAGGAGCTTGGGACTAACAGACACACACGACTATATATAAAATAGATAAACAACAAGGACCTACTGTATAGCACAGGGAACTGTATTCAATATCTTGTAATAACCTATAATGGAAAAGAATCTGAAAAAGAAAAGATATATATGTGTAACTGAATCACTGGGCTGTACACCTGAAACTAACACAACCTTGTCAATCAACTATACTGCAATTAAAAAGAAAATTCCTCATCTATTTTAAGTAGCATCCAAAGTACAGGTATTCCTTGTGCCTGGCCCTGTGCTAAGTGCCACATGAAACAACTGATGTGGACCCATCTCTCCCTCTGCAAGGCTGCTGAGATACATATAGGGCTGAGATGATGTGCCAGCCCCCCTGTCTCCTTCTGAATTTCCTCTGCAAGGCATAGGGCTGAGATGATGTGCCAGCCCCCCATCTCCTTCCGAATTCCCTCTGCAAGCCATAGGGCTGAGATGATGTGCCAGCTCCCCATCTCCTTCCAAATTCCCTCTGCAAGGCATAGGGCTGAGATGATGTGCCAGCCCCCCCCCACCCCGTCTCCTTCTGAATTCCCGTCCAGCTGCCTTCTGAACTCACACCTGGATGCCTAAGTCCATGGTTCCCAGCCCTGACTGCCATGGGACTCGCCCGGAGCTTTGTGCCTGCCGCCCCCCGTCCCCCCGCCCCTGGACACATTTACTTCATCTGCAAAGGGCATCGGAATTTACTTATAAACCTGTACCTCCGATGGGCAGCCTGGCTGGGACGCTGCAGGAGGGGACAGAGGGGGAGAGAGCAAAGCTGGTTCCACTGCACTCCATGTGCCCACTGGGGGCACGTACTAAGCTCGTCACTCCCAGCTGCAGGGTAAGCGAAATTGAGTGGGTTTATAAGCTGCTTAAAGTTTAATAATCCAAAATACAGAGTGCCTTTAGTACTGTGTAGCAGGAATAAGACCAGCTGGGGAAGGAGAGGTCTGGGTTTAGGTCCTGCTTACGCCGAGGCTCCCGTTCCCTGGAGCCCACCTGCTGCGTGGAGGTGACGGGCACAGCCTACCGGGCTGGGCAGACCTCAGCCCCAGACCCATCTCTGCTGCCTAGTGAGTAACTTAGGCCCTCCTAGCCTCTGTCTGAGCTTCAATCCTACAATAGTGTTACCCATGGGCTATGATGGGCACTGAAGTGCCTCACAGGAAATTCTAGCACACAGCAAGTGCCCAATGAGTTTTTACTATTACCATTACGAGTTAGCCAGCAGACCTCCCAGAACCATTGTGAGGATGGATGCAGAAATGTCTGCGCAGCCTACAGGGAAATGCAAAGCGCCATCAGCGGGTGTTACTGTCACTGACCTCCTGGCTTTAATTAGGCTGAGGCCAAGACACAAGTTGGGTCGATTCCAGAGTTCCTGGGAGCAGAATGTGGGGTTTCTTCCTCTCACTCCTCAGTACTTCCAGAAGGGTCTTTTGAGCCTAAAATTTAGAGTTCTGGAACAGCCCCATCCTAGTCCAATGGTGACCACAGTCAGGCTGACCAAGCAGTCTCGTAATGGTTTATAGTTACTTTCTCATGTGAGGCTGAGTGAACACCAAGCTCTTGGGGCCTGGGCGAAGCCTGCGGACAAAGCAGCCGCAATGATTGGACCAAAGCGGTCAAATTCGGGGAAAAAAATCAGATAAGCGTTACTTTATCCTGGATATTTATTCATTTATTTCTTGACGTATAATTGATTTTCAGTGGATATTTTAAACGCTCCTACAGTAGGTCTTAGAAGAGTTTAGAGAGATTTGAAATGCTTAGGCAGCATAGCTCAGAAACCGTGGAAATTTTCCAAACTTTCCTTTTTGTGTTTTTTACTATGAGAGCTGCCAGATGTACCCTGAAAAAGCTACTGAGTTCCCTAACTTTCTGGACATGGGTGAATAGAATAACCCAGGGCATGTAGCACCAGGATTATTTACAAAGGCCATCTGTCTATTTGATCTGACATTGTTTTCATCCAGTTAGGGAAGTTTTGCTGTAGCTAACGGCATAGCGTATGGTTTGTACCCACTAACTCAGGCATGCGAGGAGTAACCTGCCACATGTTTGAACAAAGAAAAGGAAAGCGGAAGGGAGAAAACCATCAACTAAATTCTCAAAATGTCCTGCCACACTGAACATAAAGCGTTTGCTGCATGGGGTCATGGTTTGCAAGCTGAACCATCAGTGTTTCATAGGTAGTAGATTCATGGGGTATTGCTGAGAATAATAATAATAACAATGTTACGGAATCCAAGCTCATACTCTTCCACTCGACAGGCCAATAAATCGAGAGACAAGTTGTTGGGGGAATGAATAGCAACTTTCTTCGGAAAGCCAGCAGACTGAGAAATGGGGGACAAGCGTCCCAAAGACCCATCTTAGCCGAGTTAGAATTCAGGCTTCTCTTATAGTAAAAGGGGACAGGGTGTGGCTGCTTGTTGCAAACTTCCTGGTGCCGGAATCCTTTGTTCCCGCAGCTGTCCAGGTAGGTCAGGTCACGATGTTCCTATAAACCTCCAACAAGACAAATGTTATTCTCTGTTCTGCAACTTTTTATCTCTATACAAGTGGAAAATGTTATACCTTTAAAGGTCAGAGCCTTGAGAATGAGCTATGCTGTATATTTCAGGCTAGAGGAAACATTCTTAACTTGTAGCAAAAGCAATAGAATACCAAGATTAAAGTAAAAGAAACAGACCCAACATGGAGTCAGATTTGTTCTTCCCTATGACGATAATAACAATAATAATATTAATAATAATAATGCTCAATAAATGTTCCTATATGTTGGGAAAATAGCTAAGGAGTTTTCATACATTAGCTACCTAAATTCCCTTAATAATCGTATGAAATTAATATCATTCCCATTTTACAAATGAGAAAGGTAAAACAGCCTAGTGAATTTGCCCAAGGTCATACAGTGTTAGTTAATTAAAATAATTCAAGACTAGGTTTTTCTAGACTGCTCTCAACCATTACACTATACTACGTGCATACACTCCCCAAACACATTTTACCCAGAAATTCAGTCTCCTATCCTCAGGAAAATGTTAACAGATTCCAAAATAGAAAGAATATAGAGTCATATTTTTCTCTCTCCTTCTCTCTGGGACCCTTCCCTCCATTGTATCAGAGAGTCTTTGTTACTTAACAAAGACAACCAAAGGCCAGGCAACAGAAAGAAGGGACCAGGGAAGACAATAAATATGTGAGCAAATTTTCTCACTGAATGAAGGACATAAATTTCTCAACTGTATTCCTGGCTCCCTCACCAGTAACTTGACTTGGTAACTTCAAGACCCAAGCAGAGCAGGACCCTGTGGCCCTTCCCGCCATGTCCTCAGCCTGTCTTTTGTCTGTAGAAAAACTTTAGCCAAAGAATAAGTTTAATCAGAGAAGGGAGAAAATGCAGAAACAAAGCAAAGGGCTACAGATACTATTCTGAGCCATGTCCTGTGAGCTGTCCTGTAGGTACTGAAACCCTACCAGGTGGGAGAAGTTAACCACATGATGACCTGACTGTAGCCATGACAGAAGCTGCCACGATTCTGAGAAGTGCCCTCGAGGAAATGGGAACAGGCCAACCCTGGGACTGAAGATTAACTGTACTTGAAACAATCAAGATGATGCTGGTCAGACCACCGTGCGACCAATGTCAAGATGACTGTCGGAGCTGACCGTGCCATTTCTACATTTAGCCCCCTCCCTCCGTCTGAAAAGGCTCTTGCCCACTGGTTGTCCGGGGGGTTGGGGGGAGGAGTTGGCCTTTGGACAGGGGTCCACCCTCCCCTCCAGCTGCCTCTAAAGTAAAGCAGACTTTCCTTGCCAACACCCTTGCCTCTGTATTGGCTTTTGGGCGGCGAGCAGCTGGACCCAGCTTTTGGTAACAATGGGACACATACCTCGTGTCCCAGGAGACTTCTTACTAACTTCTGTTCACTGATCAGCCATGTAATATTTTTAACTACTGGAAAAGCCTGAAACTGGGCAAAAGAGAACAGGAGGAAGGAAAAGATGGCGGTAGTGACTCGGTCTCTGTCAAGACCACCAAAACGAGGGCCGCGGCAAGGCTCATTGAAGTGCGAACAGAGCATCTAAAAAGTTCCATTAAAAAGGAATCAATAGCATTCGTGTGCTTTGCAGAAAAAAAGCTCAACGTTTCAAACTCCTGCTCACCAAGGGCTACCCCCTACCTAGGATCCACGACCCACCCTCCCACCCAGTGCCCAAAGCCAATGAGAATGTGCGTTACATCCTGCATTTAGCCATCCGCTCCAGATTTTCCCGTGAGTTCATAATTTGACCCCTCTGAGAGGTCTGGCTGCGTGCGATGAAGCTGTCTGTTGGGTTCGGTATTTCATCTCCGGCAGGAATTTCAGAAGGTCAAGGTCCCCATCTGTGAGGCATGCCATGTGAGTAATGAAACAAGGCAGACAAGTTCACCCTGGAGGAGATGTACGTCTCTAAGCGAGGCTGACAAAAGACCTTTAGACTCTAGACGTATAGGAGCTGGCATGGAATGAACAGGGAAGAAAATTAGCTCAGGGAGAGAGATTCCTGAATCAGTGGGAAAAAGAAAAACATATGATATGCAGAGTTGCAAGCTACTGGGACATTTGGTTTCCATTAACTGTACAAGCAATTGTTTGTGCCGGTTTTGCTGACATTGGGTGAGCCTGTGTATTATGTTTAATGGGCACCCAGAGCAGAGGCAGGAATACAAAGGCAGTGGAGTAAG
Source organism: Lipotes vexillifer (assembly GCF_000442215.2). Lineage (NCBI taxonomy): Eukaryota > Metazoa > Chordata > Mammalia > Artiodactyla > Lipotidae > Lipotes > Lipotes vexillifer. Next base: position 1,514,469 of record NW_006798732.1, on the reverse strand, counting down.
TACGCAAAGGAATTAAAGCTAGAACTTATCGGTGTGTGGAAAAAATATACCCGAACAGTTGCAGGTCCTGGGTTCTCCGAAGCCTGTGGTTTCCCACGCTTACACAGAGTGCCCCAGACAGTGTCAGCTTTCTCATTTCAAACTCCAAAGCATCCTAAACCAAACACGAGGCTCGCAGATAAACGGTTTCTCTCTGATTTACGCATCAATATTTCTCTGACTGTTGATTTAGGCCAGTCATCCCTGAGATGCCTTACAGATGAAGGCGTCTTCATTTTCTCCCCTGCGATGCTGGCAGGGCCATCCATGGAACAGTGGCTGAGACACTCCAGGCTAAATCTGAGGACATTGGAAATTTCCTTTCACTTTCTCAAATTTCAGTTTTGTAACCTCAAGCCCAATACTGCCATGTAAATAGCTTTCTTCTTTGGGTTAGTAATAGATTATGTAGTTTATTGGCCGTAAATATGCTCAGACCTCTCCATACAGAAAGGCAACTGGGAAAATCAAGGTATCTATCCATTGGCACGTTTCATGGCACCATTTCTATAACCGGAGTTCGGAATGTCTCAGCTGCGTGAACTTCTGAGAGTCGTAGGGCAGTGAGAGATTTCTGCAGCAACCAACAAATCATTATTTGGAAAATTTATTAAAATAATAATAGTAGCTATCTTTTATTAAATGAGGAATGAGGAACACTCCCACTGCAGAAACTGGGGGGGCCTGGGAAGTTCTCACAAATAGGCGGGGCAGAACCAGAACGTGCATCCATTGGACTTTGAAGCCTGAGTCCATCCCTGTGTGCTTTGCTGCCTCTTCAGACAAGGCTCTTCCACCCCTGGCAGGTTTGGGATAAGATGCCCATCTTCTATCTTCATCTTCCCTCTCACTGTCTTCCTTTTATTGTTCTTTTATCTCCTAGATCTGATGTGATGTCTAGAAGGACCATCCCTGAAAATTTTCTTAAAAGTTGCTTTTAGCAGATGTGGAACTTACGTAACATACTTGGTGAGATGGTTGGTTTGTTGGATTTTTAGCACCAGGATGGAAGGATGGTTTGGAACCAGGATTATCATAATGTTTCTCAGGAAAGCAGTCAGGACCTAAAACGTCGGAAACTACCATTCCACTTGGTATGCTTTCCAAATATAAGAGCGATGCCAGGAGCAGAGGAAATGCCAGGGAAGGGCTTCAACATTCCTGAGTTTGCTGCCATGTGGAGGATCTGCTGATTATGCCCAGATGGGCTCTGCGGAAGCTCTCTGGCACCTTCTACCCACTAGAGCAAACGTGACCCACATTTTGGTCTCCCCACTTCTCTGGTTTTTGTCAAGCCCCTTGTCTCACACTTATTCTGAACCAATCTTTCCGAGCTGCATAACCACCACTGGAGAGGGATTTAATTTTATACTCAGTGCATTCACATCGAATTGAAATAGATGTTCAGGGCTCTCTGCTTTGTAAACTCTCCCCAAATCAAAGAGAACCCTTGGAGAGTCCCTGAGAACAGAGCGTTTACACAATTCCTGCCCGAAAAGGCATGGCGTCTCCTTTTAGTTCGAGTCGATAAGCACGTATGTGATCCTCAGTGATAGGGACCGAGTCCCTCATGCTGTGCCTTTCACAGTGCTTGGCATTGAGTAAGTGCTTAATGTGGTTTATTGATTTGTGAGTCGGTGTGTGTGTGTGTGTGTGTGTGTGTGTGTGTGAAAAAGAAAAAGGATTCAGCACTGATGGCAGGCAGCAAGAGGAGTAGCACAAAGAATTCAATCATTTCTTTAATCAGTGTCCATTACGCTTTATGACCAAAAAGGGAGAATACAGTTGCAACGGAGAATCCTTTCTGGTTAGAAAAGAATAGTACTGTGTGTTCCAGATTCTGTTTTTCTTCCTTCCTTCCTTCCTTCCTTCCTTCCTTCCTTCCTTCCTTCCTTTCTCTCTCTCTCTCTCTCTCTCTCTCTCTCTCTCTCTCTCTCTCTCTGCTTCCCTCCCTCCCTCCCTCTGTCCCTTCTTTCCTTCCTTCCTTTCTCTCTCTCTCTTTCTTTCTTTTTTGGCCATCATAACTTTCAGACACAATTCACACTTGCATTTTTTGCCTCCAGACACAATTTCAGCACACTGTTGTTGGGAGAATTTGCTGATAACCTTTCTAAAGTCAGTGTCTTTTAAGAGACCCATTTCTACCCAGTCCTTCCACTGGCTGGCTGAGGTCAAAGGAACGTGGACTACACACATGTACCTTTGTTTCTCAGTATTTTTCCACCTTGATCTTCTTTCTTGTTCTCGCTCTTCCTTTCTGACTTATTAATATACCATCCAGGTTTTGTCGGGTGACAGTCACTCCAATCTTAGGTGCCTGCATATTTTTATAAAATCATCCAACTACACATGGAGGAGTCTTCCATTTCCTCCTCATTACTACACATGTTAACAGAATGAACACCGAACTTCAGCATCAGAGACTTAGATTCAAGTCCTGGATTCATTCATTTACTGGTTGTGTGTTGGAAATGTATTTAATCTCTACAGTTGACTCATCTGTAAAGGAAGATAATAAGACCCGACCTATGGTGCTATTCTTAGGATTAAATGAACAAGTGTATGTAAACTATCTGGCACATAGTGCCTGACAGTAAATACTCAACATATATTTCCTGCCTTTGGCAGAAAAGATAACATCCCCAAACCTCACCCTGCCCATCAGTAAACCCTAGAATTCAGATAAAGGAAGAAATGTAAAACTTACATAGAACACTGGAAAGAAGACTTCATAGTTCTAGAACCATGTGTTTGACCACACATCTGCTATCTCCACACTAAGCGAATCATCAACTCCCTACGAGGCCCAGAACATTGATGGAGCTTCAAGAGCATGTCATCATCAACTGTTAATCCCTGAGTGCACGAAATAACTGCTAGTAACCAGGGTGAAGCAAGAGAGACACCCAGGGCTCAACCTGCATGGGCCTGAGAATATCTCCTTAAACTTTGTGCACTAGTAACAATATAATTCTAACTTTTATGTAATGAACTTTCAACTTTTTTAAGTCTCAAGAAAGAAACCATGTTGGATAGTCAGGTTAGATATTAAGGCTCAGATCTGATAAACAGAGAAGCTGAGTCTCAGGAAGTGTAAGTTGCCTGAACAAAGTTCATAGCTGACCTGAACTCAAAATCTGAGTCTCCCTACCCCTCAGCTAGTGTCAGCTCCTCCTTACCCTACCAATTGAATGACTTGTGCTCATCTGGACTAGTCCAGCCTACTTGACTGTCTTCTGACCTATCATTTAAGATGATGAGGAACTAGAAAAATCTTTTCTTATTCAAGTATAGTTGATTCACAATGCCGTGCTAGTTTCTGCTGTCGAGCAAAATGATTCAGTTACACATATACATTCTTTTTCATATTCTTTTCCATTATGGCTTATCACAGGCTATTGAATATAATTTCCTGTGCTATACAAGTAGGACCTTGTTGTTTATCTATCCTATATATAATAGTTTGTATCTGCTAATCCCAAACTCCCAGTGCAACCCTCCCCCGCCCCCTCTACCTTGGCAACCACAAGTCTGTTCCCTATGTCTGTGAGTCTGTTTCTGTTTCACAGATAAGTTCATTTGTGTCATATTTTAGATTCCACATATAGGTGTTATCATATGGCATTTGTCCTTCTTTTTCTGACTTACTTCACTTAGTATGCTAATCTCTAGGTCTAACCACATAGCTGCAAATGGCATTATTCCATTCTTTTTTATGGCTAAGTAATATTCCATTGTGTGTGTGTGTGTGTGTGTGTATGTGTGTGTGTGTGTGTGTATATATATGATCCTCAGTGATAGGGACCGAGTCCCTCATGCTGTGCCTTTCACAGTGCTTGGCATTGAGTAAGTGCTTAATGTGGTTTATTGATTTGTGAGTCGGTGTGTGTGTGTGTGTGTGTGTGTGTGTGTGTGAAAAAGAAAAAGGATTCAGCACTGATGGCAGGCAGCAAGAGGAGTAGCACAAAGAATTCAATCATTTCTTTAATCAGTGTCCATTACGCTTTATGACCAAAAAGGGAGAATACAGTTGCAACGGAGAATCCTTTCTGGTTAGAAAAGAATAGTACTGTGTGTTCCAGATTCTGTTTTTCTTCCTTCCTTCCTTCCTTCCTTCCTTCCTTCCTTCCTTCCTTCCTTCCTTCCTTCCTTCCTTCCTTCCTTCCTTCCTTCCTTCCTTCCTTCCTTCCTTCCTTCCTTCCTTCCTTCCTTTCTCTCTCTCTCTCTCTCTCTCTCTCTCTCTCTCTCTCTCTCTCTGCTTCCCTCCCTCCCTCCCTCTGTCCCTTCTTTCCTTCCTTCCTTTCTCTCTCTCTCTTTCTTTCTTTTTTGGCCATCATAACTTTCAGACACAATTCACACTTGCATTTTTTGCCTCCAGACACAATTTCAGCACACTGTTGTTGGGAGAATTTGCTGATAACCTTTCTAAAGTCAGTGTCTTTTAAGAGACCCATTTCTACCCAGTCCTTCCACTGGCTGGCTGAGGTCAAAGGAACGTGGACTACACACATGTACCTTTGTTTCTCAGTATTTTTCCACCTTGATCTTCTTTCTTGTTCTCGCTCTTCCTTTCTGACTTATTAATATACCATCCAGGTTTTGTCGGGTGACAGTCACTCCAATCTTAGGTGCCTGCATATTTTTATAAAATCATCCAACTACACATGGAGGAGTCTTCCATTTCCTCCTCATTACTACACATGTTAACAGAATGAACACCGAACTTCAGCATCAGAGACTTAGATTCAAGTCCTGGATTCATTCATTTACTGGTTGTGTGTTGGAAATGTATTTAATCTCTACAGTTGACTCATCTGTAAAGGAAGATAATAAGACCCGACCTATGGTGCTATTCTTAGGATTAAATGAACAAGTGTATGTAAACTATCTGGCACATAGTGCCTGACAGTAAATACTCAACATATATTTCCTGCCTTTGGCAGAAAAGATAACATCCCCAAACCTCACCCTGCCCATCAGTAAACCCTAGAATTCAGATAAAGGAAGAAATGTAAAACTTACATAGAACACTGGAAAGAAGACTTCATAGTTCTAGAACCATGTGTTTGACCACACATCTGCTATCTCCACACTAAGCGAATCATCAACTCCCTACGAGGCCCAGAACATTGATGGAGCTTCAAGAGCATGTCATCATCAACTGTTAATCCCTGAGTGCACGAAATAACTGCTAGTAACCAGGGTGAAGCAAGAGAGACACCCAGGGCTCAACCTGCATGGGCCTGAGAATATCTCCTTAAACTTTGTGCACTAGTAACAATATAATTCTAACTTTTATGTAATGAACTTTCAACTTTTTTAAGTCTCAAGAAAGAAACCATGTTGGATAGTCAGGTTAGATATTAAGGCTCAGATCTGATAAACAGAGAAGCTGAGTCTCAGGAAGTGTAAGTTGCCTGAACAAAGTTCATAGCTGACCTGAACTCAAAATCTGAGTCTCCCTACCCCTCAGCTAGTGTCAGCTCCTCCTTACCCTACCAATTGAATGACTTGTGCTCATCTGGACTAGTCCAGCCTACTTGACTGTCTTCTGACCTATCATTTAAGATGATGAGGAACTAGAAAAATCTTTTCTTATTCAAGTATAGTTGATTCACAATGCCGTGCTAGTTTCTGCTGTCGAGCAAAATGATTCAGTTACACATATACATTCTTTTTCATATTCTTTTCCATTATGGCTTATCACAGGCTATTGAATATAATTTCCTGTGCTATACAAGTAGGACCTTGTTGTTTATCTATCCTATATATAATAGTTTGTATCTGCTAATCCCAAACTCCCAGTGCAACCCTCCCCCGCCCCCTCTACCTTGGCAACCACAAGTCTGTTCCCTATGTCTGTGAGTCTGTTTCTGTTTCACAGATAAGTTCATTTGTGTCATATTTTAGATTCCACATATAGGTGTTATCATATGGCATTTGTCCTTCTTTTTCTGACTTACTTCACTTAGTATGCTAATCTCTAGGTCTAACCACATAGCTGCAAATGGCATTATTCCATTCTTTTTTATGGCTAAGTAATATTCCATTGTGTGTGTGTGTGTGTGTGTGTATGTGTGTGTGTGTGTGTGTATATATATATATATATATATATACCACACCTTTATCCATTCATCTGTCAATGGACATTTAGGTTGTTTCCATGTCATGGCTATTGTGAATAGTGCTGTCATGAACATCAGGGTTCATGCATTTTTTCCAATTATAGTTTTGTCCGAATATATGCCCAAGAGTGGGATTACCGGATCATTTAGTTTTTTGAGGAACCTCCATACTGTTCTCCATAATGGCTGCACCAGTTTACATTCCCACCAAGAGTGCAGGAGGGTTCTCTTTTCTCCACACCCTCTCCAGCATTTGAGAACTAAAAAAATCTTGAAAGGACCTACATGTTGGGGATGCAGTTTTATTGGTAAATATTGAGGCAATTTCTGTTTTTTGAGGTCACACCACTGGGTAAAACACTGCAAATCTGGTCCAGCTAAGCTGATGGCAAATCCACAGTCATTCTGGTCCAATCTGCATGGCTACCCATGACAGAGCATCCACCAGGGGCCACAGCAAGTGAGCCCCACATGTGCTGAGAGGCTGCTCCTGACCTTGGCGGCTCTGGCAGAGGGCAGCCCCCTTCCTGTATGCCAGTGTGCCTTAGAAATGTTGTCATTATATATATTTATATATATATATATATATATGGGCAGGGAGAGGCAAGAAGAAATCTCAAGCTGCTGGCTAACAGCCACCAATCTCTTCTGCAGGGAGAGAAAGCCGAGTGCCAAGATGGATGTGAACCAAATGTATTCCTCTTCTTGGTCACTGGGCAGGAGACTTTAAGAGGGAGGAAAGGAAAAAAGAGCATTACTTTAGGCCAAGTCCTCAAGGTGCTAACAAAATAGCGAAGGGGGTGTGGGTCCTGACTCCTTTAAACCTAAGATTTGACCTCAGATCATAGCAACTATTTTCGCATTTTCAAAATACTCACTATTAGTGTTCCAGATGGGACTACTGCCATGTAAATGCTTGAAGATCACCCAAGAACTATAAATTACTGTGTTGTGTTGAATTCTGGCCCCCAAAGATATGTCTACCCAGAACTGCAGAATTTGACTTTATTTTGAAGAAGGGTCTTTGCAGATGTAATTAAGGTAAGGACCTGGAGATGAGATCATGCTGGATTAGGGTGAAATCCAAGTCTAATGACAACTGTCTTTAGAAAAGACAGAAACGGAGCGGGCACAGAGACATAGAGAGGAAGATCATGTGAAAACAGAGGCAGAGACCAGAGTTACAGCCTCAAGCCAAGGGGTCACCAAAGGCGGCCAGCAGCTATGAGAGACTAGAGAGGAACCTGGAATGGATTATCTCTCAGAAACTCCAGGGGAAACCAATCTTGCCAACATCTTGACTTCAGACTGTTTCCTCCCAGGACTGTGAAAGAATGAATTTCTGTTGTTTTCAGCTGCCAAGTTCATGGTCATTTGTTACAGCAGCTCCAGGAAACTAATACACTTAATTGCCTTCACAAGAAACCATATATTGACTCAGCACAGAGACTCAAAGCTGAGGCAAGGGACAAAATGTCACGATCTGTCCTTACAGATATAGAAAGTGAGACAAATAGATGTGATCTCTGTTGGGCTGGTAAGTCAGTGACGAGGGCAGGTCTCCCCATCCCACCCCAGAAGGTGGAATGCAGCCTCTTGTAGAGGGAGAGAACCTGAAAGCATTTAAGGCCATAGAGCTACTGTGGGAAAGACATAGTCAGCTACAAAATCCCAGTGAGCAAAATTTTCAAGGATCTACTCCTATTGTCTCCAAGCAGGTTTTAAGTCACCTGTGACTTGAAATGCCACCTCCCACACCCTGTATTCCCACACAGCCCAAGCTTTGACCCCTGATGCTAGCATAGGGGACCTTATTCCACTATGAGCTACAAAAGGCAGGAACTGAATCTCTTTCCCCACCATACCCCTGGCACGTAGCACAGGGTTTAAAGAATAATGGTTGAGTAAGTGAGTGAGGCCACCCTGTCTAAACCTGGCATGCCAGGATGCAGCTGATCATGTTTGGAGAGTTTTCTCTGGAAGGTCACCAGCTGAGTCACTGACTAGCCACACAGATGGCCCCCAAACCTGCACTTGACCCATCAGGCCCACGTGGGCCAGGGTGGATGTGGAGTGGTTACCCCAGCCTGCTACCCTGTAAGTCCACTCACGTCCACCCCAGGCCATGGGATGAGTGTGACATCGTTGTGGGAAAAATACTGGATCCTTTCTCATTTTTTCACTAAGTGATTTTTGAGGTTAAGGGCTCTTTTGCTTACAGCTCTTTTTTAAATTTTTATTTATTTATTTATTTTTGCAGCACAGTTCCAACTGGCAGGACTGACCGACGAATTTCCATACTGGTGTTGTAAACCTCTGGTCTAGACAATGGCTTTGCTCTCAGCTTCTGAGATTGGGATGCCCAGCCATTTTAACAAAAGAATATCAGCTGCCAGTTCTAGAACGCGTTGGACACTCCACTGCAGAGACTCTGGCCTCATTCATGGGTTCCTGGGGGCAGATTCCTGGGCAAAGGCCAGGAGAGGAAAATCCATCAGGCACAGCACATCCAGGTTAACAAAACCGACCCGGCTGCTCTACTGCAAAGGAAACAGGCAAAACCTCAGCCCACTCTGATGAATGCTTTGATTAATGCTTTGAGGGGTCTGCGGCCACGTCCAGGAGCCTGGCAGTAGGAAGCTCCAGCCTTGGAGAAGATGGAGCTAAAACCTCTAGGACTTGGGTTTAGATTTTGCCAAGACAGCTGGGACACCACCATCATCCCAGACAGCTGGGACACCACCATCATTGAAACTGACAACTGACGTGGACCGGAAGTCAGCTGTGTTCTGAGAGCAGGAAAAAGACAAATACCAGAGTCAGGCATTTAGACACAGCGCAGAGGCCAAGCACAGCAGCAAAGATCTTCGTGAACATGACACTCATGCCCGGTGGCCTGGTCTATAGAGCATTCGCAGCACTTGTGAACCTCAGCTGCCAAAGGCAGAGATGAATGACAGGGACGCTGGTACAGAGTGGCAATAGACACATGCTACTGACTCCCTACTGCATGTGGAGAGTTTGAGACAGACCTAAGCCTTGGAAGTCTGGAATGACAGGTGTTATCCGGCCCAGCTACCCTTTCACTGCAACCGTTTCCCTTCATCGCCAACTACTGAAATCCTACCCATCCTTCAAGGTCAGGTCAAAGACAGACTCCTTTGTGAAGCCTCTTTTGATTCCATCTCCAGCCCCATCTTCCCAAATATGATCCTTTTGTCTCTTTGAGCCTCTCATAGCATTTAGTTTCTACCTCTATGATGACACAAATCACAGTCTGCTTTGGAGAAGTTATTTTCAAATGAGTCAGATTTCCGACAGGTTGTAAATTCCTTGAAAGCAGCATCGTGCTTAGCACTATAGCCCCTGCAATGCTCAGCCCGTGGTCCTGCATAGAGCAAGTATTTAAACTGCACTGGGATTAATAACTGAAGCTTGGGGATGATGAAGAAAAGGTTCAGGGCAATTCTTGCCCTCCTAGAGTGTTTTAAATAGAAGGATCTCTCTCTCTCTCTCTCTCTCTCTCTCTCTCTCTCTCTCTCTCTCTCTCTCTCTCACACACACACACACACACACACACACATTCTCCCTAACTCCCCTAAAAAAAGAAAGCAGGAATTAAAAAAGGAGTTACAGCAACAGAGTATGGACACCAGAAGCACAATCATATCTGGACTTCCCAAATTGAAATTTAAGTTTTACTGTTATTAGAATATTTTCTTTATATATACTGCAAATTAAAATTACGAAGTAATCATATCTTCTAAGGAAAAGTATGCTCACTGGACTGAGGGTACAGAGGCCTGTATTCTAGCCCTGGTTTTACCGCTAACTAGTCATGTGACTCTGGACAAGGTAAATTTTCTCGGGACCCAAATTTCTATAAAACTACTGAATTTGATTAACTCATCTCTATGGTTTTACAATTTTGTGCTTTCTTTTAATAAAAATATTTTATTTGTACCAAATCCTCTCAATTAAGATGACCCTCAGGTCCTTATGAGAAAATCAAAAAACAAAGTCAGCTCTCTACTTAGGAAAAAAAAAGATTTTTTGAAATTTTCCTTTATTGTCCTCTGAGATTTTTAACATTAAAAAAATTTGGGGGGTGGGTTGTCAAATGGTCTTGTATTGAAGTGTTTTCCTCCGTTGTTCTTACATTTGCACCCACCTCACCACTGCCATGCCACCATCAACACTGCAGCCCAAGGGCTGGGCTGTCCCAGGATCTCTTCAATGGTTCCAGGGAGTTCTCTAGATAAAGATCAGTCCTGCACCTACCTGTCAGGCAATGTTGACAATCTCCTCAAAAGTGATGTTTCCACTGTGTTGCTTAATGTTATTCTGCCTCTTTCTGTCTCTTGGTTTTTCCCTGAGGGTTTTGATCAACAAGGGCCTCAATCCGGGCCTGTCTGCTCTGAATGGTCAGTTTCACTGTCATCCTCAGACCTTTCCAATCACTGGTTGCCTTGGTGATGTCATCACCAACCTTACTTGGAAGCTGGAAGCTCCTTGAAGGTAGGGACTGGGTTTATTTTAGTCTCTAGAGCCTTAGAATGTAGCAGACTCTCAGCCAAGTCCCATGAACAAGTGAAAGGCTGAGTATAAAGCTAGCACTGGCATCTAGAAGCTGGCCTTGATGGGTCTGCACTCTAAGGATAAGAAAGCCACAGCACAGCAGAGTTTGTTACACATGTGGGTCTAGGGAGCCCTGGGTTTGCACCCCTGCTCTCAGACACCAAGGTCCAGGCAGGAGAGCACTCATTCTGGAAGCTGGTGGAGATTATTCACATTGTATTGTCATTTATGTTTCTGTGGTTAATGCCTGACTCCCAGATAGTCTGTAAGCTTTTGGAGTGCAAGGACTTCAATGGAATTCAACTGCTAGACTTGGAGCTGAGGGCATCTGGGTCCTTTGCCCTCAAGAGCTTCTGAGCTAGGCGGGGCTGGTGCAGACACTGTTGCTGTAATGCCGTCCCACTTCTAACCCTGTTGTAATACACAATACACGATGCTGGAGAACAGAGGAGACAGCAGCGAGCTCTAATGGAAGGAGAGGCTTCTCAGAGGGCATGACTTTTAATCTGTGGCTTTGAAGGATAAATGAACAGTGTGGCAAAGAAAGGAGACCGGCGTGCGACGCTCCCAGGTAGAGGCTGCAGCTGGAAGGATGTGGAGGCTGGAAGGGCCCATCCTTCTCGGACAGGTCACACGTTATTAGCAAAGAGGAGCTGAGTGAAGTTCGGGAGAGGAAGCAGGAAATTTATGTTAGAATCAGGTGGTGATGGACCAGACATCGATTTGTCAAAACAAGAAGCCATCTAGGTTTCCATATAGGAATGTGTTTTGGAAAAATTGCTTGAACAGCTTTGGAACCAGTTGGACATGGCAAGTGAAGGAAAGGAGTCACATGTCATTAAGGTTTCTGGTTGAACAAACAGGTGGATGGTGATGCAGTTAATCAAGGTCCAGAAGAGGGGGAGCAGGTTTGAGAATGGAAGGATGGGAAGGGTGATAAGGGTCGGTGTTAGACATATTAAATGATTTTTTCTTATAACCCAGTACAGAGACCAGTGTGTTGTGGGCATTCTGTGAATGTTGATGAAGATGATGGTATATACTAGAAGGTCAAGGCATTAAGGATCTTCATCATTAAACTTATGAGCACGGATAACAACTTACATCCGTACCGATGTTTATAAAGCATTCCATCCTCGGTAAACTCAGTGAGGTAGATATTACCCTGCTACCGATGAGGAAACCAAGACTCAAAAAGTTTGTAAGTGTTATAAGTGGCTTTTGCCCCAAATCACACAAGTAGTAATTGTCAAGTTTCTGGACCTGAGCTTGGGACTCCAGACACGGTCATTTCCCACAGTATCCTGCCGCCCACCACAGCAGAGGGGGGCTGCAGGGCAGGAGGCGGGTCTACAGGCTTCTCAATGCGCCGATATAGCTGAGTGAGGGGAGGGCTCTTGGGGCTCACGTCGCTGACACACCTACACAGATTTTCTTGAGATTTATAGTGTCTAGGGTAGGAAAATGAGGACCAGCTGGGTTCCTTGCTGCTTCTCAACTCCGGAAGAGATATATAAGGCATCACTGAGATCTCGGAAGAATATGGAGGATGATGAACTATTGGTCGTCATCTCACAAAAGTGCTGGAGACCCTGGCATGAGGGTTAACCCGTAAAGTAGGGCGGCGCCATTCTTTGAGGAAACCCTAAGCATCTATATAGGAATTGAGGGAATAGGAAAGAGAAGGAAGACCGGATCTAACTTCTCTGTGGTCTTAGACTCTAAGCCCTGATAACGGAAGGTAGGAGAGGAGCAGAAGTTGTCCAGGTACAAGAGTTTTGCTTCACTGGCTTCCATTTCACTCACACGTGCCCCAAAGACAGGCCTTCTGCTCGAAGACCTGCTGAGAACACAGGAAACTGGTGAGACCTTCTTTGGTGCCTCTTGACTCAGCTCATGCCATTTCCCAGAGACCTGGGACTGCAAAGATTCTTGGCATCTCTCACGATGCCAGCCCAGAACGCTCCTTGACTCTGAACATACCAGAATTGAAGCATGATAAAGATTCGGGTGGTCACCTCTCTCGTCCCTCTGTCTTCGGGCTGCAATTGCCCTGTCCTGAAGAATCTCAGCTTCTAATACCAACCGCAGATGTCACTAAACTTTCCCAAGTCTCCTTTACGGCCCATCCATACCCCAAATAATATTAAGAGCAAGCACGCAAGATAAATGGGGTAATGATTTTGTTACTATATTGATAGGGATGTTGTGACTGTATAGTTGTTGAGTGCCTCAGGCCAAACTGTCATCTTTGTATTTCCAAGGCTTTAATTTTCCTCAGTTCCATTCTCCTCTGTAATCTTTGGCCCATTCGCTGGGACTTTTTCTAGAGCCCGGGTAGAAAATGTCAAGGTGTAGCGCCAAGGCTAATTTATTTTTTTCTCTCCAAACGCTCCATTTCCCACTAGCAAAAGCTGGCTCCGCGCTGACTTGCAGAAGTTGACGCCTCTGAGAAATCTGCCCTTAAGTGCAGAGTTAGCCAGGACACATTTTCCTGGGACGACGCCCCTTACCTGACAGAGCAGGGAGGAGGTCCTTCCTTCCCAGGCCCACATTTGCTTGTAAGGCCTTTCTGATCATTTACTTACAATTATGCTCAAACCTAACTTGAAAGAGGTGTGTTTTTTCATTCCCACTTCCTGTGGCCTGAAAAAAACCTGACAGTTCCTGACGGCTTGAATTTTGTCTTTCCACTCTGGGAGCCAGCCACACAGCAGAATTATATTCCTTAGTCAAACAAACGAACTACAGAGGGTCCATTATGTTGCCGCTTCAAAACAGGAAGCTGGGGTGAGTGATGGCAGAGGGCTGATCTTACATAATGAGGGATGCTTGGGGCAGCCATCGCCGGCCTGCCTGTTCCAGGCTGGAGTTTGGAAAGCAGGGCCCTTCGGGGTCTGCTCTTTCCCACCCTGGGGGCTTTGTTCAGCTTGGACAGACCCCCACGCCCTATCCCGGACCTGGATGTCCAAGTTCCTTTCCCTGGAGAAGCGCCGGCCCCCATGGCTGGCACAGGATCTACTTGTAGCTCTGAGAATTGACAGAACCGTGGGGAAGTTTCCAAATATGCTCCCCACTTATCCACTCTCCTCTGGGCCTCTAGGGTAAGTTTGTCTCCGGGCCCTGTGCAGGTGGGCCCAACCACAGAGGGAAGCCTCAGTGACCTCCGAAACCACCGAAGGAAGGGAGCATCCGAAGGGTCCAGATGTGACCAATCAGGATGAGAAGAAGAGAATGGTACACGCCATCTCCCTTCACCTCTGCGGTCACCCGCCCTGGATGAGGCCAGGGCTTCCTTTTGTAACTACGGCTCCAACGACTACAAAGAACCTTCCAAAAGGCCACCGGGAGGTCTACATTTGAGAAACCCATCATTTCCCCATCGTGGAGAAGCGGCCAGAGCAACCTAACCTTGCCCCCACCTTGGGTAGCTGGACTTGGCTTGCAGTGCTCTGAGCGAGTAAACTCCTGATAGGCCCCCAGAGAGCCCTGTACTGCTCATTTATGAAGTTTTAAAACAATCGCACATCCTCTGCAAACGGCCTTCAGGGGCCACCCACACGGACATGAATCACTGGCCTGTGTATCACTTTCATCTTCCAACAATGCCACCCACAGGCTGTGGGACCCTGGGGCTTTCAAGGGAAGTTGCAGGCAGGGAAAGGAGCCCAGTTTAGGTCCAAGTTCACCCGCTCGTTGGAGGGTGTGTATCCTTCAGGCCATGGAGGGGTCAGATCAGACCTCCTTTAAAATCCTTCCTAGTGACCCCCCGGAGTGAGTTAAACCAGCAGGAACTTGGTTTCCTTCTCTCCCAGACCAGATTTCCTAAGCAAACTCTGAGATCCCCGGAGAGCAAGAGATTTTTGACCAAGGTCATAAATTTACACGTGAATTTTCCCATCAAAGGCTATTAAGAATACAACTTTATAGTATGGCATGTGTGCACATTTTTATTTTTACTTTTAGAAGGTCCATATGCTCAAAATAGTTGGCATCTCTGGTCAAAAGTCATCATGAGAAAAATCCACTGTTCTCTTAAGCAACTTTTATAGCTGAACCAGGTCCCAACACCCCACGCAGTCCAGGGTGCCCAAGCCCTGTGCCCAGGCAGAAATACACCACTTAATTGGTTAAAAAAAAAAAAAAATCAGGCAGGAGGATACTTTCAAGTTCCAGAAATGCAGACCTCAAGCTATGGGCACAACTGATTTATTTCATGTTCCTTCTCACCTGAAGAGTGTGAAAATAGCTTAATTTGATTATTGAGAGACTTGTATGCCCACCAAGCAGAGGCCATTAATCACTGGGGGACAAGATTTGCTTTCAGTACTGGGAAATAAACTTTAATCTGTCAGGTACAAAAATGTTCCTGGGAATTAGTAATGCAAGTAGCACAGTGCTTCTGAGTGTGGCTATAAAAGACTGAAATGACCTCCTGTTGTGTGAAGCTGTGGATTAACTTCAATCTTTAGAAGATCCCAGGATCTGAGAGTCAGGGTTTGAACTCCTTCTGAGAAAAAGAAATGCTAAACCCTAAACTACCACTGCGTGAGGAATTCTAGTGACCCGCTGCACAGCAACCGTTCCCAGTGTGGGGAGAGCCTACTTGGGCAAAACGCAGTGCCTGGAAAGTTTAACACCACTGAGGCTAGTTTATGTGAAAACTACACGAATACTTTAAATGCTTAGCATCTGATCAAAAAGAGGTTAGCTCTAAGCCTTGGGAAGGTAGTATAGGAGCCATTACACGTCATAATCATTTTTGGAGAAAACAGATTCAGGCAAAATTCAACTGGGGTGAACATTTAATTAATCTGAGCCATGGGGTCCCCATTTGGGAACTCTGTCTGGCCTGTGGCCGGGCTGACTCGCACACCCTCTGGCTCGGTGGTATCACCCGGTGCCAGCTCACATCCTAGAGGCAACACTGAGAGCAGAGCGCCACAGATTGGGAATCTGGTGGCAAGAAGGACACAGCGGGTCACGGAGCTTAACGAGAGGGGTTCAATGGTGACCCATCCGGATGTTACAGAAAGTAGCCACACGCCAAGGTGCCAGAGTTTTCACCCCGGGCCACTGTGGAGAGTCTCTGAAACTTAGAACTTTCCAAAACAAAATAAGGAAATGAATCTGAGAGGGTATCTCCCCAAGGCCTTTGGCTTCCCCAGGCCCACGCGCCCACATTCCCAAAAGGCAGATGCCTGCGTCTTTGGTGGGATTTCCCAAAGCCTCCTGCCAGGAGGTGACACACTCGCCAAGATGGAGTTTCATGGTGGAAACCTGGGATTGATTTTGAACACGACGGGTCTACACACGCTCCAGAAAGTGGCTCCCTGCAGCTTATCTCGTCTGCTCCTCCGACAGCCCAGGGAGGGAGGGATGCTCTGGGGCCTGCATCCTCTACTGCAGAAGGAAGGGAGCACATCACTGCAGCCTGTTGGTAAATGGCATGCTTCCCGTTCCTAAGGGTGAAATCAAACAGAAAAAGTTGAAACCGAGGGATGTGGGAAGATGGCGAGTGAAACAAAGGAAAACCAACTTTGTTTGCAAAACAGAAGAAGATAAGGGAGGGGAATCCCTCCTCCGGATCTCCTGGTGAGGGGCTCTATCCGAACCAACCGCATGGTGTTTACACTGCACAGGGCGAGGTTGCTGGGGGCAGAGGCCACATCCTCAGTATTTGGGGTTCCCCAGTGTCTTACTCATGCCTGGGACACAGTTGGAACGTGGCAAGTGCTCCTGAATACACAGATACTAAAGGGAGGAACAGAGTGGATTTAACTTAGAAGAGGGTTTAAAGAAAGATGTGCATCCCCCCCACCCCCGTAAGTCCACAGAAAGTGATTCGAATTAGGATAAATGTGAAGGCAGGATCTCTGGGGGAAAGGGCTGGCGGACAAAGGAGGTAGGATTCTAGATTGTTCCTGCAGACGCTCCTCAAGTATCTTTTCAAATACAAACGCCTTCCTCACTTAGGATGCGCAAACTTGGGATTATGTTTGCTGGCAGAGCCTCTTTCACCCAGTTAAAAGGGAATTCAATAGGATAGTTGAGGCTGGTGTGCCAGGACTCTCCCTGAAATCTCTACTCTTGGGACTGGGAATACTGGCCAGGACAGCTATCCCAAACAAATATACTGTATATATATACTAAATACACGCACACACACACGCACACACACACGCACACACACGCACACACACACACATATACATACATATACATCTATATGTGTGTATACATATATGTATTTTTAACTTCAAGATTGGGCCTGTGAAAAGCCATTTTGCTTTTCTTTTATAAAAAAGAATTTTCCACAGGAAATTGAATTTCAAAGATGTGTTCTTTCTAAATGGGAAGCTGAACCATAAGACAAAAGATCTTCATTTTAATAATTAACTTTTGATCTAGTCACCAACATACTAAGGGGTTTTTTTTGTTCATTTTGGGGAGAAGAGCTCAAAATAAATATTTTTCCTGAATTTCGGTCAATCCCACAATATCAAGTTTGGTTCCTCATTTAACACTGTGCTACTTAGGCTGGGAATGCTATGATACAGAAGACTTCTGGGAGATTTCTGAGAGAATAGTCGAGGTAAGCATTAGGGACAGGTTAAAACTAAGGAAAAAAATATGCTATCCAACCTCTCCCAACGTCTTGCCTGTTCTCCTAGCATCCAACACCCCCTGGAGTGTGAGATTGCTGTGACAGTTAAAGGAGTTGGCCACCTGGGTCCCATTTTCACAAAACTTTTGCTCACATGTGTCATTTCTTTGTAGGCTTTTCTCAGCTGAGATAAGCTCTTTGGATTCTTTAGTTACAGAAAAATTTCCATCATAGCTTCAGTATTCTTCTTTATTTCTTTGTTGCGTGGTTCTTCCTCACAGCAACGCTCCCCCTTATCTGCGGTCATTCATTCATTCCATAACAGTCTTTATGGAATAGTGACAGAGTAATAGCGACATAAGCTCCCTGACCTCATGGAATTGCATTCAGTCAGTAACCAAGCAACAAACCAAAAACTAGTTACAAGGAAAGCTTTTGGGGGTTTACTGCAAGATGAAGAGAAAGTAATTTAATTGACCCCAGGAAAAAATATATCCCCTTAAGCACAAAGGGGATAAGGTGTAGGGA
>NW_006798732.1:1490890-1496317 GCF_000442215.2 Lipotes vexillifer | reverse complement strand
GTAGGGAAAAGCAGGGCCCTGTTCAGGCTGGGAGCCCGGCGCCAGCGTGTGATTCCTTGAGAGACAAGGAAGGGGACACGGCCTCATCAGTAGGTCATCACTGTTCCTTTAGAGCGGCTGGGCACTGAGGCGTCTTCCAGGGCCCTGCTCGCAGCCCCACTAAGTGACTCCTTTCCAGCCAGGAAATTATTTATGTTTGAGGCATCTACTTACGCCAAACCAAGGCTGCCCTCACCACAGGAGGTTTCTAGATGGAAACCTGCCCAGAGAAGAGTGGAGAGTAAGCCCAGGCCTGCTCGGTCTATACCTGGATGTCTTTACTAGCGGGCTTCTCGCCCTCCCCCACCGGCCCCTGGCCACACTGCACAGCCTCCGGTAGAAGCTGACTTTCCTTTTCTGCCTTTTCAGGGCGTTTAAAGGCTCCGCCCACAGCCAGTCAGAAGAGGGCAAGAGTCACTGCTTGCTGTAGGGTCTGCTGTATGATGAGGTCGACACCTCATTACCTCTGGTGGTGGCATCACCACCAGCCTGGCTCTCTTCCAGGTACAAATCGCGCACCTGCAGACACGAAGGCTACACACACTCCCCACGAGCAGTCCCTAAGGTCTGGGGCAGGAGAGCTGGGTGATTCTGATGAGGCGTAAACGCAGTGGCTACGTGTAAGAGCGCGTTGGTAACAAAGTCAAGTGCGCCCAGCTGCCCACCGCACCCCACACCCAGCTGCATCCACACTCAATCTGACCACCGCCCCCCCCCCCACCGTTTAGCTGTTACACAGTAACAGTGGGCACTTAGTAGGCCCCAGGAAGGCCAAACATTGTTTCTTTGTTAAAAAAAAAAATACCCACATCTTGAAGGAGAAAATACCTGGAGCGTTTGCACCACCAGACAACAAACATTGCTCTAAAGAGACGGTAACTATGACCATGTGGTGTTGGCACCAGGGCAGACAAACTGACCAATTGCCAAATATGGAGTCCAGAGATACGCCGGTTCCTAATATGAAGACCTGATTTGTGACAAAGGGAATACACCATTTCACTGGAAAAAGCTCCTCTTTTGAATAAATGGTGCTGGATCAATGAATATTCCTTTAGGAAAAATATGTATCTTGACATCATACTATAACACAAAAAGTGAATTCCAGATGGATCATAGATTTAAAATAAAATAATAAAAGAAAAAATATAAGAAAATATTTTTATGACCTTGGAGTTGACAAAGACATTTTAAACAAGACATTAAAAAACACTACCCACAAAAGGATAATGTGGCTACTTGGATTATATTAAAAATAAGAACTTCTGTCCATCCCAAAACACTATTAAGAGAGTGAGGAAAGCAACCCAAAGATGGGAGAAGTTATTAACCACATATACATCTGACCAAAGACACATATCCAAATATATGATGCACTCCTACGAATCATTTTTTTAAGTCAGTCCAATAGAAAAATGAACAAACACTTGAAAAGATACTTTATAACTGAGAAGATCCAAATGGCTTGTAAACATATAAAAAATGCTCAACTTTATTAGTCATCAAAGAAATACACATTGAAATCACAGTGACATACTGCTACATACTACCAAAATGATTTAAATGTAAGTAAAAACTGCTAACTATTGGCAAGAATTTCGACCAACTGGAATCTCGCTGCACGGCTGATGAGACTATTAGTTGGTACAAGCACTTAGGAAAATCGTCTGGCGTCACTGACCAGAGCTAAATAACACATGGTACCTTCGGATAGGTGCTTCCCAGGTAGGGCTATGTCCGGCAGAAATGTGTGCCCGTGCTCACCCAAAGACAGGTACCCAAGGGGTTTGCTCTACATCCTTGAATTCTAGGCGAGGATAGTTATTTTATTTCTTGATAGTTAAACACATTTACAAAGGCATCTTCAGTTTTAAAGGTGGAGACAATGCATTTGAGGCCGAGACGGAGGTTGTCCGTCTGATGGTGGTTTGGATGGTGGGTCAGCTGATAAGTTGACTCCTTAAGCTTCTTTTGCCCTCTCAGGAGGAATGGCTGGTTGGAGAAGGGGAAAGAGGAAACTGCAAACTCTGACTCACACTTGAAGGTGTGACCAAGGGGGCATTGAGGGATGAAAGCGACACACCTGAGCCAAACTTGGAAGCCCACTGCAAAATTGTTCCCAAAGCGTGGTCCAAGTAACTTAAACCTTTTGTCATATCTGGAGTCTCGGGTTTTCAGCGCTCTTCCATTTCCAAGTATTATGGGTTGAATTGTGTCCCCCTAAAATTCATGTGTTAAAGCCCTAGCCCCCATTACTTTAGAATGTGACCTTATTTGGAAGTAAGGTTCTTTCAGATATATTAGTTAAGATGAAGTCCCCTAATCCAATATGACTAGTGTCCTTATAAAAAGGAAACATTTGAAGACACACGCACATACACAGGTTAGAACACCACTGGAGGTGTTGCTTCTGCAAGACAACGACCACCAAAGAGTGCCAGCAAACTACCAGGTGCTGGGAGTGAGGCCTGGGACAGGCTCTCCCTCACAGCTTCAGAAGGAAGCAACCCTCTGAGAGCTTGATCTCAGACTTCCATCCTCCAGAGCTGTGAGACAATAAATGTCTGTTGTTGAAGCCTCCCGGCTGGTGGTACTTTGTGATGGCAGCCCTAGCAAACGAATACACCAGGGGTTAAGATTTCAACTGTCCGATACAAATCACAGACTCCTCAGCCAGCGACCCACAAGAGCGTGTTAGCCGCAGTTATAATGATATCAAGGGCGTGTGTATCTGAATATGGAAATTGCAGAAAGTGTTACTTTTGCCTTTGAAAACAAATCAGATATTTTGCCAGTTCCTTCCCCAAGAAGTCTTCAAAGTTAATGGGGCCTTGGAGATCACCTAAGGTCCAAACCCTCATTTTAAAGATGGTGTTGAGGACCAGAGCTGGGAAATGACCTGCCCAAGGTCAGCTGGCTTGCTGGGGATACACCTGAGGGTCCTGGCTTCCAACCCCCAAGTCTGAGATTTTTCCACTAGCTTGGACTTCGACCCTTGGAAAGTTTATGCAGGCAAAGGAAATGTATGGTCCTCCTGTGAAATGCAGCTGCGAGCAAAGTGGCAGGAGTCCCACCCAAGGCCCTGGCGAAACCATTACTTCACATTGTCAAGATTAAAAAACAAAAGTAGCAAAAAAATGCTTCAATATCCCCAGAGTCCGAAGAGAAACAGATGAGGCCAAGATCAAATTATGTCCCTGAATCTTCGCTTAATCCTACAGGTTACTTGGCATTCCTATTTCAACATTTTGGGGGGATTCCACTATGGAACTAAACACACTGGGTACATTTAATTTCAGACTTGCAACAAATCCGATGTGCCAAACCACACAACTCCACCTCAAGCTAATTTTCCCCAGTGGGAGAAAATGTAACACAGCGGCAGCCAAAGCGTGTGCGTGAGTTGAAAACACCCACATTCCTAACCTAAGTCTTATACCCCTGTCATCTGTGTCTCTCCCGCCCTCTTCCCCACTCTCTCTGAATCCTTTCCAGCTCTTTGGTTCTAGCAGAAAAAGAAAGAAAAGAGACTTTCATACCAAAACCTAGATGATTGATCAATTGACCTTGAAACCAAATTCAGTTAATTCCTGACTGTACAGGTGTGAACTTGAATAGTGCAGAGATATAGCTGCTAGAAAAGAGCTTTTCATACTGAAGGGCAGAAGAGAAGGAATGGGAGAAAGGTTTACTTTTTCAGTCTATTCAACCTTGATATGACTCTTAGTCTAGAAAAAAATGCATTTTGGATAATAGATCCCAACTTTTTAGCACTCTGGTGGCAAATTCAAATGGCTCATTGCTCATTATTTGGCAAACGAATAGTTAATATTAATCCTTCTAAAGACCAATGAGATTCTCGGGAAAAAAAGATACTGTCCTAATTACAAAGGGAGGGAAGGGCAGTTTGAAAAATCATAATAGATTTGGAAAAGAACTGACAAGGTAGCATTTAAAAGCTGCTAATATATCCAATGTATACAGCATCTACCTAATATTTTCATGATTCACCATAAGTTATAATCCAAAATGATTATTTGTCTATGAGCCAGTAATCTTAGATAAAAGCTTATGGCAATATTTTATTAATAATTTTACATTTATTTTTCTGCCTGTTTTTTTCCTCTCCTCTGAAATGAAATGGTGGTAAATTGGCATAAATTAACACATATTTGAAATATACCAGGTTAAACTTGTCTAACTGTCCAGGTCAACGCATCTAGCAAATACTTTTGTGGCACAGAGACCGGAGTGAGGGAATGGAATCCCCAGGGACCTGCCTTCAGCCCTGGGTCATGGACCAAACCAGCACCTGCACTGGTGCTGAATGCAGAGCTCAGCTGGGGTAACAGATGCAAAATACATATTCATTCAACAAACAGTGATAGAGAGTCATTGTGTAAATATGATAGTTCAATAGAAAATGTATTTGTAAATAAATTTTCAGGAAAGAAAATTTCCCATGCCCATCAAACCTGGATGTTCAATACATTCAAGATGTTTGGAACTCCATCTTTCAAAAGAGTTTCCCTTGGAAGAATAAAAGCAGAAGAGCCGCCACCTACTGGCTGCAGTACGATAGTACTTAAGACAATCCCAGAACTGTATTTGTGCAGCCCTTGGGGCACAGGAGGACAGTTAAAGGGGATCCATTTCCAGATTCTCAGTTTCCACAATGTATTCTTCCCTAAAACTTCCCAAGAGCACATCTGCATTTTCTGGTTCTCCTTTTCCATCTCCCCTTTCACAATCACTTTCTCTCATTTTACTAAGGTAACACTTGCTTTTTCCCATTTCCCATCGTAGTAGCTGTGCATTGCCCTAAGGTGTAAAAATATACACCAAACACAGGATCATTTAAAATATAGGGATAAAGAACATAAAAAGAATGTATAAATGTTTATAACTGAATCACTTTGCTGCACAGCAGAAATGAACACAACATTGTAAATCTCTCGACTTCAATAAAAAAATGAAAATAAAACAAAATAAAATATTGGGGTAGGTGAGGCCTCTTGTTAAGACCCAAGATCCATTCCCTTCCTATCCATCCCATTAAGAGATGTGGTTCCAATACACTTTTACTTTTAAGTTTAATAATTATAAAAATATGTAAGATATTTGTTATTTTCATAGACCATGCTAATAACAGCTGTACTGACAGCTATTGAAGAAAAGAAAAAAGAGCATTTTTAAACTTTGATTTTATAATCTTATGTTTGCTTCAGAGAAGCAGGAGAGTTACCAATATGAAATTTTCTAATAAATGTATACTAACATGATATTTGGGGGAAAAAACGGGATAAAAATATGATTTCAAATGAAATTCAACTCTTTTTTTTTTTTTTTTTTTTTTGGGGACGGGGGGCCCCTCCCTTTTGGGGCCCT
>NW_006798732.1:1477826-1490833 GCF_000442215.2 Lipotes vexillifer | reverse complement strand
GGGTACGCGGGCCTCTCACTGTTGTGGCCTCTCCCGTTGTGGAGCACAGGCTCCGGACGCGCAGGCTCAGTGGCCACGGCTCACGGGCCCAGCCGCTCCACAGCATGTGGGATCTTCCCAGACCGGGGCACGAGCCCGTGTTCCCTGTATCTGCAGGCGGACTCCCAACCACTGCGCCACCAGGGAAGCCCTGAAATTTCTAACTCTTAAAGAACTTATTCATGATTTTTAATGAACGGTAATAGGTATCAAATAACTAATATTCAGATTCTACTAGATACATTTAAAGAGAACTATAACAGGTTTATTTCTCAATGTCAATATTTGTACTAGACTAGAGATTTATAACTTTTATAATTATTTAAATTTATGATGAAAAATTTTAGGTGTCAACCTAAAATGGACCAGCAGATATATAATTTTTCTAAATCGTTTTAGGGAGAATTGAACAAAAAGCTAGAAGACTACTGTTCAAGACAGTTAGGGGATGGGGCAGAAGGAAAGAAGGAGAGAAAAGCAGATTTTACATCATATGTTGAGCTGAGTGGCTAACTTGAGGCCCAAAACAGTAACAGGAGCTAAAAGTTTATAAGAGTGAGATGCTCTTAACGCAAGAAACGGGAGTGAACAGGGCAGGTTACTATGATTTGAAGCTGAGGAGAGATGCCCATTGAATATGTGTAAACAGACAGCTAATGATTCAGGAGTAAGGGTCCACATGTAGCCGAGTTTTCTGAATTTGACGCATCCCCTTCCATACAGGACAAAAGGCATAAAGTGGTTTCAAAACCCCGTGGTAAAATCAGGCTTAGAAACAGCAAATGGCCTGGTTATTTGTGCACATAGAAATTTATGCTAAGGTACTTTCCATTAGGGAAGCTGAAGCTTAACTCTGATATTTATAACCTTCCTCTTAAAAGCTAAAATGAAAACCTCAGGCTGCTGACAGTATTCAGAGCCTAGACTGCAATGCTTCCAGTTAATTGCCCCTGTCTGGAAAAGGAAATACTCTTTTCGCAATAGGCAGTTTTCGCAAGTGTATTGAAAGCCACTGACTGGAAAAAAAATAATGAGTTCAACCTCATTACCTTCTTCCCTACATTTGGATTAGGAAGAAAGTAACTGATCTTCACTCTAAAATCCATCCAGCAGACAGATTCTCTTCAAAATGTAATCATAACCTTAAGGTATCACTGATACGTGGAACCTAAAATATGACACAAATGAGCTTATCTACAGAACAGACTCAGATACAGAGAACAGACTTGCGGTCGCCCAGGGAGAGGGATGGTGGGGGAGGGATGGACTGGGAGTTTGGAGGTCACTGATGCCAACTATTATATATAGAATAGATAGACAACAAGGTCCTACTGTAGAGCACAGGGAACCATATTCAATATCTTGTGATAACCTATAATGGAAAAGAGCCTGAAAACATATGCGTATATATATAACTCACTCACTTTGCTGCACAGCAGAAGTCAGCACAACATTGTAAGTCAACTAGACTTCCACTTTAAATACCATATACTGGGCAGCTTCAACAGCAGACATTTGTTTCTCACAGGTCTGGGGGCCGGAAGTCCGAGATCAAAGTGCCAGGTGATGGGGTTCCTGGTGAGGACAGCTTTCAGAGGGTCACCTCCTTGCTGGGTCCTCACACAGCAGGGAGAGAGCAGTCTCGTCCCCTTCCTCTTCTTACACAGCCTTCTAATTACCTTCCAAAGGCCCCGTCTCCGAGTACAGTGACGTCGGGGGTTAAGGTTTCCAACATATGAAGTTAGTGGCAGGAGGGGAACAATCCAGGTCATAGCAATACCGTTCTTCTCTTTTACAATAATTATGAGAAAAGCTGTTTACTCTTGAAAACACAGACCCCTTTTAAGCTCCTGTTAAGACAGTATTTCTGTCTTCCCCATTCAGACCTGGCCTCTTGAAGATAATTACCCCCCAAAAAGCAGATCTTCACCTAGTTAGGCAAAAGTCAAATCTAAAACCATTTTTGTGTTTCCCCAGGTACTCTTTCCAGTTAAAAGCTAAGCAGGGACGCGTGTCCCCAAGAGGTACCTCAGGGAACCAGAGGTACATGGGCAGTTCAGGTATGTTGCCTGAACTGGAAGCTTGTGCAATCCCGCCGCTGTCAGAAAGTGAGATGGATGGAAGGAGGTAAAATGATTCCATTTAAAAAATGTAAATTAATCAGAGTAGACAAATTTAAATTATGTATAAATATGGGGTCCATTTCAGGGTCAGGGTCTAGGGATGACTAATGGGAAAAAGTACAAAAGATGCATCTTAGAAGCCTTGATTACTAGGGGGTGAGGGGAAAGACCTTGAAAAATGCTAAGTTAGCCAATATATGAATGGAAGCATTGACTTGGGAAGCACATGGTCTTTTAAAGTTTTCGGTTCAAAAAGTTAAAATTTACACCCAAAGTTTTGTTTCACTGCATCACATGTTGACCAGATATCTCGGGGAGTCTCCTTCCTTTAAGATCTTTCACAATTGACCCTGTTATAAAGGCCGATTTCCACTAAAGATATCTTTTTTCTGGTTTTCCTCCCTTATAGAGTTTTTAAAAAGTAGACGCGCTGTCTGAAACTGCTTTGCTTGATATCCACAACATGAAAGCAAGTCTAAGAATGACAGAGGTTGCTAGGGAGTATCACCCAGCTTGTAGCTGTGTGCTCTCCAGAGGACAGCAAGCTGTCTGCACAAAACCCAAACCTTATGGTATAAATGGCATGGCTGTTAAATCAGGGCCATGTACCAAATAATTCAGCAGAAGGACTGGGTCCGTGGGCCACCCAAAACTAAGTGCAGTGGCTGAGACTGTGTGAGGATGTGGCCCTGTGGCCACATTCAACATAAATATTAAAAGTGGTCGCCGTGGGCAGGGGTGAGAACAGCTCCATCTACTGAAAAACACCTTCCGCCAGCCCATCACGACTTGGAATAATTTCTCTGGATTAAGGCAGTCTGTCTCCTGAAAGTCCTTAATAAAGGGAGAAGAAACTATTTGGGTAATGGATGCATTAAGCCATCATCACCCAATATCACCTTTATATAGGTCATTCATTCAGTAAGTGGTATCTGAAAGTCTACTGTTGGGAAGGTCTCACGCTGGGCACTGACAGGATGGATTGGATGTGGACCAAACCTGTAAGGCTCTGCGATCGTGGAACTTTCATCGAAGTACCTTTGACCTTTGGAGCATCTTCTCAATGTTGTTCGTTCTGAACGAACGGGGTTAACAGCTTGACTCTGGAGCCAGACCACCTGGTTGAAGCTAGTCTCCATCACTACAAGCTGGTGTCCTTGGGAACGTGAAATAGGGCTGACAAGAGTTCTTCTCGAGGTGGCTTCAGGGATTAAGTGAGATGATACACAGGAAATACCACACAGCGCGTGTACCTAGCATGTGTCTGTGTTTCTTGTTATTAGCCCTATTGGCATTATTAATTTTTACTGCTAGAATGTCTCTGACGTAGTCTAGGAGACGCATACATTGCCTGCTCACGTTCTTTAACAGATGAACTAAAATAACAACAACTACGTAAAACAAATAGAACAAAGGTACAAACGGCGGCAGATGCGTGGTGAAGGCTAGTGTCGGACACAGCTGTGAATGCAGGCAAGTTCCTTCAACTTTCTAAGGTTTAGTTTGCTAGCCTGTAAAGTGGAGATGATAGTAGCTGCCTCGCTGTTGAGATTAAATGAGTCCATTTATGAGAAATGTTTGGCAGGTGCTATGACAGTGCAAGGCTTTAACTGCATTGTCATTTTTAATTAAAAGACGAGGGCACTGGCCAGCCCAGGATATCCACTGGGTGGTGCTAGGAAACACTGCCTCACGGCGAGGAGGTCCTCTTCAGGGGCCTGGGCTGCAGACAGCATTTGGACGGGCAGTTCTGATAGACTCTCCAGGCCACGTTCCCTGAATCCCTTTGGAAGTGTCACCTGCTCCTGAGGTCCTCAGACATTTTTGCTCGACCCTGCCTTCTGAGTGCGATCCTCACTCAGCCGACAAACAACTACTGAGTGCCTCCTGCACGCTCAGTGCT
Organism: Lipotes vexillifer; assembly: GCF_000442215.2. NCBI lineage: Eukaryota > Metazoa > Chordata > Mammalia > Artiodactyla > Lipotidae > Lipotes > Lipotes vexillifer. Next base: position 1,486,768 of record NW_006798732.1, on the reverse strand, counting down.
GGTGATGCAGAGACGAATGGGACACAGCCCCTGCCCTGATCATCAGCTCCACCTTGAGCTCATTGATTTGAGGTTTCTACGGTGCTTCCAGGTGGAGTTGGATATTCAGACAGAAGCTCAGGAGTGACGTCCGGAGCGTAGATCGTAACTGGGGAGACATCGCCCTGGGTGGTCGTTGATCACGAGCTGGGAGCGCACGGCCCAGGACGGGGCGTCAAGTGAGAAGAGCTGTGAGTCAGGGACCGGGTGGGTGTCCAGCAGGAGCAGAGGGCCTCGGAGTCAGCAGGACGGCCTAGGGGACCACGGTCAGAAGCCGGACAGGGGAGTGTCCAGAGGCCAGAAGCATGAACGGACAAAGCAAGAAAGTCACCAGGAAGACAGAGGGGCGCCTCCTGGATTTGGAACAGGGCGAAGCCCCTGGCCAGTTGCCTGGGGACGGGGCGGATGGGAGACGGTAAGTAGAGACGGCCCAGCACAGGCATCCTCCAAAGGCGTGTGCGTGAGAAGAAGCAGAAAGAGGTGGAGGCCCTACCAGGGCCCTGAGGGTTACCTGTGGGAGGAGGGCTCTGGGTTTTCATTTTTCGGGTGTTTTTGTTTGGTTTTTTTTTTTAAGTTGGAAGAAAGAGAGCTGATGGTGTTTATGGGTGGAGGGAAGCAGCCGGTGGGGAGGGACAGGCTGACTGCAGCCCAGGTGGGGAAGGTGGGCCTGCCCATCCCCTTCATCTCAGACAAGCCGGGTGCCCGGGACGACCTCCTGCCACCGCTCACCCTCACGCTTCTCACCTATAAAGTACAATATACAGAGTAAAAGGGAGAGCTGTGTATAAGCCTTCACCATGCCCCAGTTCCAGCCTTTTAGCCAGCTGGACCGTAAAGGGAAGAACTGTACAGGTTAAGTGTGTTTAGGTAACTTTCTTTGAAATGGAAACCAACCTTACAATCTGACATCAGCCGATGAGTGCGTTCGATAAAATGCAAAGCGGCCCATTCAAAATAGTCATTCACTGGGGCGGCTGATTTGTAAATGACACGCGTCTCTCTCCGCACTTGAATTAGCGGCCCCATGGACTCACCCCTCATGGCCCAGTCGAGTCTTCTGATGGAGACTGTTTACATTTCCATGTTTGAACACTGGGTGATGTGATCCTGGTACAGCCCTGTTCCAAACACAAGGTTAACACTTGGATTTATAAATCATTTATAATTCGACTTCCTGACTAATCACAATAGAGAATTTGTATGTCTGCACGTGAGGATATTCAGGCACAGAGAAAATTCAACAGTCTATATATACACCTTGCAAATTGCAGGAAACATATTCAGATTACTTCCATTAAGGCCCAGACCATGTTTAATAAATAGGCCCATTTTAATACAGAATGTTTTGACTAGTGTCCTCACAAGATACTATAGCACTCCACAGAAAGCCACAATTGTCTTGTTCATGAATATCATAAATCTCGTGGCCATGAAGCCCTTGGGAGGCGTGGTTTGGGCCCCAGCCATGGAAGGGAAGTGGTAACTTCATTGCCTTGATGCATAGACATCCTGAACATCTTTCTATGCGTTTCCAGGAGCCCGCATGCTCTGCATCTAGATTAGCTGATGGCAGGTCCCACAGCCACTCAATAGACAGCTTTGAACTGAGTGACAGGAACAAGCAGACAGGACAAACTCCATTACCTTCCGTGACCTAACAACTCGCCAGGGTGCTGGCCCTTCCTGACTCCTTCCAGACCTGACAATACACAGGGGTCAGCCCGCAACAGGGAGCCCGGCCTCCAGACACAGGAGTCTCTCAAAAAGACACAATTCGGTGACCCTGTTTCTCCATCTCCAGCATGATTAACACGCGTGCCTTTGGGGACAACATTAAAGTTTCTTGATTAGCCACGATAATGGCCGAGTTCAGAGGTCATTCAGGACCCCTGCTTTTCCCACCACAAGGCAGCCCCATGGAGAGGGGACACACAGGAAACCAAACTGGTCACTTTGTTTCCAGAATCAGTTCTCAGGTTGAGAGATTTGCTGGCAGGAGAGCAGGGCCGTTTGTCCAGGAGAAGACGCTGCCGTGTGTCTGTGTCCTGCACCCCCCCTGCTCCCCCAAGGGCTGCTGTCTGTCTGTCTGTCTGACACCAGCGTGCTGGCATTGATGTGCCCCTCACCTTCCATGTGTTCAAACACTCAGCGGTTTTAATTAACTGGTTGCTGCTCCAAGAACTGACATCAGATGCTCTTGCGATCGTTCCTGGTGAAGCAGGAGCTGCTGGGCAGAGGAGATAGGAAGTGGCCCCGCCCCCAGCCCCTGCTGGCCCACAAACACCCCATAAAGGCTCGGCTGTCACTTACTAGAGAGCGTCACTGGGGAGTCGCCTAGCCCAGTGACCTCCAGCTGAGCCCAGGCTGCCCGGGGGAGGGGAGGGAGGGAAGGAGGGAGGGCCCAGGGGATGCACGTCAGCTCACACTGATCAGTCGTGAAACCCTGGCCCGCACTGTGCAGATAAGGCACAGCAAAGGGGAGCTGGTGACCGTTTTATGAAAAAGGTGATTCCGACGAGGTTTCTCTTTTAACTCGATGGAATGAGTGCTGCAAAAGAGCTGGGGGGCAGAAAAGTCAGGTCAGGAGCTGAAACAAAATGACTTAATTGCTTTGCCACATACACGCATTTTTGAAAATGAGAGGTGCCATGGGAAAGACTGCATCACCGCGATGTTAAATCCTTGGTTACTGCAAGCAAACACAGCCGCAAACCTGGATGGAAAGCCCGTCCAAGTTGAAATGGATGCGAGACTGGCTCTAGTACAAACAGGGAGAGGTATGGGCTCGTGGGCAGACAGCTTTTGCATTCCTCTGGCCTGATGTCGTTTTCCAGAGACGTGGGGCTGGACGTTCCGAGCCAGAGGATGTGGATGCCGACCAGACCAAGCGTGTGGTTCTGTGTTTCAGCTGTTCTGGAGGTTTGTTACCTAGTGGCTCACTCTCTGCTGTTTGTAGATGAGCCACATCTTCCCGATTAAATTAGCAAAGCGTACATAGTCCTCTTCTGCCATGAGCTTTCACCTCGGACGTGTAAAATGCAGAGCTGAAAGGGGTTTGTGTGGCCGAGTGGACTCTGGCCCCTCTGCTGAGCCAGGTCCCGCCTGCTCCCTCGTAGGTGCGGGAACTCAGGCAGGTCAGCTTCTGTGAATGTCCCGTTCATTATCTCTAAGATCGAGTGAATAAGAACAATAATAATAATACCCACTGTATTTGTTATCTACTGTTGCCCAACAAATTACCCAAAACTCAGCAGCTGAGAACGACAGACATGTACAATGTCACACATTTTCTGAGGGTCAGGCAGTGAGAGCAGCTCAGCGGGGCTACACAGGTTCGGGGCCTCCCACAGGGCAGGTGATGGCCGGAGCCCCGTCCTCTGGAGCCTCGTCTGGGGCTGGGGGTCCACCTCCCTGCATGAGGCTCCCCACATGGCCGTGCGCCTGAGGCCTCAGCTCCTCCCCTCGTGGGCCTCTCGGGGCCACTTGAGTGTCTTCACGACATGGCAGCTGGTGTCCCCCAGAGTCAGGGATCCAAGGGAGGTGAGGAGAAGCCACCGTGTCTCTGGCCTAGCCTCGGGAATAGCCTGCCGTCACTTCTGCTGCGCCCTGCTGGCCACACAGACCCACCCTGAGTGGGGCGACTGCAAACGCACAAAGCCCGGGGGGCAGGATCGTGGGGATGCGACAGAGGCTGCCTGCCACGCCCGCTGAAGGGGGCCCTGGGGATGAGCGATGACCCTCAACTAACAGGAGAGAGAGGGAACTGATAAAGGAAAATATGTATCCAAAAGCGACAAGTAACAGCAACTTTCACGCATTCTGCCCCTGTTCACAGAGCCTCCCATGCGCCAGACACTGTTCTGGTTACTTGGATTATATTAATACCCAAAGCCAAGATCACTGCACTCATGCAGCTGACATTCCAGGGAGGAACACGGGCCATTACAACAGACATAATTAGTCAGTAGGTTATACAGCCTGTTACAAGCAAGGAAGGGAGCGCAGATGAAGGAGCATCAGAAGGGCAGGCATGGGAGATGCACATAGAGGTATCAAATATGGGGTCGGGCTCAGCCTCCCAGAGACGGGAGGTGGAGAAGGGGATGGGGGACACCAGCCAAGCCAGTCCCCAGGCAGAGGCGGAGTCAGGTGCAGGCCCTAAGGCGAGAGCACACCTCACCTGTGGCTGGAAGACGCCACCGTAGAGCTGAAAGCCAAAGAAAGAAAGCCCGGGGAGGGACGAGATCACGTGGGGCCTTGGTTTGGGTGGGGGCTCACCCCCCACCCCCAATACAGGAAGTGAAACCGACCAAGCTACGGGGATAGGAAACCCAGGCCGTGTCTGCGCCGAGGCCACGCTTCCCAAGGCTGCTCCCAACCAGCGCCAGAGCAAAGCAGGGCTCTGATCACACACTTGTCTGGGAAATATGGACTCCTCTGCAGGGGATGCCAGAGGCGTGCCCAGCCGTCAGGAGCCCCCGCCCGTCCTGGCACCTTCCACCCACTTTTCCTCCGTCTCTCTTCACTTGGGGGCTGACTCACCTTGCAGCCTGATGGCTCTCCCTGCATCGTGCTCTCTCCCGATTTTTCCACATGGTCAGGTCCTCTAATAAAATCCTCCCTCATTTAATGCCACCTTGGTGCCTGCATCTCAGGGGACAGACTAACGCCCCAGGGGAAGAGATTGTCTTGCATCAGATGAAGAGGCGGCTGTTGCAGTGTCTGGAGCAGAGAGGTGACACAGTCTGAGGCGTTTTTAAGGAATCATTCTGGCTGCAGTTTGGAAACAAACCCTTGGGAGAAACAAGAGTGCAGCAGGAGTCCAGGTAGAGACACTGCAGTGAGCCAGGCAGCGCTGAGGCTGGTGTGGGCCAGGGTGAAACAGCGGGGACTCTGGGGGGCCTGAGTACAAGTCCTTTCCACACCGCCTCCGTTTCTTGTTTGTGAGAACTAGGCTTCATTCAGCCTCCTTGACCTTCCCTGAGCTCCAAAGGAAAGGTCCAAACGGCTGCTTCTCAGGGAAGGGAGGGGATGCGGGGGCAAGGGAGGAGCGGTCAGGAAGCAACAGTGCATCAAAAAGTCTACAAACAATAAATGCGGGAGAGCGTGTGGAGAAAAGGGCACCCTCCTACGCTGTGGGTGGGAATGTAAGTTGTTGCAACCACTATGGAGACCGGTATGGATGTTCCTTACAAAACTAAAAATAGAGCTACCATACGATCCAGCAGTCCCACTCCTGGACATATATCCAGACAAAGCTATAATTCAAAAAGATACACACACCCCAATGTTCACAGCAGCACTCTTCACAACAGTCAGGACATGGAAACAACCTAAATGTCCATCAGCAGATGAGTGGATAAAGATGTAGTACGTATATACAATGGAATATTGCTCAGCTATAAAAAAAAAAAAAAGAAATAATGCCATTTGCAGCTACATGGATGGACCTAGAGATTGTCATACTAAGTGAAGCAAGTCAGAAAGAGAAAGACAAATGTTATATGATATCATTTATAGGTGGAATCTAAAAAAAAAAAAAAGGTACAAATGAACTCATTTATAGAACAGAAATAGACCCACAGACATAGAAAACAAATGTATGGTTACCAAAGGGGAAGCAGGGGTAGGGATCAGTTAGGAGGATGGGATTGACACACTACTATATATAAAATAGATAACCAACACGGACCTACTGTATAGCACAGGGAACTACACTCAATATTTTGTAATAGGCTATAAGGGAAAAGAATCTGAAAAAGAGCAAATACTAACCGTAAAAAGAAAATAGTGCAGCCCTGGGGCAGGGCGCTGGTTCCTCCTCATGGAATATACATAACAATATCTTCCGTTTCTTCTGCAGGAACAAAGGTCCCCATCCACGTGGAGGATGAGGACGGTGAATGCAGGCTGAGCGCAAGATTCCTGGAGCACCGCCCTGTTACCTCACCACCAGCCAATCAGAAGAAAGTCTGCACACAGTGGAAGATAACGAAGACTCTGACCCCCTCCCCAAATGATTCTCCCTTTAAAAACTTTCATGGTGGAGCAGAATCTTTGAAGCTGGTTTTTGGACATGAGTCTACCTTCTCCCCAGGTTGCTGGCCTCCTGAATAAAGCAGCCTTTCCGTTCCAACTCACATTCATCTCTGAAGAGCGAGAAGCAGCCAGACCTGCGTCTGGTAACGTGTGGTGGCGGGGAGGGCAGGTGGGAGGTGAGAGGCTGTCTGATCCAGAGCACAGTTTGAAGGCAGAGCCGATGCAGTTCCTGGTGCGTCAGAGGTGAGACGTGAGAAGAGGAGTTAAGGATTTTTCGCCTAAGAATCTGGACCGATGGAGTGGCCAATGTCTGGGATGTGGGAAAGCTGTAGGTGCGGCAGGTTTGGGGGAAATCTGCACACGTCGGGGCTGATGTGTCCTGGGCATTCACGTGAAGGTCTTGAGTAGGGACTTGGATATACACACGTACGTGCGGTTTGGGACAGAGGTGTGAGCTGGGCTAGTCATCTGGGAGTTACCACGAGGGTACATGGAGGGGGACAGGGCCCTGAGGTCAAGCAAGTTGAAGGCCGAGAACTGGCCATTGGATTTAGCAACGTGGTGGTCAGAGGTCATTAGTGAGTGTTAAGGAAAAAGATGGCCCTCGCCTTCCCTCTAAGAGGCCACCCCTCCCACCTGGGGGTGCTGCCCATCGTCACCCGGACCCGGGCCCTGGACGGCTCCACACACCAGCCTTCGCAGGCAGCTCTGCCTGCCCTAAACTCCCTTTCAGGGACAGCCTTCCGGTTAGGTGAGCCGCTCCCTGCTGTGGTGGGGACCAAGTGCCCGCGGTGGCAGCTGCACTGCACACCTGAACAGGTGGCTTCCAGACATGGCGTTTCTCAGTCCAAGGAGATTGTTTGCGTGGATGGAACTTCACCTTGGAGAGCACGTCTGGACTCGTGGAAATAGCACAGGGTGACACAGGCTGGACCGGCCGTGATGGGAGCAGCTGGCTCCTCCAGTTACCAGCTCTGCTGCTGCACTATCACAGCTCACCTTTCTGGGTCTGGGCTGCTGGTTCTCTGAAATAAGGGCTTTGGGCTGACAGATGCTCACGTGTCCCGGAGCACCACACTGGGAGCATCTCAAAACATCATGGACTGGGCTTCCCTGGTGGCGCAGTGCTTGAGAGTCCGCCTGCCGATGCAGGAGACGCGGGTTCGTGCCCCGTTTCGGGAGGATCCCACGTGCCGCGGAGCGGCTGGGCCCGTGAGCCATGGCCGCTGAGCCTGCGCGTCCGGAGCCTGTGCTCCGCAAATGGGAGAGGCCACAACAGTGAGAGGCCCGCATAACGCAAGGAAAAAAAAAAAAAAAAAAAAAAAAAAACATCATGGACTTCTGATAGATCTAATTTTATCATCAGAAATTGTTTAACAATTCCAGCACAAAAGGAAAATTCGGCCTTCTCTCCATAGGCTTGTTTGACTGATCCGACTCTCTGTGTCTTATTCGACATGGGCTATGGGAAGGGGTAGGGAGTAACTGCTGACCCCCCATTTGTGGGCCTCCGGAGTCTCAATGTCGAGCCACGTGTTGCCTATTCAGTTAGAGATGGGCGGTATTTACAGTGATTTAAGAAGAGTGCATGGGAGAAAACTGTAAATTGAGAAAATTCTACTCATTAACTTATTTTTTTCCCCGGGACTTGGGGGAAAGGTCAACCACCAGTGATTAAAATTCTGGAGCGACTTTGGCCATAGGAAACTAGTTTTCTAGGCTAGAATCACCCCTAGACAATTGCTAAAGCCCCCCTCCAGCTGTATAAGTGTCCGAGGTTCTGCAAAGGGACCCCTTTCTCCCCTTCAGCAGAGGGCTGCGGAGGCCGCCAGAGCTGAAGCTGCCTGTCATACTGCGTGCAGTGTGGGCCCCCGAGGCCAGGCTGCACCCCCAGCATCTGACTGGCTTCATTTTATTTTAGTTAATGAATTAAATAAGGTTCCGGGACAGGAAACAGAGGGGACATCTAAAATTGCCAGCTGTATCAAAGTGGGGAGCCAGAGGACAGCGTAGAAAGACCATTTAGACTTTCAGCCTCAGGATCAAAATATCTGTGAAGACACAGACACGTTTGAGCATCCCTTAGAAAGTAAAGCAGGGAAAGAAGAATCAATTAGTTCTCGCCGCACCCACCCCTTCCTTCTCTCCCACTTCTTTGCTTAGAGGTACCAGTGTAATTACCCGCACTAGCCTCGAGGTGGCAGTCAAGGAAAGGAAAGATACAGTTCTCTGCTGAAACAGGGAGACCTGCAGAAAGCGCTGGATTCAAGCTATGAAAGGAAACATGATTTTTAAAAATACAGCATCATAAGAGTAAATAGGTAAGATGTGAAAAAAAGAAAACCTAAGACAGACAATTCTTGCATATAATACATAACCAACCAATCTTTTAAGAAAAATCCTGTTAAAATTCTACCTGGAATTTTGAAACCATACCAAATCTATAGCTTACTTGGGATATGTTTTTGCTAGTTCACAGTTGCAAGGCCGGTATTTATGCTTCGTTTTATGCAACAAATGCTAATGTACTAGGTGACTTCTGAAGTCTCTAGGTTCCAAAATTCCCTGAATGTACTCCTGAAAAGTGGTGCAAATTCAGTTTTCGTAACCTGAATCGTATATGCTGATGGATTTCAACGCAGTGTTCATTTTCATTGTTCTGCTCTGCCTAGCAGTTCCTAACCCTTTGGAACTAGTAACTGAAATGAGTCAGTGATATTTCCTGGAGCCATTCATTCATGGGAGAGCCTTGCGTGGGTGTCCCCTTCCAACCACCCCCCGCCACCCCCACCCAGAGCTCCGGTTGCTCTGGGCATTGTTGTTGCCTTAAGGGTCCGGGACCTAACACAGAGCAGGGGTTCAGC
>NW_006798732.1:1408101-1477802 GCF_000442215.2 Lipotes vexillifer | reverse complement strand
TTCAGCAGTGGAGTGAGTGCAGTGGGGCCACCTGTGCGTCATGGGTCCTTAAATGAGCCTGCAGCTCTGCTGGGATGGGCGTGGGGTGCTGGACCCCTGAGGGCTTCTGCCCCAGCGCAGGCCTGTAGTCTAGTAACAGGTTGCTGGGACCACCTGGGTCCGCTTCCCCAGAGAGACCTGAGTGCAGAACAAGGCACTGAGGCCAGAAGCCTCTTGGAACCAACATCCCAGAGGAAGAAGCAGACCTCACGTGCAAGGTCAGCGAAACTTGAGGCCAGCCAGCTCTGCAAGAGCAGCGATGGAAGCTGGTAAAACCGGGGCCGAGGATCCAAATGACAAGCTTCCAGTTTCATGGATGAATGGCTGCCTGGCAGTTCGCTCACTTAAAACCTTATTAATATGCAGTTCAGAGAAAAAAGTGTGCTTGACGCTCCAAAGTGTTTAGTGTCGAAATTTCTTTTCTAAAACACTAAGGAACTTTCACAACCAACAAGGGAGACTCACAGGGTCGGGACGGACCCCAAGAACTCACCTGGTCAGTTCCATACCTCCAGGTAGAGCAGGTCCTCCATCACACCAAACACAGAACACGAGCAAATCAAAGACCCTTTCCTTTTTGTTGAGTTTCCAGAGGAGACCTGACCAGGTCCTCTGCCTCTTTCTCTTCACTGTTAGCACATTTTTGTTCGTGTTCGGCTGTGGATTAAGACAGACATCTCACATTCCGACTCTTCCACTCACGGGCTGTGTGAGTTTAAGCAAGTTATCTGCCCTCTCTGAACTTCACTTTCCGCACTTGTAAAATGACTATTAGAATACTCCCCAATTAGAGGTGTTTCAAGGCTTCAATTAAAAAACTAATGAATATATCCAAAAAGAAACAAACTCACAGACATAGAGAACAAACTAACGGTTACCAGTGGGGAGAGGACGGGAGGAATGGGTGAGATGGGGGAAGGGATTAGGAGTTACAAACTACTAGGTCTAAAATAGATAAGCTACGAGGATCTATCGCACAGCACAGGGAATACGGACAATATTTTGTAATAACTATAAAAGGAGTATAACCATTAAAAATATGAATCATTATATTGTACACTTGTGACTTATTTAATATTGTTCGTCAACTCTACCTCAATAAAAAAATATATGTAAACAACTGCACCTGTGGCTCAGCCCCTACAGCTGGTCAATCTCTCCCCTCCTCCCTGGGCTGGGATGGTGGGGTTGGCATAGCGATGGGGGAAGCGTGATGATCTGGGGTACCAGACCCTATTTTTCTCCCTTTAGTCCCGCAGCGTGAAAATCATCTCATGACCCGTATGGCTGTCAAATAGCTGAACATTCGTGGAGCTGACAAAGCCGGAATTATCCCAGCCCGGAACATATTTCCATTTCACACATAAATGGAGCATTTCCCACATGGTTCCAAATACGCTGAATGTTCTAGTACTGCACATTTTGTTGTTAATCCAAGGAAGATGGTTTTGTGTTTTGTTTGTAACTTTACCGAGAGTTGTTGACAATTTTGTAAAATCATATTAACCACGTTAGGTCTAGACTAAAGTAAATGAGTCACCCACTCTACGTAATTCTGTCGGTCCACACTTGAGCGGGTGAGTGCCTGGCGGTTAAGTGCAGAGGGACACTGAAATCACCCATCCGTGGTCTCATCTGTTATGCCGACTTAAAATGAGCTTTGTGTAAAGGAGGTTCTATGAGCCATTCATTTCAGCATAGAAAAAGGGTTTTTAAAAAATTCTTTATTATCAAACAAGGGCACTGGGTCTGACTAGCAGCTGTCACAGTTGGTGTCCACAGCCCCCAGCCCTCAGGGGTCTTCTGGGCCTCCCCCCTCTGCATGTACTCCCAGGAGGGTGGACCCTTCTCAGGGAGGGTCCTAGAGGCTGCGGGGACCCCTCTCAATGCACCCTTGGCGTCAGGCCTCGTTCTTAGCAACAACCAGCTTTTCTTATTTTTTAATTGAAGTGTACTTTAGTGTCAGGTATACAACATAGAGATTTGATGTTTTTATAGATTATACACTTCAAATAAAGTTATAAACTATTGGCTATATTCCCTGTGCTGTACAATGACATCCTTGTAACATTTATTTTATACCTTTTGTACCTCTTCATCCCCTTCCCTGACCTTGGCCCTCCCCCTCCTCCTCTCCCCACTGGCTTGTTCTCTGTATCTGTGTGTCTGTTTCCGTTCGGTGGAATCTAAAAAATAAAACCAATGAACGAAAAGAACAAAGCAGCAGCCAGCTTTGAGTGAGGTCCCCAGGGGAGTCCCCTAGAGATCCCCACCCACCTGAGCTTACTTTCCCTCCAGCTGAGGCCCAAGGGAAGCTGGCCATCCCCCAACCTCGTCTCAGCTGAGAAAGACCCCTGGGGCAGCCAGGGCAGAGTCCCGGCCTTGGGGCAGGCCCAGCTGGGGGGCTCACTTCCCCATTCACGTCCCCCCCCCCCCCCCCCCCCCGGCCACTCTACCCCCAGCCACTCACCCACCCCCAAAGCTCTGCTCTTCTCCAAAGGATACTAGGCAAGTGGTCTTCCCTCTAGTTACTCCCTGCACCCCCCCCCCCCCCCGCCTCCGAGAGCTGCCAGACTTGGCAGATCACTCGGCAATTTGGAGACATACTTACACCAAAATAATGATGTGTTGTTTCTCTGAAATTCAAATTTAACTAGAATCTGTGTCTGATCTGCCCCCACTCCCCACGCCTCCCCCCAGGGTGAAAGGTCAGAGGGGAGTCAGGGAGGCCGTGGAGAAAGAGGCCTGGCCAGAGAACCTGAGGAGGACAGGTCGCCTGGCTCAGACCGTAGCCGGGAGATGCCAGGGTTGCCTGCGGAGGCTGTCGCAATTTTCGACCCCAGGACCGAGAGGGTCCTCAATAAGCTTTCCCAAGACCCCTCCCCTTGAGAGTTAGGACTGTTCTGTTTAGAGTCAGGAAAGCATAGATAGGCTTTTGTATACTGGCTGTCTGCACTATCTTGTTGTTCTAAAGTGAAAGAAGCAGAAGGAGACACACAGTCCTGTGACCCCAGGGGAACCCGTCAGGCCTGGGGGCTCCCTGATAGGATGATCCTGGTCCGTCACAGAATCAGAGCTAATACAGGAGCTTAGCGGTCACCTCTGGGACTAGCTCATGGGTCAGGGGAACACACCGAGGCCAGAGAAGCCAGAGAGGCAAAGCGACTTGCCTTGGAGCCCAGAACATTGTTCTCTCCAGGCTGCTGGAGCAGAGGCAGCGGGAGAGGGGGGTCTAGACCAGAGTCACAGTGAATGAGGTCGTCGGCCCCTAAATTTCTTGAGTGATTCAGGGTTTCCCTGGGAAGTTATGAGTTGATGCATCACTAAGAAAACTGTCTATTGGAGAATCATAAGTTTGCCCAAATCTTGATCTCTTGAAGGTGGAAGCTGTGGCTGTGGGACTAGATAAGAACCTTTTTTTTTAAACATCTTTATTGGAGTATAATTTCTTTACAACAGTGTGTTAGTTTCTGCTGTATAACAAAGTGAATCAGTTATACGTACACATATGTTCCCATATCCCCTCCCTCTTGCATCTCCCTCCCTCCCACCCTCCCTATCCCACCCCTCTAGGTGGTCACAGACCACCGAGCTGATCTCCCTGTGCCATGCGGCTGCAGATTTCCTCAGTGCCAAGGGCTTTGTGACCTAAGCTGTAAGGCTTGTGCAAGATGTTTACGACACGAGCGTATACCCTCTTGTGAGACAGCAGCAGAATATGTGCATATTGCTCTGTGCTTCCTGTTCCCAGCACAGAGCTCCTGAAACCCTTGTCATTTCCTAGGTTGTAAGAGTGCTAGGAGCAACGTTTCTTCTGCTATCTGGTCTTTGACCCCAGTTCCTGACACAGGGCTCCGATGTCCCTTGGGATTTCCTGGGCGATAGCAGTGTCTTTTGTTCTTTTTTTTTTAATTGGAGTATGGTTGATTTACATGGCGGTGTTAGTTTCAGGTGTACAGCACAGTATGTGTGTGTGTGTGTGTGTGTGTGCGCGAGCGCGCGCGTGTGTGTGTGTGCACGCGTGTGCGTGTGTGTGTGTGTGTGTGTGTGCATATCTATTCTTTTTCAGATTCTTTTCCCTTCTAGGTTATTACAAAATACTGAGTGTAGTTCCCTGTGCCATGCAGTAGGTCTTTGTTGTTTACCTATTTTACATATGGTAGTGTGTATCTGTTAATCCCAAATTCCTAATTTATCCCTCCCCTCCCACATTTCCCCTTTGGTAACCATAATATTGTTTTCTATGTCTGGGAGTTTGTTTCTGTTTTGTAAATAAGTTCATTTGTACCTCTTTTTTTTGTTTAGGTTCCACATAGAAGTGATATCATATGGTATTTGTCTTTCTCTTTCTGACTTACTTCATTTAGTATGATCATCTCTAAGTCCATCCATGTTGCTGCAAATGACATTATTTCGTTCTTTTTCATGGCTGAGTAGTATTCCATCATATAGATGTACCACACCTTCTTTATCCAGTCCTCTGTCAATGGACATTTAGGTTGTTCCCATGTCTTGGCTATTGTGAATACTGCTGCTGTGAACACAGGGGTGCGTGTATGTTTTTGAATTAGAGTTCCCTCCAGACATATGCCAAGGAGTGGGATTGCAGGATCATATAGTAACTCTATTTTTAGTTTTGTAAAAGTGTCTTTTGTCCTAATGAGGTGACTCTGTGTGTGCCCCTGGCTGGGCGCTGGTCACCAGCAAGACCATGCCAGGATTAGAAGCTTGGAATTTTCAGCCTCACCCCTGGCATTGTCCAGAGAGGGGAGAGGGGCTGGAAATGGAGCTAAGGATGGATCATGCCCACGTGAGGAAGCCTCCCTAAAATCCCAGGTTGGTGAACACGCAGAGGTGCTGGGAGAAGGGCGTCCCAGGGGGAGCAGGGAGCTCTGCACGTCTCCCCGCACACCGTGCCCTGGGCATGTCCTCCATCATCACCCTCATCTGTGTCCTCTATCGTGTCTTTTACCATGAACTGGGAAACAGCAATTAACTGGTTTCCTGAGCTCTCTGAGCCGCTCTGGAAAACCAGTCAAACCCAAGGAGGGGCCTCCGATCAGAAGTACACGTGACAACCTGGCCTGATTGGTGTCTGAACTGGGGGCCAGGGGGCCGTCTCGTAGGACTGAGCCCTTACCCTCTGGGTAGACAGTATCTGAACTGAGTTAAACTGTAGGACACCCAGCTGGCATTTGCAGAATTGCTTGGTGTGAGACGCACGCGCACGCGCGCGCACACACACACATCTGGTGTCAGAAGTGAGTAGTGTGAGAGTGTAGGAGAGACACACACAGGAGAGGTTTTTTCCTACTCACCTCTGCTTTCAACAGTTAAGGTCCCCTCGACCTGGAACTAAGCCCTCGAGGGGCTGAGCCCTCTCTGGTGGCTAACTTATGACACTGCATCTCCTAGGATCTGCATGGGTCTGGCACTCTGAGCGGGGCAACTCTCTGTTGCAGGGCCGACCTGTGCACTGCCTTCTACCCTTTCAATACCTGTAGCATCTCCCCGCCACATTGTGACAGCCAAAAAAGTCCCTGGACGTTGCCGGGTGTCCCCTAAGAGCCAAACCGTCTCCCCGTCCCACCACGGAGGATCCCAGATCCACAGCCCTGGACCCAGCTCCTCTTGTAGTGCTGTACATCACGTGTTTGTAACTTGCTTATTTTATACCCAGTAGTTTGTACCCAGCTCCCCTCAGACACCACTCCAGCCTCGTGTCCTGTGAATCACCACGTACACACACTCGGTTGAGTCCCACCAGCGAGGGTTGCAGTGATGACTCTTCAGCCAAAGATCAAGCCCAGATACCCCTGTTGCCAGGAGAGACAAGATCGGCTCAGCTCCACACACACCCAGACCCATCCGCTCACATCACGGGGCCGTAAAAGCCAGCGTGAGCTGCAGGGGCATTGGAAGCAGCCACCTCTGATCCCTTGTATGTTTTCCATTTCCTTGGACCCGGGTCACCAGGCTCCACCCCCACCTGTCTCACTGCTCCCGGACCCTTGCTTTTGGTAACTCCCGGATGGGTCTTCTAGCGTCTAGATCCTTGCCCCTGGCTTCCATGGCCCCTCTAACTCTGCTAAGAGCCCCTGCTTCAGTCAGAGCTGGCCGTCACAGCCAGGAGGGCGGGGGTACGTTGGGATTTCCTAGAGTTTCAAAAACGAGCAAGAGTACCCTGGTGAACCCAGAAGTTTCCATTTCTGGCGACCAGGTGAATAAATCCATAAGAAGCTTCCAAGCTTTCCACCCAGCTTCAAAGGGGTCACCACAGCCAAGAGCAGAGGAAGAATGGAGGGGAAATGAAAGGAACTCTTGTTCTGTGTCGTGTTGCACAAAGACCCATTAGGGTGAGCAGTAATCCATGCTACAAGGTCACGGGAGCAGCACACTGGCCAGCGGACAGGGAAACTGAAAGAAAAATAAGCCGAGGTTTTGTGGAAAATCCATGGGACAGAGCAGACCAAGTGGATGTGGTGTGAACTGCCTCCCGGGCCCCGTTCCTTTTCTTGTGGGTGGGTGGGAAACGGCACACTTGCGGAATCGAGCTGTGTGTCTGCTGCAGAGGGGACGGCATCCCCTGAGACTTACAGGTGGAAGCAGGCGGCACAGCTGGGGGAAGGCAGTGGCCCCGGTGGGGAGAGTGGGACTTGACGAGAGAGACGGAATCTCCACAACCTAAGAAACGGTGAAGATGTTTTTGCAAAGCCGGTGTGCTTAATGGGTTGGGGAAACAAAAGGCCCTTCTGATTTGTACAAATTACGCTTGGGTTGGGTAACCTGATGGTTAAAAGAGATATCAGCCTAGACAAATGGTAAGAAGGTTCCAAAAGTTAATCACTCACCAGGCTTCCTAAGGGCCAGATTGGCTGGCAAGAAAGTCCACCGTCTGGCCCCGAAGGCGTGATCTGTCATAAGGCTCCGGAAAAAGAGGGAGGATGATTTGATTTTACGTCCTCCCTCCCTGTACATGTGAGGCCGGGGGAAGGGGCTTCCTGCCTCAGCGGCTACCACTGGCCTCCAGAAACGTAGTTGCGTCATGGGCGAGGTATGCAATCTATCTTGGGCTGTTATAAGAAAAATACAGCAAACTGGTGGCTTAAACAAGCATGTGTTTCTCACAGTCCTGGAGGCTGGGAAGTCCAAGGTCGAGGCGGCAGCAGATTGAGGGTCTGGTGAGAACCAACTTCCTGGTTCCTAGAGAGCGTTTTCCGCTGTGTCCTCCCATGGTAGAGTGGGGGAGGGAGCTCACTGGGGTCTCTTTTCTAAGAGCACTAATCCCATTCACACACGCCTTTATGAACAAGATCGTATCTGGTTTTACAGGAACTTATTTTAAGAAAACAAAATGCCCAGCACCTTGTACAGACCCAAACCACGTTCGTTCCCCTGTTACCCCTGCAGCTCTAGATTAGTAGGTTGGTCTGTTGGAGCAGGGTTTCTCAAACTATAACACATCCAGGAACCCCTGGGATGACGTGAAAACAAGGATTCTGCTTCAGCAGGTCTGGGCAGGGCCTGAGATTCTGCAATTCTACCAAGTTTCCAGATGGTACCAGGGCTGCTGGTCTGTGCTCCACACTTGAACTAACAAGGAGTCAGGCTGTCCCTGCATAATTGATGTGACTATAGGCCCTGCTCAGTTGCTGTCATTGTGACCTGCCGTCTCAGTACAGTTTTCCTGCTTTGAGGGCGTCCTGCAAACACAGCTTAATGGGCCAAGTGTGTAAGAAATTGCCAATAGAGTCCTATCCAGTAAGTCTATATTTCTGGACCTAAATATGACTTTGCCCAAACTCCCAAGAAAAGAATAGGTTCAGACCCAGCTGAGTGAAACCACTTTGTTCACTAAGATGCCCTACATCCTGATGAGGGGACCCATCAGGAAAACACAGGATCATACAGACTTGACTCCCCCATAATTCTTCCCAGACCCTTTCTTTGGCCTCTGTGACCCGAATCCTCAGAGGAGAAAAACTCTCCCACCCCGCAACCCACAGTTGCCAGGATTTAGAAATCCTTAAGGAGCTGAAACTGAGGATTGGTTTTTGTTTTTGTTTTTTACTTCTTTTGGAATTTAAAAAGTTAAAACAATTCTGAGCTCACATGCCGGACAAAATGGATCATTATAGTAAAATTAGAAGGGCAGACTTCTTGTGCCAGAAAGTAAGGAAAACTCAAAGAGTGGTGGGGATATGTCAAAAGGATGCAGGCGCTAGCTTGGGGTTCCCTGTAACAGCCTCATTTCCTGGTTTCTGTATTTGATGCTTTGACATCTGGGGCCTTGCTGACTCTGGAGGGACTGCCCCTCCGGAGTCAGCTAATTCCTAGAGACTGTCAGTGACTACTCCAGAGCCTGCTTTTCATATGCAAACTAACCATTTTGGGGGCCCATATCCCAACCACATCCTCTATTGGGCTCTCAGACTCAGCGCTGTTCCCCAGGCTTAATCAACCAAGGCCAGGTTCCAGACAAGGAGGGACAATCCCGGGGCCCCAGAGAGCCTGCTGAAATGATCAAACCAGCTGATCCTAAACCTGCCCACACCGCTCACCCATTCCTTCCTGTGGAAATGATAATAAAGCCTCCCCCATTCTCCCCTCACTTCCTGTGCCTTGTGTTTCCCCTGGTGAGCATATCCTCCTATTTCTAGGGATCAGCGAGAATAACAAGTGTCTCATTTCATGACAGTCATGGCCATATCTGCGCGTCCTACCATACTTGATTAAAACAATCCTGGGCACCCTTAAAGCCCTCCCCCTAGTCAAAGTGGAGACAACTGACCATCAAAGTAAGTAACGATAATAATGGATTATACCCCGCTGCATAGAATAAGGATCCATGAGCTCTTATTGATAATAATTAATTAATAAACAAACAAAATAAATGGGGGAAAGAGAAAGCCCTTTCTTAGAGAGTCAACCAATGAATGTAGAAGGAATGAGGAAATCAGAATCCATTAACAATAAATGTTAAAATGAGTGGTTAAGGTGTGATAGGAAAAGGAGGTTTATATAGACTCAAAGTATCTCCCCACAAATTACTTTTTAATTAGAAAGGAAAAATTAGTAACTTTATGGAAGAGAAACCTGGTAGCTACCCCCTTGACTGAAGAGGTAGATGGTTCAGCGTGGTGGACAGGGATAAAGCAAGCAAGAGGCCACGTGAAGCTTGGAAAAATCTCTAAGGTCTGCATCAGGAAGGACCTTTAACTAAATCTTGGAGAATATCAGAAAATCAAATTAAACACAGGCTCTTTTCCCCAGGCACTCCAGCTGGTTGAACATCTCCCAACTCAAGCAAGTTGAAACAGGGTGGTGTGAACTAAAGCTACCTGGCATTTGGGTAATTCTGTTATTTCCAAAGTACTTTTCCAAATAGTATCTCACATGGTGCTGTTTTTCACAGCAGTTCTGTGATGCAAGGTATTGTGATCTCCTAATTTCACGTATGAGCAAATTAAACCCAGAGGCTAATGACCTGCCTAAGGTCACACAACAGAGCCATGGCCTGACCCCAGGGTCCTGCCGACACTGCCCCAAGGTCCCTCCCACACTGCACTGTCACCTGTATTCACTAGCACCATCTGTGTCCCTTGAAAAATGCCAGGCGACCTCCACATTACAAAGGAAAACGTTCTAGAGGGGCAAGAAAAAACACCCTCACACTTCACGGAAGACACCTCCACCACCGCGGCACCTGTGTTTTTCTCTGGGAATCACAGTGACTTATGATATTAAATCTTTCAGAGCGCCATTTTTAGAAACATTACTAAATGCCAGTGCTAGTTGCATGAACTTGTCTGCAAGGTCTTATCATGTCCACATCGTACGTTAAAAGAAGGAAGTTTCGGAGCCTACCAGAAAATTGTGTTTCCACATCTGTGAGGGAGATGGTGTGAGGAAGAAAAGGCTGGAAAGTAGGATTGTGTTAAACACGTGCAGCACCTGTGAGGAGAAAGGCCAGCTCACGTGGCCAGAGTGGACCACGGGCACAGACCTGGCCAATTTCCCAGAAACTTAATTGGACAATCAAATTATTACATCTGCTGGTCTGAAGCTGTTTCCCCGGTGGTAAAACATTCCATTGTGGTGCTGTGATTTCTCATAGCCATTTTTCGGGTGGAGCAAATGATTTACTACATTGGTATCTTTAAGAAACTATTACCTCTGCAAAACACAGTCCTTCAGTTCCTCATACAGGTAAGGATGAGGCAGTCGAGTGCTTTAGTGCATGGCCTCTGGTCACACAAACTGCATTCAACCCTTGGCTCAATACTTACTGCTGGAGACAGCTTGAACAGTTTATTTAATCTCTCAAAGACTTAGTTAACTCATCTATGAAATGGGAATATTAACACTACCTGCCTCACAGGGTTGTGAGGACTAAGTGAGTTATTAACAGTAGAACACAGTTCCCTGCAAATAGTGAGCAGGGAATAAACACCATCGCCCATGGCGATGATGCTGCTGATAATAATTTGCTTCGCATAACACAGAGGATGGTACCAATTTACCATCAGTAGAGCATGTGCTCCAAGACGTGTTTCTAGCTGTGGCAGGAGTGATGGTGATTCCTCGTGACTTATTCCCACCTTCCTTACCAAGTAACTACCCTCATGCATGTCTACAAGAGAATTAATGGCAGGGGTTAAAGGAAGTCAAAGTGACCCAACACAAAACAGCACACCATCATGCCAAATGGCCATCTGTTCCTTTTAACTGACTCATATTTCGATTACCTTACAAAGCAACGTTACCATGGTAGACTGGATAAGCTATCATGGGATGCTAGATGAGCTGTGGGTAATAAGGACATGTATGCATCAGCTTCGGGCTTTACACACTCCATTAAAGGCCAATTTGGCAATAAAAATATTGAACCATACAAAATATTCATTCCCTTTAACCCATACCCATAAATTTAGTCTAAAGAAATAATTACAAAGAAAATAGTTGAATGTGCAAAATTATTTCCAGCAGCAGTATTTATAATCACGAGGAACTTGTAAATAACATATAAATCTAACCAGATGAGAAGATTAAGGAAACTGTAGGGTATTATTTGATGAAATTGTGTGCAACCATTAAAACGACAAATGTGAAGACTGCATATGGAATTGTCAGGATACAAGACCAGTATGCAAAAATCAAATGTATTTCTATACACTTGCAATGAACAATCCAAAAGTGAAATTTAAAACATAGCTCCAGGGCTTCCCTTGTGGCGCAGTGGTTGGGAGTTCGCCTGCCGCTGCAGGGGACGTGGGTTCGTGCCCCGGTCCGGGAAGATCCCACATGCCGCGGAAGGGCTGGGCCCGTGAGCCATGGCCGCTGAGCCTGCGCGTCCGGAGCCTGTGTCCCGCAACGGGAGAGGCCACAGCAGTGAGAGGCAAAAAAAATAGCTGTTTCATTTAGCTCAGTAAACAACTGGCATAGAGGTGTTTGGGAATTTGGGGGAGGGGAGATATTTAAACAATTACAATGAAGAGACAACCCAAGATAAATGAAAGTACCCTCCAAGAATTTCTTGCAGGTAATTTCAATACATACTTAACCAGGCAACATAATCTATGTTTAAGCGTTATTGCCGACTTTTTCTGACTTAAGTAGGATAAAAAAGAGAGAGAGCCTTTTCATTTGGTCTTTTGACAGGTCATTCAGGGCTAGACTGACAGGGAATTCTCTCTCCCCAGCCAAGTGGGGCAGTCCTGGGCCAGAACGCTTGGTACCAAGAGGCTGCTGCATCAGGGAAACCTCAGCATAGCGGGCTCTGGCTGTCACCGCCACCTCCTGGCAGGAAGGGGAAATGCAGATATTCCGGCCCTGACCTCATCACGGTGGAGATGCTGCTCTGGGATGGGATGCGGGCCTAGGGGTCCCCCCGTCTCCGACCGACACAGAGAGCAGACAACCCAGAGCCCTGGGTATGCAGCTCTGCGGGGGAGTCACCCTGAGTGCACCCTGAGGCATGTGTGTATTCTTTTCCGAATTTTTTTCCCATTTAGGTTGTTATATATTATTGAGCAGAGTTCCCTGTTCTATACAGTAGGTCCTAGTTGGTTATCCATTTTAAATATAGCTGTGTGTACATGTCAATCCCAAACTCCCAGTCTACCCCTTCCCCTTATGCTTCCCCCCTGGTAACCATGACTATGTTCTCTGTGAGTCTGTTTCTGTTTTGTAAATAAGTAAAGGGATCTTTGCTGAATTTTTTTCTCCAAAGAAGACAAGGACCGGGGACTTACATCAGGCCCACTGGCCCTCATGGTCTAGCGGTTAGTATTCAGCACTCTCACTGCTGCAGCCTGAGTTCGATTCCTGGGCAGGGAACTGAGATCCTGCTTCAAGCCCCTGCACCCCGAGGTCCCTGTCCCCCCCATCAAAACTAGTTTGTAAACTAGTGCAGCTGGAGGGCTCTGAATGGATGTTTCCAGATTCCCTCTCAGTCTGAAGATTTGAATCTCAAAGGTGGGCTTCACGTGCCTTCCCTGGAAGGAGACCGCCCCCTGCCGGAGGACGTGTAGAAGAAAGATGTCATTTTAAAGAAGACCACGATTTACTGAGCGTGGACTGTGTGCTTTTATCGCACGTAACCCACTTATCTCAGAAACGTCGTGATGGTATGAACTCAGACCCCTCTTTATGGATGCAGAAGATGAAGCTTGGAGAAGCCAGAGACCTGCCTGGACCACCCAGCTTGTCAGAACCTCAGCAGGGTTCTGGTGACATTGCATCTCTTGATTTGTATGGTTATTAAATAGAATTTTTGATTGGTGGACATTTACAAGCTGTACAATTATGATTTATGCACTCTATACCTATTCATTATGTTCTTATTTGAAGAAAAACTTTTAAAAGTTGGCCATTAGTTAATAACTGTGCAAGCTGGATAATGCATACAAGGCAGTTTACTACACAATTATCTCTATATTTGCTCGTTCTGGATTTTCTATAATGAGATAAAAAATTTTATACTACAGAGTCCGAAAATGAAGTTTGATTCAAATTTTATCTGGAAAACCCAAACTAACAAGGGAAAAAACAAGTTTATCTGACACTTAACACGACGTAGGTTAAAACTGTATCCATTAAAGAAGATGTGGCACATATATACAATGGAATATTACTCAGCCATAAAAAGAAACGAAACTGAGTTATTTGTAGTGAGGTGGATGGACCTAGAGTCTGTCATACAGACTGAAGTAAGTCAGAAAGAGAAAAACAAATACCGTATGCTAACACATATATATGGAATCTAAGGGGGAAAAAATGGTCATGAAGAACCTAGGGGCAAGACGGGAATAAAGACACAGACCTACTAGAGAACGGACTTGAGGATATGGGGAGGGGGAAGGGTAAGCTGTGACGAAGTGAGAGCGTGGCATGGACATATATACACTACCAAACGTAAAATACATAGCGAGTGGGAAGCAGCCGCATAGCACAGGGAGATCAGCTCGGTGCTTTGTGACCGCCTGGAGGGGTGGGATAGGGAAGGTGGGAGGGAGGGAGACGCAAGAGGGAAGAGATATGGGAACATATGTATATGTATAACTGATTCACTTTGTTACAAAGCAGAAACTAACACACCACTGTAAAGCAAGTATACTCCAATAAAGATGTTAAAAAAAAAAAACTGTATCCATGCACCAATTCTCAGAATGAACAAAGGGAATCCTCAGTAGATCTATGATGGGCTTTGCTGCACTGTTGAGTTTCACAATGAATCCATAAAGTCCAAAATCCAAAATTGCTTTTGGCCAATTCAAGTGCTTCATTCCTTTTCCCAGGGACCTCCCCTAATCCTTTGGTAGTAAAATCACACTCTGAAACAGCATCTGAGATCATACCTGTTGAGTTTCTCTCTATTGTTGACTGCTCTAATTCGGCCAGGTCCTCATTTGTCAGTGACTTTGCAGATCTTTTGAGCAGTTCTCTCAATATCACTTTCAACACCCTCATGAAATCCTGTTTTGCAAGATTTGAGATCCACTTTGCAGTAACGTGCATTCTGTTGGAGCTATGCTCTCCAGAAGCTGACCACGTCAGACAACGTGGAGAGAGTGACAAGACAACAATGGGTGGAGACCAGCTCTGCTTCTTCATTGTAGATAGAGAGAAAAAGCCTACTTAAAACAAAATACAAAATATAATTTTGGAGTAAAGAAATGGGGAGAGATTATTCAGCATTGACTGACTTTATGTGTGGCCAGAGCATTAGGGAATGTTGTCACACTAGTTAGCTTGGACTTCCTCCAACAAACTGGCAGCTGGTGCCATATGACCCAGCAAACCCACTCCTGGGCACATATCCAGACAAAACTATAATTCACAAAGATACATGCACCCCTATGTTCACAGAAGCACTATTCACAATAGCCAGGACATGGAAACAACCTAAGTGCCCATCAACAGATGAACAGAGAAAGATGTGATATATAGATAGATAGATACGAGATATATATATATATATATATATATATATATATATATATATATACAATGGAATACTACTCAGCCATAAAAAAGAATGAAATAATGTCATTTGCAGCAACATGGATGGACCTAGAGATTATCATACTGAGTAAAGTAAGCCAGACAAAGACAAATATCATATGATATCACTTATATGTGGAACCTAAAATATGACACAAAAGAACTTCTCCATGAAACAGACTCACAGACATAGAGAGCAGACTTGTGGTTGCCGAGGGGAGGGATGGATTGGGAGTGTGGGATTGGCAGATGCAAACTCATATACAGGATGGATAAACAACAAGGTCCTACTGTATAGCACAGGGAACTATAGTCAATATCCTGTAATAAACCACAATGGAAAAGAAAAAAACTGGCAACTGGGGGGACTCCGATAATCAATAGCCAGGTAGCAAGGACCCTAAAGAACCTACCCCCTCAAAAGCATTAGCGACTGATGAAGAATTTCTTGACATTTTTTGGAAGAATCCCAGAAGATGCAGGAGGCACCGTGTATCTCACATTAAACCAGACGTCCTTCCCAGACCGTGCAGCTTCAAGAGCTTTTCTTATCTCCCCATCCCTCCTGCCATGGCCACCTCTCTTGATCCCATTTTCCTCCTCCTAGTTCGGCATCTTGCTCCTTCCCAAAACGGACCTCAAAATCCTTTCATTTCTCTTACATAGAATGATTCAGCTTGACCCCCAGCTCTGATCCTGGAACTGCAGACCCCATTCATTACAGCCTGAAGCACAAAATGATTCCCGAGCCCCCAGCACCTCTCTGTTTAGGAGGCCCCAGCAGACTGGATTTTTGTTGTTGTTGTTGAGCTTATCGTTTGCGACCTCCACCAATCAAACCATCAGTATGTTCCTTTCAGACAGGGACCATGCTCTCCCCACAACAAACTGGTGAATACTGTTCCCTTCACCCTGGATGTAAGGAAAGAAAACTGAAAAGCTGCTTTAACGTGGATTATCTCAGAGGGGAGAAATTGTGAGAGATGTGTATTTTCTTCTTTTTGCTTATCTGTATTGTCTGAATGTTCTATAATAGGAACACCTATTTAAAAATCTTACCTCTTTTAAAAGATGGCCTTAAGCATGAAAAGTTAACATATGTAATAATGTCCATGAAACCAACTTTTTACCTAAAAATTATATTTTGAAGAGAAAGGTGTATATTTTTTTCCTTTATCGCAAAGTGAAGAAAGCATAAAAGCTTTTCTATTCGTTGTGTTTTTTCCTATCTGTCAACCACCTGCATGCTCCATTGTTTGCTTTTTCTCGCATCATTTTTGGGAAAATGTTATTTAACAAGGATTCTGGTAAATGTGGCAGAAATGGCCAAGGAGCAGTTTGCAATCAGCACATTGCTAGTGTAATCGGGAGGGCTTTAACCATTCAGGAAGGAACTTCCTGCCCTTTGTTTAATTAAAACAGCTTCTCTTGAAGATTAAAAAAAAAAAAAGATGAGAAAGGAAAACCTCTTTCCTGACTAGCATTTACACGAAGAACTGCCTGCGTTAAAAGATCCACAGCCCATTAAGTGGCATCATTAAGCCAACTACTTATTCCATCGTGTCAATGACCACGGTCACATGGAAGCAGGAGAAATATCTTCACCTCTCAAGTAGGGAGAGAGCAGCCAGTCCGATCATGAAGTGAGGCTTAGTCTCCACACGCAGTGATAACAGCTTCTGGGAAATTTCCTCTGGACTGTGTATCTATCTAAATCAACAAGTTTGCGATTGATGGTGTCACATTTCTGACCAAGGCTTGATTCTCTTCCTCATACTCCAGCCAAAATCCTCACCTGGTGCAATGAATTAAGAAGGCAAGGAAGACAAGTTCCAGTTGGATGAACTTGACTGGTCATGTGTCCAGCAAACTGAGCCAATGACTAATGGCTCTGCCATATTAGCGCTGAGAGCGTTCTGCAGAGGCTGAAAAGGTCCCCTCCACTGCTGGTGCGTCTCCTCCTGTGTCCCCACGTCAGGGCTCTCACACCTCACCAAACGAGACCCCCAGAAGTCACCTTGATTCTTTCTCCCTTACTTCACACAGCCAATCAAATTTAAGTTCTGCCGGCTCAGCTTTCTAAACATTGCTTCATTCATCTCTTCTTTTCATTCCTGCCCCATTCGATACTGCAGCTCTTTTCAGTTTTTACTTATGCAATTCGTTCTTTGCAGCTAATTAAGCTGAAGAAGCCTGGGAATAAAGTTTGAAACAAAGGTTAATAAAGTGTTGGCCTCGTAACAGCCACAAAGCTGGCACCATCTTACTTCAGGTCTGCATTCTCTATCCAGTATGCAAGGATAACAGGCTCCGATGGTCTCCTCACCCTTTCAAACCCACCATCATGTCTTCGGCGTTACTCCCTTACTGGAAATCCTCCACGGTTCACTCTGCTTTACAGGATGAAGTCTACTCCTCAACCTGGTTCTCTACAGACTCTGACCACTGGACAGGCTCTGTCCACCTGCCTTCTCATCCTGCCCTACCTCACATTGCATGCTTCCCCCACGTCTCATACACATCTCACGACTAACCTCTACTTGTAACTTACAGCCTAATCCACAGCTACCCCCAAACACACACGCAGATCTCTGACTCCTGGAATGCCCTGTGCGTGTCTATTATGACACTTAGCACATTGAGGTAATATTATTTTCCTATCACCGTGCTTTCTCTCTTGAAGGCAGAGTTCTGTATTCATCTTTATATCTCCATGCCCCAGCCGGGTATTCAGAAAACTCAGTGAAGATTTAGTGACTGAATATATGCACGAATGTCAGAGAAGCCACAATGATGTCAAAGTTTTGGCTGAAAGATAAGACTTTTCAGATAGAAAAGATAAATCTTTGATGAGAGACGCATTCTAATGGTGATCTTTAACGAATCGTTGATGAGCAAGTGTTTTATAGCTAACAACTTTCCCTATCATGGGATTCTGAATTTTTTTTTTTTGTATTGCCAATTCCTGTCATACAGAAGACAGGGTTCTACACGGAGATTTATGCAAATAATATTGATAATTTCAGGGAATTGTAATATAAAGATTACCTGTTTAATTTGGGAGAGAAGTCAAGGAAAACATTAAGAGATCTAAAGAAGGTTCTTCTTTCTTAATTCAGGGCTATCTTCAAGAAATTGAAAAGAGGAAGTAATGAAGCTACATGTGAAAGTAGCATGAGCGTCCACAAAGCAAAGGATATTTCAACATTCTGGTGTTACAACATTCTGGTGTTACCCCAAGTAGAGAGAGGAATGTGTGCAGAGTTAAAATATCTACCAACTAGACTATTCTTACAAGAGAAACTGGAAAGAAGAGAAGGGACAAAATAGAAGCACAAGAAACATCAGGAACAAAACTGGAGTGACTAAAGGAAATGATTTCCTTTCCATTTTATAGAAAAATGAATCCATATGTTCAAACGGAATATTAGCAGCGGCTCTGTTGAGTCTCTGAGAGTTCTGAGTGAATGGGGGTAGGGTTCGTGATTCTATGGCTTATTTCTTCTATACTGGCATCAACTGGGATCTTCTCGACAGTGAGATATCCCATTCGTTGTATCAGTTATCTATTGCTGTGTAACAAAATACCCAGAACTTAGTGGGTTATTGTTCATGATTCTCTGGTTGGCAACTTGGGCTGCGCTCAGCTGGGCAGGTCTTCTGCTGGTCTTACCTCATGAGGTTCCCAATCATCTGATGGATTGCTTGGGATGATTCCTCTAAGATGGCTTCACATGTCTGTCTGCCCTTCTCCCTATGTTCTATATCATTCTTAAGGAGACCAGCCCAGACTTCTTTACCTGGAGGTCTCAGGGAGCAAGCGTGACCGAGCTCCAATACACAGGTGCGTTTTGAGCCAACTTGTGTCGCGTGTGCTAATGTCCCTTGAGCCCAAGCAAGTCACATGGCCATGCCTCTGTTTCAGGGGAGGAGCTGACGTACCCTCTCTCTTGATAGATAACCACATTGCGTATTGCACAGGGCATACACAGAGGAAGAGAAGGAATTTTTGATTGTTAAACAACCCTCTCCAAATACCTTCTAACTTATTTCGGAGGATCCTGCAGACTCTCAAGATGCCAGTGGAATTCATATCTGGCACTTCCAAAAGTTCAGTCTACTGGAGGCTGATGAAGGAATTCATAACGAGCAAAGATCTCAGAGACCAGGGTGTTGTCCATGGATTGGAAGGTGTGTCCCACTCATTCCACATGCGCACTCAGCATGTCACTCTGTGTTTAAAAATCATCCTGTTGGGCTTCCCTGGTGGCGCAGTGGTTGTGAGTCCGCCTGCCGATGCAGAGGACGTGGGTTCGTGCCCCGGTCCGGGAGGATCCCACATGCCACGGAGCGGCTGGGCCCGTGAGCCATGGCCGCTGAGCCTGCGCGTCCGGAGCCTGTGCTCCGCAACGGGAGAGGCCACAGCAGTGAGAGGCCCACGTACTGCAAAACAAACAAACAAACGAACAAAAAAGTCAACCTGTTCCTGCAGCAATAAGCCCAAACTCCTTGGTGTGGCATTCAAAGCCCTTCACTATTTTTCCCTCCCTGCCTGCGGTTTATTGGTTACTGTAAGCTGGCTTATTTGTATTTAGTAAGGACACAGTAAGCTAGTATATTTGATACATAATGTCAAAGACAACAGAAGCTATTTCTCGCTCACTTATAAATAGCAGGGGCAAAATACTGGTGGGGCAGCGCCTCTTTCACACAATCGTTACGGTCGCCAGGGTGATGGTCTCTGCCATCGTCAAGCAGGGCTTCCATAACCACGCGGGCGGTGTCCCCATCTGGAAGGGGACTAGAGCAGAGCAGAGCCTGCAGAGGGGGCTGAAGCCCAAACTCCGGGCTTGGAATCGTGCACATCACTTCTGCTCAGCTCTGTTAGACCTCGGTCACGTGGCTACCAAAATTCATCCTTAGTACTCCCGTTGCAAATCACCCATTGCTCCCCCACAGCTTGGTGTCAAACGCCCTCCTCTCTTTTCTCCAACTGACAGGCTCATATTTATTATTAAGGTCTAGCTCTATTTTGTCACTTCCCCTGTGAAACCATCCCCACCTGCAGAAAGTTACTCAGGCTTTGTAATTCTTCCCACTAGAGCCCCAAAAGTACTGATTAACCAGACTTGTTATTCAAAGTGCTGAATAGCTAGGCTTTGCTAGACTTCAGGGTCTCCTGGGTGGGAACATGCAGTATTCACATTGGCATAGGGGTGCACAAGTCACTGTGTAGATACAGCACAGAAGTGTTGAGTGAGTGGAGGCATGGAGGGAGGCAGCTTCCGACTCAGGTCAATCCTAAAAGCCACCTCCTGCAATGTTCCCACCTAGAGGCATTCCAGGATATTCCATCACACTATGGGGTGACCAGAGAAGGGCCGCAACTACTGTTTCTGAGCATCATGGCAAAAAGGGGGCATAGCCCACCCTTTTTCTTCATGTTCTTTTATATTTGGGAGACCCTACAGCTCTCGCAGAAAAGAGATGCTGTGTGATAGCCAAACCATAGCTCAGCAGTGAGCCTGAGGCCAGAGGACCACTCCACCCGTGCTTGCTCCCCCATCAAAAAGCAGCAAAGGTGTGTGCCCTCACTGGCAATGAAACACAAATTAAAATATAGACACTTTTCTTCCCTACCATCTTAGGAGGTATTTAAAAAATTTTTAAATTTGCTGGAAAGGGTGATACTTTTTTCCTATCATCTTAACAAAGCTTCCAACACATTTTAATGCTTAACACTCACCAAGATGTGTTGAGACAGGCACTGTCATTGTCTTCAGATAGAAGTAGAAGCTGAGTAATATACCTAGAAAACAAATTGGCAGAACATAGCCAAAAACATTACAATGTTCCTATCTTCTGCTCCAAGCTTCTAAGTCTAGACATATATACTCAATAAACAAGCAAAGACATCAGCAAAACTTGAACACACACACGTTCATTATAATATTCTTTACCATACAACAAAAAGGTACAACTTAAATGCATAGTTTTAAAATGCATAAGCTTTTAAAAAATTTAAAAATACACAGAAATTATAAGTAACACGAGTCCAAATCTCCCATGGAAGAACTCCAAGTGATTTATGTAGCTACTCCATTTTCAAGAGGGTGAAACATAACTCCCCGCTCCTGAAGTGTGAGCTGTGACGGTGGCTGCCCTCCAAAGATGACAATGTGGGAAGGGAGGGGTAACTTTACAGGGGAGCCACTGACAAACACGACTTCAGTCAGGTGACCAAAGTGAGAACAATAGCGATCATTATGTTGACAGCGTGTGGCCTTGATATGATAGAATGAGGATGGTGCTTTACTTATGTGTTCTTCCTCCGAAACCCATGACCCCAGTCTAGCCATGAGAAAAAATATCAGACAAATGCCAACAGAGAGATGTTCTGTAAGATACCTGGCCAGTACTCCTCAAAACTGTCAAGACTGTCAAAAACAAAGAACGTCTGAGACTATCATAGCCAAGGGAAGCCTGAGGACACATGACAAATAAATGTAATGTAAATGTAATGTATCAACATATACACACTATATAGAATATATATATATGTTTAACTGAATCACTTTGCTATACACCTGAAACTAACACAATGTTGTAAATCAACTATATTTCAATTTTTAAAAAAATAATAAATAAATGTAATGTGGTATCTTGGATGGGATCTTGAAACAGAAAAGGGACAGCAGGTAAAAACTAAGAAAATCTGATAAAGTACAGACTTTAGTTAATAAGAATGTGTCAGTATCGGTTCATTAATTGTAACAACTGTACCAGCCTAATGTAAGATGTTCAAACTAGGGAAAATTAGGTGCAGGGTATATGGGAACTCGACGTACTATCTTCCCAATTTTTCTATAAACCTAAGACTGTTCTAAGAAATAAAGTCCATCTTTTAAAATGTATTTAAAATACACAGGATGGAATATAATTAATATGCAGTCTAATAGGTGGACTGCAAATTAAGGTCGCACCTCTTTCAAGATTCAAATGCCGTGGCTCCTAGTGTCCATTGGGTAGCCGTGAAATTATCATTTCCTCCCTTATTTTCCCTTCGTTAGAAACAAAACCTGGGGAAATCACAGATGGCCATGGTGGCTGAGTGGTCCTGCTGCAGCCACAAGGCATCACTGCTGGCAGGGGCCGGTCCCAGAGCCCAGCTCCATCCTGACCATTGGCAGAAACACAGCATTGTCCCAGGCACCGCCACTAGCAGCCCAGTGGTCCCTGGATACTGCCGATTTCTGTGCCATTGCTCAAATTTCAGGGAAAAAGGGGTGTGCTCAGGCCAAATAACACTGACAATAAGGTAATGACGAGAGTGAACGTTTACTGAGCGCCAGGCACTGTCTTAGGCACTTGGCATGTAATAATTCATTTAATCCTAACAACCATCCTAAGGAAAGTCCTATTTTATTGCAAGCCCATGGTGACATCGACAGTTTCTTTAAAATTAAATATATACTTATATGATTTGGTCCAGCAATCCCACTCCTAGTTACTTACCCAAAAGAAATGAAAACATTTACACCAAAACCTGTACATGAATGCTTATAACAACATTAGTCATAGTACAGAGAAACCGGAAACAGCCCAGGTGCCCTTCAACGGGAGAACGAACAGACAAACAGAAGGACCTCCACACAGTGGAGTACGTACTACTCCGGCAATGTAAAGAAATCGACTACTGATCCACACAACACGATTTCACTTACTGCACGCCCGTGACGTGGTTTGACATGTTGCTCTGTCCTCTGAGTTTCCCATGAACATGCTCTTAGATTTATTGTTGAGATTTTGAGGAGATTCAAGTTCACTTAGGTGACAAAACTACTTTATAAGTTCTTCCATCAGAAGGCAGTCTGGCAGACTCTCTTGTGACGTGACCCGCTACGGATGACCAGTGCCTGGGTACATTAGTTCACTAAGGATTTGCAAAATGATGATGTTCTAATTGTGATATCACTTTTGGAATATTTCTACAAAGAGAATCTTCCCCTCATCAACTATTTGATTAACCAGAGGTACAAGACAGATGGTTAATTCTTTCCCTGTGAGTTAGTCCCTAACCTCCTCCAATGGTAACGAATGAAGGTTTTTTTTTATTATCACTATGGACTCATAATTTTTTTTTTTTTTTTTGCGGTACGCGAGCCTCTCACTGCTGTGGCCTCTCCCGTTGCGGAGCACAGACTCCAGATGCACAGGCTCAGCAGCCATGGCTCACGGGCCCAGCCACTCCGCGGCATGTGGGATCTTCCCGGACCGGGGCACGAACCCACGTCCCCTGCATCGGCAGGCGGACTCTCAACCACTGCGCCACCAGGGAAGCCCTGGACTCATAAATTTGAATATAGTTATTCTTATAGATGTTCAAATGGTCTGGTATTTGGCTAGAAGGAACCTTCTCAAGTTTTCTCCTGGGTCTTTTGGACGTGACCTTAGTGTTTACTTTTTTCAATTGAGAAGTAATCAACATGTAACATTATATTAGTTTCAGGTGTACAAACGTCATGATTCGATACTTGTAAATATTGTGAAATGGTCACCACAATAAGTCCAGTCTTGGTGGTTTTGATAAATTCCTTCCTTTGGTTAAGACAAGATGTCCCCAGCTCATCCCGTGGAGTTCCTATCCCAGAACTGGGTTCAGTCATTTCTGCAAAGAGCTCTTATTCCTTTTAGTGGGAAACTAGTCAGAGACCACAATCTGGGTGCTAAAAGTCAAGTTTAATTTCTTAATATGCCACAGGTTTCAAAAACTTGACGTGGTCTGGGCCCCTTGGTGCATTTAAATGACCCTACACCCACCACTATACACACACACACACACACACACACACACACACACACACCACACCACACCACACCACACCACACCACACCACAAG
The DNA here is from genome assembly GCF_000442215.2 of Lipotes vexillifer. Taxonomy (NCBI): domain Eukaryota; kingdom Metazoa; phylum Chordata; class Mammalia; order Artiodactyla; family Lipotidae; genus Lipotes; species Lipotes vexillifer. The sequence goes on along the minus strand of NW_006798732.1, from coordinate 1,454,358 downwards.
ATGTAGATCTGGGGCCTGCAATTTTGGAGAAATTCTTTCTCTCATATACTCAAGGCCTGTACTATTTTGTTTTACTTTGTCATGGGAATATTATGTAACCCCCCCAAAAATGTGTAACCACATAAAAAATTTGCTTTTAAAGAAAATTAAAGAGCAAACTGTGTTTACTGTGATCCCATTAACGTAATAGATGTGTGTGTGTGTGTCTGTGTGTGTGAGTGATTACAGTGGGCCCTTCTTATCCATGAGTTCAACCAACCACAGATCAAAAATATTTGAAAATGAAAATTCCAGAAATTTCCAAAAAAGCAAAACGTGAATTTTCCACGCACTAGCAACTATTTATTTACATAGCATTTGCATCGTATCAGGTAGTATAAGTCATCTAGAGATGATTTAAAGTATACAGGAGGATGTGCACAGGTTATATGCAAATACTATGCTATTTTACACAAGGGACTTGAGCCTCCACAGATCTGGGTATCCGTGGGGGTCCTGGAACCAATCCCCTTCGGATACCAAGGAACGACCGTATATAGGATACAAAATTTAAAAGATGTTTTACCATTTGAAAATCTAGGCTCTAGCTCTACAAAGCCGCAAGTTGTCCAGGGTCTGCTCACCACCCCAGTTTCATTTCCTGTCCCTTTCTCACAGCCTGAGAAAGTTGGGCCACACGGACTCCTTTCAGTTTCCAGAACCCACCAAGTTCTCCATGACTTGAGGCCTTTGGGCCTGTCTTGGCCTCCCTTCCTGGAGGCTGCTGGCTCCTTCTGTTCAAATCCTCCCCAGTTCCTGTATAAATGTCCCTCCTTGGTGACACCTGCCCTGACCATTCAGGAAGGTCTTTCCTGTCATGACACCTGCTGTTATTTTCTGTTAAACACCGTGTTCCTTCATCAAGCTCGGCATTTTATAATTACGTGTTTGCCCACTTTTTATTACCTGATTCCTCTGTTAATTCCTTGTTTCTTGACAGCAAGTGCTATGCTTCCCTCACTGTTCTATACCCTACAAATATTTCTGATAAATGAAATAATGAATATATATCTAGACCTAGAGATCTGGAAAGAGCTATCAAATTAGTAGCAGTAGCTCTGTCTGAACTGGGGTGACATTTGCCTTCTTTCTGCTTTCCAGTATTTTTTTTTAATCTAGCGTAAATGTGTATTATTTTGAAGTAAGAGAAATAAATGCACATAATTAAGTGAAACATATATTTTATTTTATTTTATCTCAGAAAAGAGCACAGGCTCGTGAAGCTTTGTAAAACCCCCAAACAGGGGCTTGAGAATGTAACGTATTTTCCCAAAGAGTCCGCGAAAGGCCCCCAACGTAGACAGAAAATGCAATTCCCAGCTGCGACTGCAAAAAGTTTCCTTCTGAGTTCCAGCTGGAAGAGAGAAAAGGCAGTGGCAGCCCTAGTGAACCTCCTGGGATGTTCTGATGCTGGAGAAGACGTTGTGCCTGAAACTGTCCGTGCGTCTCTCTCTCTCTCTCTCTTTAGTTTGAAATTTGAAAATGCTCAGGAGAACTTAAAATGGGAAGTTCCCGTAGCTCTTTGGGTCAGAAATGGGAATGCACTGGGGGTGAGTAACAACTCTCAACCTTCTGATCTCCGGGACATGAGAGTCAGGGGATTGTGAAAAGATAGCGACAGGGAAAGGGTCAGCATTCTGACCACAGTGTGGGACAAAGGCCATGGCTGGACCCAAGGCCCCACTAAGTGAGCACTGATGTTAGCTTAGGGGGCGGTGACTCACCAGCTTGTGACGAGCACAGGCGATTCTCAAGCCAACACGGTTCTCTTTTACTCATCAGGCTGAACTTAGAAATCTGTCCAAGGTGACGCTGAAGTGGTGGAGAAACACGGCACTGCGGAGAGTTGAGGAAATGTTGCTTTCTGTCCCAGGCTGTTTGCTCAGTTGGCAACAGGTACCTTCAGTGACTGACACTCTGTGTGGTTAAGTAACAAGCAAACAAGAACATTTCAATGGCTGTGGCGGAACACAAGGATGAACTAACCCCGCAAACACACAAAAAGGTAGGAAAGGGAAAGAAAAGCATATCCGGTTTGTGGTTTGGGCCTGAACGGGCTCTGTGACGTCCAGAACTGGATCCTCTTTGCAGCCAAAGAAAATGAGCGGCAGGGCAGGGTCTGGAGCATTCACACAAGGGACAGCTGAAAGCTGTGGCAGTGTTTAATCTGAAGAGAAGGCTTAGGTGGGAGCTTAGACTTATTCAAACATTTGAAGAGCAGGGACCCACGTGAAATGCAGAAGGGAAGTTGTAGCTTCCTGAATTTTCTAACCATCAGTACTCTCAGAAATGCAAGTGGCTGCCTGGAGAATAAAGCATTTCTGTTGGGGAGTGTGTTTTAGCAGAAGCTGGACGCACATTGTGATGACTGTAAATTCAGCCCCAACTGAAGTCAGAATTGGGAATCCTGCCTGTGCTTCCTGGATGCCAGGCATCAGACTACGGCCTTTTAGTATATAAATCGTCACAGCCTGGGTTTCACTATTACTCCATGTTACCGAAGAAGAAACTGAGGGTCAGAGAGGCTACGTAATCTGCCTAAAGTTGCCCAAATGTTATGTGCCTGTATTCAAACATCATATACTCTCCATCATGCTAAATGAGGCATTAATCTCTAAGCCCTTAAGGAAGAACGGGTATTATTTTAAAATGTTATAAAAATTCTACATTGCTAGAGCCATGAATGAAATTCTCTCAAGTATAAACGCTAATGATTCCCCAAGCATCTGATGGCATGCCGACGGACCTCTCTGCTGAAAATCCATCGGTTTCAAGGTTTTAACAAAAGGAAATACATCAAGGGCACCTTTAGGAAACTTCTATTAGGAAACCCAGAAGTTAAACTTGTGTTATTCATACCATAAAATCAATGCAACATGATTTCCTAAACTAGTGATTTGTATGTTTTTGATGTTGCTATACTTGTTTTATTTTGTAACCATGCTATATCTACATCGTTCATTCTCAAAGTATGGTCTAGCGACGCTTGGGTATCCTCGAGATCCTTCTAGAGAGTCCTCAAGGTCAAAGCTATTTTCACACAGATACAAGTACATTGTTTGCCTTTTTCACCACTATTCTCTCATTCTTATCTCTTGGTGATTTTGTTTCCAGAGGTTACACAACTTATGATTCCACACAGATTGAATGAAGAAGCAGGTACAAGAATCCAAAAGTGTTCTATGAAGCCAAAACCTTCAAGCGATTTTCAAAATCATAAGGCCACTTTTTGCAGAAATTTTTTTGGTTTTTGGAAAATAGTTATTTTCACAAAAAAATATTTATGCCAACATGTAATTGTTTCATTACTATTATTCTAAGTAAATTAATAAATAAATACGTTTAAATTTCTCAGGTTTGGCTTGTAATACCATAAATATCAATAGACGCAACCACCGCAAACAAGAGCCTCCTGGGTCCTCAATAGGTTTTTAAGAGCATAAATACATGACATGTGTTTAAGAAGTAAATATCAGTTTAATGAATGACAATTTGCCTTACTTTGATCTGAACCTCACATACCACAATGATGTGTACCTGTCCTCTACTTCGAGCTGTTGATACCCACCCTGTGGTCATCCCCCTAAAGGTGTCCAGGACTCTGAAGTCTCCCATCCTTCCAGAGAGGGTTCAGCCAAGGCACCCAACAGACTGGCAGCCCAAAGACCGGACCTGACCTAGTAACTGTACTTGGATTCTCCAGCTTCACAGATGACACTAACTTTTGAAGGTTTATTACTTGAGCATTTATCTCCCTTATCTCATCGTACCTCTCCGTGACTTGGACTTTTTGGCCATCAGAAGAATATGTCATTTTAACCCCCAAGTTGCTGAATCACTGATGCTTCTTGTTGTCCTATCTACCGTGGTCCAGAACTATGAAGGGTCTGAGATTTTTCCCTCTTTGCAAACTAACAGTTTAGCCTGACACACTTTCAAGGATACTGACAGAAGACAGGCGACTCCTGGGTCAGGAACAAAGGACTTTATTACTCATGGGAATGGAGTAGTCAGAGTGCCATTTGGGCCCCTTCTCTGAGCCCTAGTTCCTACAGGGCGACGGAAAGAGGCCCAGGTGATGCCTGCAGGCACCTGAGTTGAGTTACAGGAGAGGAATGCTGAGCTTGGGGAACCCAAATCTTTCATAATGGGCAGTAAACCACCCTGCCCTTTGCCCCAGAAGAAGACATTATCTCATTATGTCAGAGAGTAAATAAACCTGTCCTTTGCTCCAGGGGACACCACTCAATCCTCAGCTCCTTGTACTATGTAAACGTCCCTGGATAGACAGTACCAAGCAAAAGCAGTTAGTGCCTCTGCAGACAAGCTAGAGAGAAACACAGAAACCCTTGGAGAACTGTCTCCAAACAGCCACTGCTTCCATTTATACACAGTATCTAATCTTTGATCCAAATTTGCATTATTTTCATTTTTTTGATGCTTGATAGTTGAGAGAATATTTAGCATTAAATCCTGGCCAACTTTTTTCCAATCTTATGAACAGGCCATAAGTCCTTCCCCTCCATCTATTTAAGTATGGTCATCCTTTGGAAGGTTTTCTGAGTTTTTTCCCCTTCCACCCAATCCAAAGTAGATGTTTGGACACTCTCTCTATGCCCACAATAAAACTCAGAAACAAATTCATGCAGACATCAAAGTAAGAAGGGGTGGAGGTGAGGGTGGGGAATTGTAAAGTAAATACCAAAAGAAAAACTCATTCTAGAGGGTTTTGGAAGCTATGGATAAAATGCTTTGACAGAATGTACAAGCTCTTACTTTCGCATAAAGGAGCTTTTTCCTAAACCAACAAAATAGGATGTTCAATCCAAAATTCACTTTTTAAAATCTACTTAAATTTCTGAACCACATCCTAGAAACTATCAAGAACAATTTCTTCTAGAAAGAACAAGTCTGGTCAGAAGAGGAAGGAGAGCCTCACTTCATTTCATTCTATAGTTTAATTATTATGATGCAGATAATTTAACATTTTTATATAGTGTTTGCTGTATTGCCCCCTTTGTGTAGGTACCTGGCCAAAGATTCCTCAAACTAAAGCTGTCCTTTCTCTGCATCTTGAGCCAGCAACCTGCTCTGCATCATCTACCGTGACCTGCAGCAGGCGATATCAAGAATATCTAATGTGAAAAACCCTTAACACAACAAATCCACTGGAGCAAGCCTGCCACTCAAAGTAGGCTGAGAAATTTTTCAAACCAGTTTGTCCTGGATACTCTTCTCAAACAGTCTTGAAAATGCTGACAGAGCTCACCAATACCAGGGGTATGAAAGTTAAAAATACTGGACAAAAGTCTTTGTAGTCAGGACAGATGTATCAATACTATGAATTTCAAATGACCTTTTAGAGAGAATTCTGATAGTCCTTGAAGGTTAAAGGAGAAATTTCCCACCAAAGTCTGGGCTTGTCCGTCACTGTCATCTCCTATAAATTGGTAGCACACCATAGTGGATAAAACCTGAGACTGGGGAGTCAGTAACAGTTGACTTTACAACCAAAATTCGTCAGTAACCAGCTGTGTGGCCTTGGGCGGGTGACTTAACCTCTCTGAGTTTCAGTTACTCATCTGAAAAATGGGGATGAGAACACCTACCTCCATTTGATGGCTGTAAGTAAGTAGAGAGTGTTCAGCAAGACGTCACTGTGTTGACGCAGGCGGGAATCACAATTTGTTCTCCCCAGTGCCAGTCACCCTGAGTTGTCAGCTCATGTTTGCTGATGACAATCTGTGCCCCAAATCAGAGCCCAGTGCCTACTCAGACAGAGCGGGATGTACACAGCATGGACCCTGGAGTAATGCCGCCTGGGCTCAAAGCCTGACTCCACCGTCTCTAGTTGGGGACCCCGGGTACATTCAGAACTGCTCCCTGCTTTAGTTCCCTGCTGGCAAGTGGAGCAGAAAACCGGCCTCCCGGAGGGAGATGGGAGCTGTCTGCCCGTTAGCACTAAATAATTGCTCAAATAACGCTGGTAACTTGTATTATTGGAAGGGCAAGTCTGGGAGCTGAGCAGAATCATTCTCCAGACCTGAAATGTGAAGCCAGGCAGGAAAGGCAGATGTCCATTTAGACACAGAGGGTCTCAACAGTACAGGCACTTAGAGAAATTCTCTGAGAAGAGACTGCTGCCAGAACGGAACGGCCGAACTCCAAAGTCTCCTGTGTCTTTTGCGTGTGGGAAAGTAAACTGGCTGTCATTCCAGCAGCCTTTCCGGAGCCCTGTCTCTGGCCCTCACTTTATAGAGCAGGCACTGGTCCATAGAAGTTGTTAGGCGCTTTGCAAACTACAGTCATAGAAGGGCTTGGTAATGGGAGGAAGCCCTTTGGGAGACACTAAATGTAAACAGAATCTTCCACACTAATTATACAGTAGACCTTTGCCCTTCCCGAGGCCCACAGACCCCCAAACTGATGACAACAGAAACAGCTCTTGAGTAGACGACGTGTTTTCAAGCATCATATTTCTTCCAGGGTCGTGTTTCCTTTGCAGAACTTCAGTCGGTTCGCTAACTGTAATTTAAAATTTAAGTAACATTTATCACATTGGATGGCCATTTTTGTCAAGGAAACACACCTTTTCAACTCATAGGCCTACTGAATGCACGGCGGACCTGTAGCCAGGCTGCCTGGGTTGATACCAGCTGTACTTACGGGTGGAGGGACAGCGGGCTTGTGAGCCAGTGTCTTTCTGCCTCGGGTGCTGCGTCCCACCATAAAATAACAGCCCCTCCTTCCTAGGCATGTCTTGAGGCTCAGAGCACATAGATCTGTGGTCAGAGACCCCCCCGCCCCACTACCCTCCCGTTTAAAACCCGCACCTCAGTGAAAGCTTTCTTTGCTTGCCATGTGACGTGCATCTTCATGGTTACTCCCAACCAACGGTAAGACAAAGCTAATGTAAATCTGCACACCTCACAGTAGAGCTAAGGCCACTTGTTGGAATATCTGGTATGTTCCAGGTGCTCACATTATTATTTCTAATCTCTGCAGCCCAGCTCGAAGATTATTATTATCTTCATTGCATAGAAAAGGCAATTGAGGCGCAGAAGGATGAATCACCTGCCAAAGGTCGGCCAGCCAGGAACAGCGGACGCAGGGCTGCCCCCCTCTGAGCCCCATCCCCTGCGGTCAGGCCCCGTGGTCCTCCCCTAAACCTGCAGGGAACATGTGCTGCGGGGCAGGCCCCAGCAGGCACCTGTGCCACGAAGATGCCCTGACACACAGAGGCCTGGGCCCGGACGAGGCTCATCTCTTACGGCACCATTTACTTTTCTCTCTTCACAATTCACCCGTGATGCAGAGGGCAGAGCTTCTCATCCTCTGGACCCATAGGATTTGTTACCTCATTAGCTGGCGTCATGCACAATATGTCACACCTGTCAGGGTGAATTCCACAAGGTCACACCATTCGGGGTGAGGGGCAGACTTCCTGGGGGAAAGAACAAACGTTAGCAGATTTCATAGAGGACGCAAAAGCCAAAGGTTTTGGTGGGTCAGATTTCCAGGAGCTTATTAAAAATACAAAGGATTAAATTCAGTGCACCTCGACTTCAGCCCTATTCCGTACGTGCTCCAAATCAGTGATTTTCACCAATGGGACCAAGAATAAAGAATTCCCTCTACATGGAACCCTAAGTCTCTCCTCGCCGCCTGCTGAGGAGACGGACCTCTGCTCACCCATCTGAGTTCTCACCTTCCCGCGAGAAGACCATTCTCGGTGCCAAAGGAAATCTACTTTATTGTTACTTTCTCCTGGTCTCACTTTCCTGGGATTAACCATTATGCGTTTGCTATTTCCTCATATCCCTGTGCAAGGCCATGCTTTTCTATTCAGTGCGACTTCATCTTTTTCCAATGCCCATCACAATCGACTGCATTATTTCACCACCCACTTAAAAAAAAAATACGCGTTTATCGGAGAAAAGCAAGGATTATTCTATCTCAATCACTGTCACACACCTAGAGCTGGTGGAGTGGTATGCGTGTGTCGAATAAATGAACGAAAAATCAAATGAGTCAAAACCACACGGGGTCCTCTTAAAGGTTAACAGCCAAGGAGAAGGCAAATTTCAACACCATGAGGAGCAGACTCGGGCCTTGGGGGTTAATTCTTTTTCTCCATTTGTTGCACTAAAACAGAAGGAATAAAGGCGGATTTGGGTTTCCCACTCTCCCATATTTTTTCACTCACCGCTTCCCAAAGAGAGTTTTTGGTGGAGAATTAGGATATTCAGGGTCAATAATCACAGTGTAACCCATCTCAGAACAGAAGTAGATCAAATGATGTCTACACCTTGGGGGGCACCATATGAAACACAAAAACGACGGCTTCAAGCAAAGCTGTCGTAGGTACCCGCCTGCTGGGTTGGTTAAGATTGCTGTCAGGCCATAAACAGGAGTGTGCACATGACCTTCCCAGGGGCTCCTGGCTCTGTGCTATGCTTCAGCCCAGGCTCTGCATGGCTTTGGCTGCAGAGGGTTGCGTCAGCACTGGAGAGAGACCTGGGAAAGGCGACGGTGAGCCCGAATTTTGAAAACTCATCACTAGATGGCATCACAGATTTGTCAAGTCACACAAGGAACTGGTTTTTCTATATTCTTAACTAATTAATGAGATGCCCTGGGATTTTTTGGTGCGGTATTTTCCTTAGCGGTTGGTAACCTGTTGTGACCATTTCGTTGAGGGTAATTTTATAATCAACAACATGAAATCCTGAAGCAGATGCACGAGAGTGCTGTGAGAGTCCTGGGTGCCAAATGGGATCTCCACGTGTGAGCTGGCCAAGAAACGGCTCTCTGTGAACCATGGTTCTCAAATTTCTACACAGTCCACTTTCATGGGCAGATGTCAAAGAAAAAAGATGGGGGATCAGACGGGTGTACGCAAACCAAAGAGTACGCAAAATTCAATTCAGAATAATACCGTACACGGTTCAGAATTTGCAACATTGCCAGTGTCATTTGTGCCATTTCGTGACAATAGGGAAACGTGAGGTTTCAGCTGGGTCCCAATAGGGTGTGTGAGATATTGTTTCTGTCGTGATTTCTCCTCCTGCCGACGGACCTTTCCTGGATGGAGAATTTCGAGTGGATGAAGACAAGTCCCGTGTCTCTAGTGGCCCATCAGACGTGGTCTCTCTAATTTACTTTGGGTGCTAAGAATGGGACTCTTCAAACATCCAGCCAAAACTATCTACTACTCTTCAAGCCTCGTGCATGAGCCTAAACAACTCCCAAGCTAAAAACAATCATTGCTATCATTTACTGAGCACCTACTGCATGCCTGGTCATGTGTCGAGCCCTCCACCTGCATGTCTCATCCTACAAGAGGCCTTTGAATAAGGTACTGTTAAGATCACACCCATTGCATGGCAAAAGGAGAGGCTTATTTAGGTCGTGTTCCCAGTAGCAGTAGATCAGGGTTCAAATCCAGGCCTAATTAACCACTACATTATTCCAGCCCCCCCCAAGACCAGTGAACCGCCAAGAAAAAAACTTTTTAAACTCTTCATGGAATTTTCCTGTAACTCAACAGGGGCTCGTGGGCAACGCTGATCTTGGAGATTTTCTGCAGTCTGCCTCCTATGTGGCCTCCAACGGGCCCAGTCACGTGGCTCCTTTATACAAGACTGTTATGGTACTTTGGATAAGCTGTTTCCATAGAGTCGGGAAGTGGAATATTTACCACTGGGTATGAAGCCTTTTACACATGTGGATCACGTTAAGCCAACATGATATCTTGGATATAAGAAACTGGGCTTAAGTAATGAAGTGCCTTACATCTATATATTTTCTATTTTCTATATATTTATATTATTTAGATATATAATATGTTATATACTTATACGTATAACATACAGCACTTTTTCAAAATACTTTCTCTGTCTTCTCCCTGGGTTCTCAGAACAGAGCTGTGAGCTAGAAGAGAGGCACTATTATCCCTTTATCATATGCAAGTTAATAGCTCTGTGCAGGGCCAGCCTCACTGATGGGCAACCGATGTAGTCACACAGGGCTCCACACTCTGAGATCTCAGAAATTGAGGATTAATTAATTACCCGTTAAAATTCTTTCCAGTTTGGTCTTTGAATTTGTGTTTTGTCAGGGAAGTCCAATAGGAGGACGGGACATGTCGGGGGGTTAGCGTCACCTGCAGTCCCACCCCTAGTGCCTCCTGGCCTCCAACTTTTTGGCCATATGCTCCTGGCTGCCAGCGCCCGTCCCACCCGCCGAGGCCTGGACACAGGCCTGGAAAGGGCCAGGCTGGGATGCACGCACCAGGCACCCTGTCGCACGGCGGGGCCCTGGGGGTCTGTGAGGGTCTGTACTCACCCTCGAGCTGTCCCTGTGCTTAAGGCGGTGAGACCCTAAACAGAAAATACAAACCACCACGGCAGGTGGGCCAAGACGCGGCAGGGAAGGAAACAGCTGTTTTCCCGCTTTTAGAACAAGTCCACAGTTTCATACCGCATGGGACCTTGCAAATTATGCACGTAGCCCTGGTTCTGTTAGTCGCTCAAGGTTCCGAAATCAGTGCAGACCCATGAGGGGCTCCTGCCATGCTTTCCACCAAGTCAGGCTGGCAAGGAGCCCGTGTCTTACAAAAGAGTTCAGTAGGTTTCTGCAAGCAGCAGTCTCCCTTGGGGGTGTTTAAAAACCAGATTCCGAGAATAAAAATGCATTTGTGGGGCTTCCCTGGTGGCGCAGTGGTTAAGAACCCGTCTGCCACTGCAGGGGACACGGTTTCGAGCCCTGGTCCGGGAAGATCTCACATGCCACGGAGCAACTAAGCCCGTGCACCACAACTACTGAGCCTGCACTCTAGAGCCCGCGAGCCACAACTACCAAGCCCATGTGCCACAACTACTGAAGCCCGCGCGCCTAGAGCCCGTGCTCCGCAACAAGAGAAGCCACAGCAGTGAGAAGCCCGTGCACCACAACGAAGAGCAGCCCCCGCTCGCTGCAACTGGAGAAAGCCTGCGTGCAGCAACAAAGACCCAACGCAGCCAAAAATAAATAAATAAATAAATTTTAAAACTTAAAAAAATTGCATCTGTGCACACCTAGAAAGGATGTTCTGCAGGGCAGGGATCTTTGTCTATTTCGATCCGCATCCCAAACACCCACATCAGGACCTGGCATGTAGTTGATGCTCAAAAAATTATTTGTTGAGTAAATGAATGAACGACTGTTCAGAAACCCTTCTCTAGAGAGGTGTTATCCAGAAGACAGGGCCTGTGTCTTGTTTCCTCTTCCTCTCTCTGAACAAAGGACAAGGCCGAGCTCTGTGAGGGAACCAAGTTCATTCTTGCTCGTGGATCAGTAGTTACCCGATGGAACGGGCAAAAGTCAACAGACCAACGTTTCATCCAGGGAAGTCTTTACATGTTTCTGCCCCCATGACAGCCACCAGGGCCCCCAAATAATGCCATGAGCATTGCTCTAATGTCCACTGATGAATGACCTGAATGACCACAAAGTACATATGTGGCCAGGGTGAACCCTCCCCAGGAAGGAACGTGAAGGTCTGGGTTTTTCCTCAGCCTCTGTCTGGCCAAGTTCCATTTGCCTTGGGTGTGGGACTCGGGGGCCAGGCACACCCAGCCGCACGAGGCCTCAGAGAAGAGCATCTCGGGCAGGGAGGCAGGCAGTTGCCGTGGTGAGCCGTGGTACTTCCAGCCTGCACATCTCACAGATTCACAGAATGTGGATGCGGCTCTCGTAAAGGGCTGACCACAGAGCCTCAGAGGCCTGTGCTCTCTGCCCGGGTTACCTGAAACGCCGTGCCCAGGAGTCCGTGATGCACAGAGAGTTTCATTAAGAATGCCTGGAGGGCAAGTTCCCTGTCCAGGTCCATATTAAGTATATTATTTCCACTGGAGCACATTCAGTTACATAGAACTGTCAGACTAAAGCCTTAACTATGCAGCACCCAACTCCATGAAGTGTATTTCTCCATGACTGGGGGAACGACGTTGCTTACTCTAGGAAAGAGACGTTAAGCAGCCACGTCAATGTCTTTAAAAACTTATTTTTTTTATTTTTTAAAAAAATTTATTGGAGTAGAGTTGATTTACAATGTTTAAAACCTTAACTGTTTTTAAAATGAGAAAATTGTCAATCACCTATTCTCCATATTCACAGAGGGCAAAACAGAAGGAAATAGATTAGCAGTTTTGAACGGAGATTTTGAGTAGATGAATTGGAGGCTTTTTAACGTAAAGATGACTAATATACAAAACAGCTCCCGAGAACGCGTATAACACCTCCCTCACCAGAGAGATAAGACAAGGTACTTGTATATTCATTCAACAAGCATTATGATAAGCCCCAAACAAGTGCATAACACTAAGCTAGGTGCTAGGACAGACATAAAAGAAATGCAAGACAGGGGCTAATGGGAGACATGGAATTCCCACATGACACAGCAATCTCACATACATTCAACATACATGTAAGTGCCTTCCAGGAGAAAGAAATGGATTCGAGATTGGAGAGCAGGTTACAAAAGCCGAATCAGAGTTCTGCGTTTAGGAAGAAGATGGACCAGAAATCCTGAAACCCTCCCGCTACGAAATCTAAAAATGTTAGATAAAATTCAATATTTTAAGCGAATGGATGAGCTTGCAAGAAACTTAGGAAGCTCTCACAAGAATGAGGTGGAAGCAGCAGTCCAGGGAGACAAAAGCCAACACTGACTCTGTGGCTGATCCAGAGACATTTATCACCCACGGTGGTTTAGCCTCTGTTTAGGGACAGAGGAGACAAGACTTCTGCGCCATTTGAAAGGGAGTCAAGTCAATGAACACCTCCTACAACCTAAAGACACACGCACACGCACACGCACATTGCCCAGACCCAGGAAAAGACTAGGTTCCCAGGAAAGGGTGAAGAAAGAAGAAAAAAACTCTACCTCATGGGAGCATAGAACAAAGGATAGGTCTGTTTCTGTTTTGGCTCTGGGACAAGGTTTTTAAAGCCTCCTTGAGTATTCCTAGCCACTGACCAGCCCTCATGTCAGCAGGGTTTGCACAGCCTGGAAAGCCACGAGTGGAGACTTTGGATTGAAAGTGGACATGATTGACAATGTCTTCACTGCCAGGAAGAAGCAAATGCAAATCCCTCCTGAAAATAAGTATACTCGAACCAACGAGGCCTTAAATAATTCCCATAGTAAAATGACAAATAGCAAGGGCTCACATTAAAAAATTATAAACACATGTGGAAGCAAGACACCATAAGCAAGAATGAGCAAAAAGAAGAAACGACAGGGAGCTCTCCAAAAGGACTTTGGCATTACAATGAACAAAAAATATAATTGCTATAAGCAAAATTTGGAGAGTGAATACCATATTAGACACAATCGAAGAGAAAATTGGAACCTGGAAGATAGTTCTAATGTACATACCCTAGAGGGACAGAAAATGAGAAGAAGAAAACATTAAAGAAAGGCACAGCGACATAGAGTGAGAGGGACCAACATACATTCAATCGGTTTCAAAGCAAATATAACAGAAGTAGGGATGAGGCACTATTGGCAAAGGTAAGTCTGAGAATTTCCAGAATTGATGTATATTCAATAAGTCCAACAAATCCCAGAGTAACCTTTAAATACATACCTATAGAAACCTTATAGTAAACTTCAACACTACAAAAACTAAAAGATCTTTTAAGAAGTGAGAGAGAAAAGACAGATTGTCTGCCGAGGAATGAAAATAAAATGAATAGCTATTTCTCAACAGCAAAAGTGGAAGTTAGAAAACTGTATTAATAACAATATAAATACTACAAGAAAGTGAATATCAACCTAGAATTGCCTGAAAGAAACTATCTTTTAAGAAAAAGAGAAAAATGGGGACATTTTCAAAAAAGAAAAAAAAAACAAAAAACTGAGAATGTTTAACGTAACAGATCCTCAAAAAGAAATTCTTAAAAAACAGGCTTTAAGAAAAAAGATATGATGACAGAGAGAAGGCCTGAGATACAGGAAAGTTCAGTGAGTAGACAAAGGGTAGGGAAGCCGTGTGGAAAATCTGAACAAGCATAGACTATACGAACCGGTACACTGTTTAATATGTGAAGTTCAAAGTGATTGGACAGCATTAGTTTGGGAACTGGGAGTAAAGAGACTGGAGTTAAAGCACCAGGATTCTTTGATTTGGGAAGAAAAGAAAATTATTACTTAACTTTGGGTTTTGTAAACTATTCATGTTAAATCATCAAGGGCAACCAATGAAAGAACCACTAACTTATCAATGGAGGGGGGGGGGGAAATGAATGACAAACATGCCCTACTCCATATGGTTGAGACTCAGAAACACAATTTTATGCCAAACCAAGTTCACACAGTAGAAGTTGATTTATATAAAGTTAAAAAAAATAAGCAAAACTAAGCGATATCCTTGTTTAGGGATTCATAAAAAGTTGGTAAAATTATTTTTGAAGAAGGCAAAGAAGTGATCAGGATCATAATTAGCTCTGGGAAAGGAATGTAGGAAAGGTATTTGGTAAAATGCTTATTTCTTAACTTGGGGTAACGCATGTATGCTCTCCTGTTAGTTTTGATGTTAAGTGTGAGCGTTATTATTATTTGAAACACACATAGGCATTATAGGTATCGTTCTAAAATCTGAAGTGGGTTTACACTTAAATTAGCTTGCTATTGCTGAGAAACACACCAAAACTCAGTGGTTTTAAACAGGAATCATTTATAACCGCTCATGCATCTGCAGAGTCTCTGGGGCTCGGCTAATCTACGCTGGCTTGACAAGGGACAAAGAAATAGGCTCCGTTGCTTGGGAGGAACTATAAAGTCAGAGGGCAAAAGTTATGAATAAAGAGAGAAGTGAAAACTTGAGGTCAATGATATATCATATCACAGCTCTGAGGGGATTCGTTCAATAAACCAACACATTTTTTCCCTTTTTATTGTGGTAAAATACACATAACCTAAAAAGTACCATCTCAGCCATGTTTAAGTGTACAGTTGTGTTATTAAGTATATTTACATTATTGTGCAACCATCTCCAGGACCCCTTTCATCTTGAAAACTGAAACTCTTTAACCATTAGGCAGTAATTCTTCATTCTTTCATTCCTCCGGCCCCAGGAGACCACCATCCTACTTTCTGTTTTTATGAATTTTATGATTCCATAAGTGGAATCACATGGCATTTTTCTTTTTGTGACTGGCTCATTTCACTTAGCATAGTGTCCCCAAGGTTCATCCACGTTGCAGCGTGTATCAGAATTTCATTCCTTTTTAAGGTGGAATAATATTCCGTTGTGTGTACGTGCCACATTTTTTTCAGCCATTCATGTGTTGATGGACACTTGGGTTGCTTCCACCATTTGGCTATTGCGAATAATGCTACTACGTACAGGGACGTACAAATATCTCTTCAAGTTCCTGCTTGCAATTCTTTTGAGTATATACCCAGAAGTGGAATTGCTGGATCAGACAGTAATTCTATTTTTAATTTTAGAGGAACCACTATTCTGTTTTTCATTGCAGCTGCACCATTTTACATTCCTTCCAACAGTGCACAAGTGTCCCAGTTTCTCTGCATCCTCACCAACACTTGTTATTTCCTGGGTGTTTTTTTTTTTTTAATAGATATATACATTAGCCATCCTAATGAGTTTGAGGTGGTCTCTCATTGAGGTTTGAATTTGCATTCAATTAATGATGAGTGATCCTGAGCGTCTTTTCATGAGCTTGTTTAGCCATTTGTGTACCTTCTTTGGAGAAATGTCTACAAGTTCTTTGCTCATTTTTTAACCAGGTTGTTTGTTTTGCTGTTGCTGAGTTGTAGGAGTTCTTTATATAATCTGGACATCAATCTCTTATCATATAAATTATTTACAAATATTGTCTCCTATTCTGTGGGTTATGTTTTCACTGCATTGATTGTGTCCTTTGATGCACAGAAGTTTTTAACTGTGTTACAGTTAATTTATTCTTTTTCCTTTGCTGCCTGTGCTTTTGGTGTCATATCAAAGAAATTATTGCCAAATCCAATGCCATGAAGATTTTTCACTATGTTTTCTTCTAAGAGTTTTATAGTTTTAGCTCTTACATTTAGGTATTTAGTTTTTGTATATGGTATAAGGTAAAGGTCTAATTTCATTCTTTGCATGTAGATATCCAGTTTTCCCAACATTTGTTGAAAAGACTGTCCTTTCCCCATTGAACGGTCTTGGCATCTTTGTCAATAATAATTTGACCATATATATAAGGGTTTATTTCTGGGCCCTCTATTCCATTCCATTTGTCTATAGGTCTGTCTGTAAGCCAGTATCACACGTTTGATTACTGTAACTTTGTAGTAAGATTTGAAATCAGGAAGTGTGAGGCCCCCAAGTTTAATCTTTTTAAGATTACTTTGGCTCTTTGGGAATTGGACAAACTCTATTGAGATTTCATATAAACTTTAGGATAGATTTTTCTATTTCTGCACACAGGTCATTGGAGCTTTGATAGGGATTGCAGTGACTATGTAGGTAAATTTGGGTACTATTGACATCGTAACAATCTTAAATCTTCTGATTCATGAATGTGGATTGTCTTTCCATTTACTGTTATATTTAATTTCTTTCAGCAATGCTTTGTAGTTTCCAGTACACAAGTATTTTCCTCCTTAGTTAAGAATATTCCTAAGTATTTTATTGTCTTCTTTTCAGATTGTTTATTGTTAGTTGATAGATTAACTTCCTTTTTTTAGGCATAATGCCTAAAACACATGCCTAAGTAGGTAATTCGTTCATTTATCAATTATTTCTTGAGTACAAAAAAGTTAATGTTGAAAGTAGATATATTGTATAGTCATAGAACCCTTGAAGAAAACTAACCAATAATTGGGTATATTCCCACAAAGAAAATTCAGGCCTCAAAGTTTTACAGGCAAGTTTTACCAATTATTCAAGGATTCAAAAATTTGAATATACTAATTCCTTAAGAGAATATATAAAATCAGGAAAATTTCCCAACAAATCCAATGAGATTAATATAACCTCATCACCATCAAATCATACAAAGAGTATGAGAAAGAAAATATTAATCTTGAACACAGATGCAAAAATTTGATACAAAATATGTGCAAAATGAATCCAAGAGCACATTTAAACAACAGATCATCACCGAATTCATTCCAGGAATGCAGCCAGATGGCTTAATTTAGAAACAGTCACATATTTTATCACTAAATACATTAAAGGAGAAAACTATGTTTATCTTATAAAAAGGATTTGATCTTAGTAAAAACATTTGATAAAAATTCACCAACAATTCATTAAAAAAAAAAACAACCTCAGCAAATTTGTCAGGATCCAAGCACACTCAAATGGGGTAATTTGAAAGAGTTTAATGATTTACAACAGCAAAGGCATAATGAAGGGAAACCAGTTGAGCTAGCACATACCTTAGGTCAAGTTCCCTTAAAAGCAAGACCTGAAACAGAATTCAGATGCATGTATTGTATCGAGAGTGTTTTCCGGGGAAAAGGAAGTGAGGGAAGCAGGATATGGCAGGAAAAGAAACTAGCAAGAACGTGATCTACCTGGAGTCTAGCTTTAGTCGGATCCCAGAGGAATTTCTGGAGCTTCAACTGCACCAGAGTTGGTCTTACCTTTAGGCAGCCTAGGGAGTCAGCCTTAATACCACTGGGTATGTTCATTCCCATCATACATCCGGGAATCCAGGAAATCGCCATTGGGTGAGTCTGTGCACTTAGTGGACCCACAGCGAGATGGACCTGGGCTAAGACTCCATTTATCACCTGATTTCCAAATGCCCCTACTCAGGATGGCAGTATCAGCTCAACCTGCCCTGTATCCAATAGTCCTCAAAAGGTGTGGCTGTACCACTTTCTTCAGTATTTTGTACCCAAGTAAATTTGGGGAGGAAGGACTAGGAAAATCACTACTTTATGCAATTTCCACGATGCTTCAGGGTCCTTTATGGCAAGCCGGCCTCTCCTTCAGTTGATAAGTTTTAGGTCTAAAAGCTACTTAGAAAAAAAGCAAAAGGGCCCTAACTTTCCACTGTGGTGACTGACCTCAGCCTTCTGCTGACCTATTTTTGAGGGCCTTTGATTCTGTATATTGACTAATACCCTTGAAGTCTGTCCAACTCTCTTGTCTGAGGCCCAACACATTCTAGTAACCATCGCTATGGACCTCTGTGGATAAGAGCTATTCAAACTCTGCAGCCCATTCCGGTCATTACACGCACCTGGCTTCTGAGGGTTAAATGCCAGGGATCCCAGTTCTGGAACGATATCTCTCCCCTTCAGCCCAGGCGTACAGAAGACCACCTCCACTGAGCTTGCCAGCAAAGTCGGTGCTCCCCTAGCCAGCACATCCCTTATTATCTTAGTAAACAGGTGTCCTGCAGGGGCTCCCAAGAAGCAGCATCATGCTGGTGGTTTCCCCATCTTACATAGCAAATCACTGCAGCGGGCCCACCTCTCAGGGCCTTTTGACCCCTCCCTCCACGGTTGCCATGGCAGCAGCCTCTCTGCTTCAGTGAGTATGACCCATCACTCTTTCTGAGCGAAGCCAGGCAGCCAGGTCCTCACTCTTGGGCCCTTGCCAAGGTGGTCCCTCCTACTTTATAGGAGTCTCTCCATATTGACAAACACTCCCTTATCCAGACACACACGGATCCACCCTGATTCTGAACCCTCAAAAGCCACTCCCAGATACAGACTTCTTGCTCCTGCCAGGGCTGAGTAGCCACAGGGCCTGCAGTGATTTGAGGGTACATCCTTTTCCGGCCTTAGCACACGCCAGGCTGGGATTTAACCTCGAATGGGTCTGGTGGTCTGGAGGGGAGGGAAGGGCAGATGCTGAGGAGGACAAGCATTATCCCGACCAGCCTCTGCCTCATTTAAGGCTTCTGCAGGGTCCTCGGGAAGAGAGGGGTCGCTATTCTTTAGAAGGGGGAAAGAGCCCTTTTCTTTATGAGGGGGAGTGGGCCACTTCCCCGGCTGCAGACGGTTTAGGGGAATTTGTGTCTTGGTGGTTTATAAATACCAATAACCAGATTGTCCCATGAAAAGCTTTAAGGTTCTCCTTCTTTCCTACCAGAACGCTGACTTTGGCAGGAGGCTTATCAGGGCTGAGAATGTGACCTTCCATAAAGCTCTGCTATTCAACCAATTGGTTCCTGAGCTCAGAACTCAGCTTGGTATGGCCTCTAACTTTAGGAGAAATTAGGATTCGTTTCATGCTGCCAAGGAAACCCTGCTTCCACACTTTGCTTTGAACTGATGACTGATGGCCTCGAGCCTGACATTTTCTTCCTTCAAAGCATCAATTCAAGCCCCCTATTCCACAGTTCTTTGATGACTAAGGTATACCTTTCAAACAGATGAGATACTGTATAAGCCAATGCATCTATTTCCACCTATATTCCAGCCCAGTGTAAGAGAGGTAAAAATCTGTGCAGTTGCATTGGTGCTGCACACCAGGGACTAGCAATACTGCAGCTTCCACCAGGGACACTGCAAACAAATGTGGAAGACATAGACCATTCGTTAAAAGGGGCTATTCATTCAAAGGGGTAGTCATGCATTACAGCTAAAAAAGGAGAAAATGGATTCCTACATCATATCATACACAAAATGAATTACAGGTAGATTAGAAACTAAATGGCAGAGGCAAAACAATGAGCTTTTAAAAAATATTCTTACAACCCCAAAGTAGGAAAGGATTTTTAAACTAGATACACATACACACACATGCAACTGAAGCCCAGAGAATCTCTTGCACACGTGCACCAAGGGACAGGAAAAAAATGTTCCTGGTAGCGTTGTTGAAAAAGCAAAAAGGCCAGAAACAACCCAGTCGTTTCCTGATGGGAGAACTGATCAATAAATCATGGTATTTTCTTATAATGGAACACTGTACACCAGATTCATAATGAAAATGAATGAACTACAGCCACAAGCATCAGTATGAATGAAGCCTCAAAATTTTAAAAGCAAGTTGCTGCAGAACACAGACAGTCTGACCTTGTTTCCAGTTAGCGCTGGTGGAGGGAAGGATGTGGGATCAGAGCAGTCCGCAGGATGGTTAATAATCTCAGCCTCATTAAGAACAAGTGTATTTGATTCTTTTCTACATATGTAAGAGTTCACCATCTTTTAATTAAAAAAATGAAACTTATTTGACAGGATCCTTTGCCTCAAGCTGTTCGAAATCTAGGGAGGGAAGTGAGACATATAAGAAAAGAAAACTCTGAGACAAAATGTTTAAGAAAAAACTGCACCAGGGAAGAATGAATAGAACTAATGGTATAACCGGGAAGATCAGGAAAGGCTGGTGACGTTCAGGATGAGCCTTGAGAAGATTTTTAAGGACTTGAGAGAAAGGGAGGAAAGTTATCATCCAGGGTGAGTGCAGATTTGGAGAACTGCAGAGGATCCTGGGAAAATGAGGGCAATACTACATGACCCGATCCCCTAGGAATTCCTACCACCCCACTTCTTTAGAACAACCTCCACCATATCCAGGGTCTACCCTTTTTCTCCAGTGAAGTGGAAAGAGCGTGGCTTTGGAGCGTAAAGAAAGGTTTAACTGTAGCCCCGCCATGCACCATCTCTATGATCCTCTATGATCCTATGATCTCTATGATCCCATGATCTCTATGATCCTATGATCCCTATGATCCTCCTTCTGTGGAAAATGGAGATGCCACAGTTGCCCCACAGTTATGTCAAGGTACGAAAAATGTGGGCAACTATGGAGAACAGCATGGAGGTTCCTTAAAAACTAAAAACAGAGCTACCATATGATCCAGCAATCCCACTCCCAGGCATATACCCTGAGAAAACCACAATTCGAAGAGATACCTGAACCCCAGTGCTCACTGCCGCACTATTCACAACAACCAGGACATGGGAGCGACCTAAGTGTCCATCGACACATGAATGGATAAAGAAGATGTGGTACATTTATACAATGGAATATTACTCAGCCATAAACAAAAATGAAATAATGCCATTTGCAGCAACATGGATGGACCTAGAGATTATCATACTAAGTGAAGTGAGTCAGACAGAGAAAGACAAATACCATATGATATCACTTATATGTGGAATCTAAAATATGACACAAGTGAATCTATATACAAAACAGAAATAGACTCAGACATAGAAAACAAACTTATGGTTACCAAAGGGGAAAGGGGGTGTGGAGGGAGAGATAAATTAGGAGGCTGGGGA
Organism: Lipotes vexillifer; assembly: GCF_000442215.2. Taxonomy (NCBI): domain Eukaryota; kingdom Metazoa; phylum Chordata; class Mammalia; order Artiodactyla; family Lipotidae; genus Lipotes; species Lipotes vexillifer. The sequence continues at coordinate 1,433,078 of NW_006798732.1, read as the reverse complement.
TATCATATACACACTACTATGTATAAAATAGATAAACAAACAAGGACCTACTGTATAGCACAGGGAACTATACTCAACTTTATGTAATAACCTATATGGGAAAAGACTCTGAAAAGGAATAGATATATATACATACACACACACACAGATATATACGTATAACTGAATCGCTGCGCTGTACACCCGAAACTTATATTATAAATCAACTATATTTCAATAAAAAAATTTTTTAAATGTGGGTAAATGTTGGCTCTCCTATTCTCAGGACACAGTTGTGTCAATGGCTTGATTTTTATCTTTGGCTTGATTTGTATCTTTAAATTCTACGTAGAGCAGGTATTGCTTCCTTGAGCCCAGAGAGAGGTGGCCTCAAAGCCAGCTTGGCCACGACCCAGAAGGCTTGAGGGAAGCGGTTTGTCCCTGCAAGTCCTGCCCTGAGGCTCAGTTTCCAGGCTTGAAAAGCAGAAGACTGAGTCGAGGGTAGCGAAAGAGTCCATCTCACCAGCCCCCAGGGCAGCGGCTGCCTGGCGCACTGAGTGAGGAAGGCTTCTGACTTTGCTCTTGGCCTCTGTGGAAGAGGAGGTCCTGACCTGTTCATGTCTGATCACTGGGCCAAGATCAAGGGCGGTGGTCTGTCCTGTTCTATGGTCTCACGCAGTCAGAGGCCAAGGGCCATAGCTGGTCCGCTGTCCAGACACTCTAAACAGCCAAGGTTATGACGAGCTCCCTGTTCACCAGGCGTTTCTTTCCTCTAAGTAAACAAGTCAGTTTATGCTTTAGGCAGATTTTAACTCTAAAATGAATGTCACCAAAGAGCTTAGTGTACTTTTAGGAAATGTCCCCTTTTAAGTTCCTAGCTAGAGTGACATCAGACAGAAGCTTCCAGATGGAGAGCAAGCTTCTCGGAGGAAAGTTGTGACCTTTAAAGAGGGGTGTTAAATAGCCTCTCCTCATTTCAACCAGGCCTGTGTGTTCCCACCTTGATAACCAATGCCCATAACAGTCAGATGTGAACCTTTGATTTGGTGTATGAGTCACCGCAGGCCAGCATGGGACAGGGGAATACCCCGTCCACTAGACAAAACCTCACTATGGCCCGGGGGATGGGGTGAGTCAGACAACAGCTACTCTCGAGAATCTCTGGCTTGATATTTCCCCCACTTGGCTCAAGTACTTGAGGGGCTTTTCCCTTGTTTATAAAAGCAAAAGCAAAAAAAAAAAAAAAAGCACCAACACACCAACACCAAATGGGATTTCAGAAGCTGGTTTCCAAATTGTTACATCCTGAATCCTTTGAAGGAATCCTTTGCTTGTCTGTTTTCACTTTTTGTTATGAGATATTTCAAAATTATTTAGAACAAACTGCCAGGTACTGATCACTCAGCCTCAGCAGCTGTGAATTCAAAGACTACCTTGTTTCATCTCCACCCTCCCCTAATTCCCCCATCCCATCCCCTGGGTTATTTTGAAGTAAATCCCATATATCATATCATCTCATCAGTAAATTCAATGGGGTTTTTTAACTTTTGTTTCAGAAATTAAACAAGCTATGGCCAAGCAAGTGGGCTCTGTCAGCAGTAAGAACCCATGTGTTACTACTCCCCCATACGGACGGTAACTTGTCCTAGGTCACGGTGGTGGTAAGTGACAGAGCCGGGGACAAACATGGGCAGTCCAGCTCAGCCAGAAGATAAACGATTGGAACTTGGAGCCCTTGTTAAACTGCAAGTGACTCTCTAATAAGAAATACTGAATGTGCAAGCTGGCTGCGGGCTTGCATAATAGGCTCAATCAGTATTTTTTCAAGCACCTGCTATGTTCAGAATAAACACTTCTCCATAAGTAGAGTTTTGCAATGTGCAAAGCCCTTTGAACTTCCTGATAGCCCTCTAAGAGTTATTACTGTGCATGCTTTAGGAAGGAATAAACTAAAGTTCTGAACAGCCAACCAAATCTCCCCGACATTGGCTGGTAAGAGGCCAATTCCCTTCCAACGGGCAGGCTAGGTGTTGCCATCAGCAAATGCATTGTAGAAATGTAACTTGTGCGTCTCCCTCTCTACCAAAAAAGCAAGCAAGCAAACCAAGAGTGAGCAGTTTTTCCCGAAGGAGAGTGAATAGAGTGTCAACTCCTGAACCCACTACAAACTGCCTAGGATAACTAAAGGGCTGCACGACTTGTGGATGACTGGGCCCGCAGTCCATGCCGTCGTAATAAACTTAAGTCTGAAAACACGACATGTGCCCTGGAGAAAATGAGAGCTCTTATTCGAAATTCTAAATTACTAGAAGCCTCTGTCTCAAGCTCAGCCACTCTCCCCAGCCCCTCTCCACCCTCGGGCTGCTTGGCCCACACTAACCTCCGCGAGGAAAGGGTGTGTTTGGATTCAGACAGAAAGTAAAGGCACACAGAGAAAGTCCATCAGAGGAGCGGCCTTAAGAGGGAAAAAAAAAATGCAATAGATAAAGGAATCTCAGGAAGCCACAGGAAAAAAATACGAGCACTGAAACTACATTTCCTGTAGTTTCAGGGAAAACATTCACTGTCATCATTCTGTGAAGCACGTCCACAGTCCTCCTTGTGCACAGGGCAGCAGAAGAGGCCGGGGTGCTTCCTGCCATCTTCACTCCTTCTGGGAACTCTTACAAAACCACCCATCTGCGTCTTTTTTTTTTTTTTTTTTTGTTTTTTTTTTTTTTTTTTTTAGTTGAAGTCGAGTTGGTTTACAATGTTGTGTCAATTTCTGCTGTACAGCAAAGTGATTCAGCTACACACACACACACACACACACACGCACGCACGCACGCATTCTTTTTCATATTCTTTTCCATGATGGTTTATCACAGGATATTGAATACAGTTCCCTGTGCTGTACAGTAGGACCTTGCTGTCCATCCATCCTATGTATAATCGTTTGTACCTATTAACCCCAAACTCCCAGTCCAGCCCTCCCGAGTCTTATATCTTGAAACCTCGCAACCAAAATATTTGCCACCTATTTAATAAAGCGTTCCTTCTACATACTGAAAAACAAGGCATGCATTAATTATTTCAGTGTACCGAAAGGAAAACAATGTTTACACGACTTACTAATTGACATGCTTGCTTGGATTACCTTTGCATGACGTACATAAAATCTACTTCTAAACAATCAAAGAATTACAACATGCACATTTTAAATCAATTTAGGGTTTAGTCTGTTCTAGTGAATGATTTCTTATATGATAGATTTAACCAAAAAGTCCTTTAAGAAGCCAGTGTTATTTTTTAACACAAGAGCTAAATATTCAGTCAGATTTCTGAATATCTTTGTCAAATCAGGATTTTTAATATTTTTTTTTTGACTTGGCTTTTTCCCAGATACAATAGAAGCCAAAAAAATCTGTTTACTTGGAGATACTTTTTAAGCTACAGTAAAATTACCAATTCCTAGGAGGCAGATACCAATTCCAAGTAAAATTAACAGTTCCAAGGAGTCAGTTTCTCCTTTGGGAAGGGGCTAAGGTGTGTATCTTCTATTCCTCGGGCCCAGGAGGAGACGATGAGGGGAGGGGGAACCAAAGCAGGAAGGCATTATGGGAAAGTCTTTAAATGACAATGAACCTTGTGTTTGGGTGGCACCACCTTGTGTGCATCATGGATCCTAGCTTCCAGTCCCCAGAGGGTCATCCGCTGTTGATTTCCTTCCAATGGAATGTCAAAGCCATCCCAGCTTCACCCCCTCGCCCTGAAGAAGCTAACAACCTAGATCCAGTTTTGTGGTTCTTGTTGTTCTAAGGAATCTAACCAGACACTTTTTTCTCACATGAGCTTTGTAAACACTCACTTACTGCTGTCCTCTGGTTCTCCTGAGCTGTGGAACCAGCTGGGGACCTCTTGTCTGAAAGAGTTCTTAAGGGCCAATAGGCAGTTAATGTGGATTCGGAGTTTAGATTCTATCCTGAAGTTTAGACGATGCTGTGACCACGAATTTATTTTTTAAATACACTCTTCAGGAGCAGTTTTTGTTTGTTTTGAAGAGCAGAGCTCTGATGACTAAACTAAAACATTTATTCCAGATGTACCTCTGCTCCGAAGGAACCAGAATCAATTTTCCAACCACATCTCCTTAAACTCCCCAGCGAGGAAATGAAGGAGTGATCTGGTGATGGTACACCCTCTGGGATACTGATAACTAACTCTGAGCGAGGTCGGGCCATAGCCCCAGCATTTTATGTGCATTGCCTCATTGAACCCTCATAACTCTTTTTTTTGTTTGTTTTTGGTTTTTTTTTTTTTGCAGTGCGGGGGCCTCTCACTGTTGTGGCCTCTCCCATTGCGGAGCAACAGGCTCCGGACACGCAGGCCCAGCGGCCATGGCTCACGGGCACAGCCGCTCCGCGGCACGCGGGATCCTCCCGGACCGGGGCACGAACCCGCGTCCCCTGCGTCGGCAGGCGGACTCTCAACCACTGCGCCACCAGAGAAGCCCCCCTCATAACTCTTTAGGGCAGCAAAATTACAATCCTCATTTTACAGATAAATAAAACCAACCCACGGAGAGGTTAAATAACTGCCTAAGTCACAGAGTGAGTCACGAGTGGTCCAGCCAGGACTCAAACCTGGGCTGTCCATCCCAGGGTCCACATCGTTACCTGCTCCTCCCTGACAGCTAGCATCATCTACACAGGGGCCACGGTGAGTACTTGACATGCATTATCTCACAGAAACCCCTCAGCAGCCCTATGAATTAGCACCATAATTATCCCCATTTTCCATATGAAATTCTGAGGGCCCCAGCTTGCTCAGAGAGCTAAGTCAACTTTTGAAGCCACATCTATTCCTACAAAACCCAGCTCTTAACCAATGCACCCATCACAACCCACTGGGCTTGGAGAACTTTGTGCCTTCAGCCAACCTAACACCAGGCACACAGATTGTTCCAGTGATACTTGTCCTCCATTTAAAAACTGAAACAAGAACAGATAGCATATAAGGAAGCACAGGAATATGGAAGTTTTAGTCTTCGAAGTTTTACTTTTCGAAAGTAAAAGTTTCGTTACTTTTCTGTAATTAAGGATTACAGACTGAAGATTAAGTTGCTCTGAATAATTACTTGATGAATCATCTGTGTGTTCATCAAAGCTTAGCATAAAGAGTAATCCTTTAGTGGCAGAACCTAGATAGTAAGTACTGCATACTCTACATACTGTCGTTCAGTGATTCTCAACATTATACCAAAAGCTTCCTTTACTACTGAAAAATGAAACTGATAGACAATAAAACCGACACACATATCCAAAAAACTTTTTAATGCATAAGGATTTGTTTTGGATTTAAGAGAAATTAGAAATAAACTTTTTTAATCATTCATCGTGCTTGTACAGCTGACTTCCAGTTAAAGATGGTGGGCTGAGCACATGCCTTAGTCTCCACACTCTCCTAAATCACCACTAATATAACAGCAAAGGATTTTCTAAAGGCATAAAGACCAGAAAAAAATGGGGAGGGGGGAATTGGGAAGCAGACAGGTAGGTGGTAATTGACTTAGCAGAACAAAGAAATTGAACACTAACCCAGTATTGGGAAAAGTCGAGAAAGTACCTTTACATAAACTACAGGCCTCCAAAGGTTGAAGAACTGACATCATCAGATACTCTGAAGAATTGACAACTGGAGATTTGGTTTAAAGTCTGTTTAAGGGCTTCCCTGGTGGCGCAGTGTTTTTTTTTGCAGTGCGGGGGCCTCTCACTGTTGTGGCCTCTCCCATTGCGGAGCAACAGGCTCCGGACACGCAGGCCCAGCGGCCATGGCTCACGGGCACAGCCGCTCCGCGGCACGCGGGATCCTCCCGGACCGGGGCACGAACCCGCGTCCCCTGCGTCGGCAGGCGGACTCTCAACCACTGCGCCACCAGAGAAGCCCCCCTCATAACTCTTTAGGGCAGCAAAATTACAATCCTCATTTTACAGATAAATAAAACCAACCCACGGAGAGGTTAAATAACTGCCTAAGTCACAGAGTGAGTCACGAGTGGTCCAGCCAGGACTCAAACCTGGGCTGTCCATCCCAGGGTCCACATCGTTACCTGCTCCTCCCTGACAGCTAGCATCATCTACACAGGGGCCACGGTGAGTACTTGACATGCATTATCTCACAGAAACCCCTCAGCAGCCCTATGAATTAGCACCATAATTATCCCCATTTTCCATATGAAATTCTGAGGGCCCCAGCTTGCTCAGAGAGCTAAGTCAACTTTTGAAGCCACATCTATTCCTACAAAACCCAGCTCTTAACCAATGCACCCATCACAACCCACTGGGCTTGGAGAACTTTGTGCCTTCAGCCAACCTAACACCAGGCACACAGATTGTTCCAGTGATACTTGTCCTCCATTTAAAAACTGAAACAAGAACAGATAGCATATAAGGAAGCACAGGAATATGGAAGTTTTAGTCTTCGAAGTTTTACTTTTCGAAAGTAAAAGTTTCGTTACTTTTCTGTAATTAAGGATTACAGACTGAAGATTAAGTTGCTCTGAATAATTACTTGATGAATCATCTGTGTGTTCATCAAAGCTTAGCATAAAGAGTAATCCTTTAGTGGCAGAACCTAGATAGTAAGTACTGCATACTCTACATACTGTCGTTCAGTGATTCTCAACATTATACCAAAAGCTTCCTTTACTACTGAAAAATGAAACTGATAGACAATAAAACCGACACACATATCCAAAAAACTTTTTAATGCATAAGGATTTGTTTTGGATTTAAGAGAAATTAGAAATAAACTTTTTTAATCATTCATCGTGCTTGTACAGCTGACTTCCAGTTAAAGATGGTGGGCTGAGCACATGCCTTAGTCTCCACACTCTCCTAAATCACCACTAATATAACAGCAAAGGATTTTCTAAAGGCATAAAGACCAGAAAAAAATGGGGAGGGGGGAATTGGGAAGCAGACAGGTAGGTGGTAATTGACTTAGCAGAACAAAGAAATTGAACACTAACCCAGTATTGGGAAAAGTCGAGAAAGTACCTTTACATAAACTACAGGCCTCCAAAGGTTGAAGAACTGACATCATCAGATACTCTGAAGAATTGACAACTGGAGATTTGGTTTAAAGTCTGTTTAAGGGCTTCCCTGGTGGCGCAGTGGTTGAGCGTCCGCCTGCCAACGAGGGGACACGGGTTCGCGCCCCGGTCCGGGAAGATCCCACATGCCACGGAGCGGCTGGGCCCGTGAGCCATGGCCACTGAGCCTGCGCGTCCGGAGCCTGTGCTCCGCAAACGGGAGAGGCCACAACAGTGAGAGGCCCACGTACCGCAAAAAGAAAATTTAAAAAATCTACTCCAAAAGGAAAGACATAAAGATAAAAATATTGATACAAATATTGAGTTTTTCCCAATGAAAGAGCACTTCCAGATCATGCTATAGTGCATCCCACAGTTAAAAACGATGCCTGTACGTCCAGCACAGCCAATCAGCTTTGAGCATCCAACTGTTAGACACAAGTGAATAGCCAAGGATCAGCAGACATTAGAAAAGCCTTTTAATAGGAAAAACAGAGGTCAAAGCAAACGAAGCAAGAATAAAAATGTAAAGAAAAAAGAAAAGAAGCATTTGTTAAAAACCTATCAATTGGGCTTCCCTGGTGGCGCAGTGCTTGAGAGTCCGCCTGCCGATGCAGGAGACGCGGGTTCGTGCCCCGTTTCGGGAGGGTCCCGCATGCCGCGGAGCGGCTGGGCCCGTGAGCCATGGCCGCTGAGCCTGCGCGTCCGGAGCCTGTGCTCCGCAAATGGGAGGGGCCACAACAGTGAGAGGCCCGCATAACGCAAGGAAAAAACAAAACAAAACAAAAAAAACCTATCAATTTCTTCAGAACAAAATAAGATAGTCTATGCATAAAATAAGAACAATGTTTTAAAAGAAGTTTTCCTGAGAAAAAACATTGTGCTTTAAAATTAAAATATAATAGGAGAAAAAAAATCTGGAAGATTTTGAAGTTAAATTGAGAAAATGTGCCGGAAATTAAAGAGAAAAGTAGGAGGAAAAACAGTCACAAGAAATTTATACGAGCTAATTAAGAGTCCAGAGAAAGCTACCTGAGAAAATAAAACAGAGCATAACATTAAAGGAATTATGCATATAAATTTCGCCAAGTCTGAACCTGAGTTTCCAAATTAAGAATCCCAGGATGCCAGAATAATGTGCTGAGACACATTACCACAAAGTTTCAGAACACTGGAGTTAAGTGTCAAGAATCTGAATGACTTTAAATACTGGAAGGTAGGAGAAAACAGAACAAAATTTTGAAGGGAAATTATTTCTTATCTAGACACCTATACTCAGCTAACTATCAATTAAGCATGAGAGTCATTGGGGAAGAAGAAATTTCCTCTGTCTTTCTAGGTTCTTCTGTCTGGTCTAAGAATTAAATTGACATGAAACAGATCAACAGGAGAAAATCAAACAAAAGTTTAATAAAAGGTCTACATGGGAGAGACCCAGAAAAACTGAGTAACTCACCAAAATGGCTGAAACCCGCACCTTAAGTACCATCTTCAACTGAAGACCAAAGAGAATGCTGGGCTAGTGGTTCGGGACTTCAAGGGGAGGGGACAGTTGACATGAGGATGGAAAAGCAAACGTTGGTAAACAAATGTTTGCTGGGCCACGTGGAGACAATGGGACACAGAGTGGACTCTGGTCTCCAGGCCCAGCTGGGGTTTCCCCACTACACCTGGCACATAATCTTTGCAGACATCTCTGGTAGTAACTCTATTCTGGAAACAGGCCTTTTATTTAAATTCTTCAGGCAGCTAAGGAGCAACGTGAAAGTTACCTTCTGAGTCTTTCGGGCCTTGATTGTTTTCAGCTCAAAATAATCTGCCTTTCATGGAGACATCTTTTTAAAAAAAATATTTATTTATTTGGCCGTGCCGGGTCTTAGTTGCGGCATAGGGCTCCTTTAGTTGTGTCATGCAGACTCTTAGTCGCGGCATGCATGTGGGATCTAGTTCTCCGACCAGGGATGGAACCCGGGCCCCCTGCATTGGGAGTGTGGAGTCTTAAACGCTGGACCACCAGGGAAGTCCCCAAAGAGACATTCTGGGGTGGCAAATCTTGCTCCCCTGCAGAGTAGAATAAAGATATTTTCAGAGATGCAAGTTCTCAAAAACTGTCTCCCGTGCACTCTTTCTCAGGAAGCTACAGAGAAATACTGAGATGAAGTAAACAGGTAAGAAAGAGGATGGAAATCATGTGGTGGTGAACGTGCTCAAGATCTCCAGCCTTATTTGGGGGCTCTAGGGACCAGAAGACCAGGAGATCCACCGACCTGTGAAGACGTGGGTGAGCCCCTTAGCCCTTCCTTCAGGAGAGAGCCTCTGGAAAGGAAGCAGCCAGTGACAGCCTCCAGCTGCCACGCTGGGCTTACTCTCAGCAGGCTGCTCCCAGACAATGCCTGAGCTTGGCAGTGTTAGGGAACCATTGGCTGAAACCGCCCGCCTTGGCTAGGCGTGAGAACATGAGCCGTCTCACAGGAGGAGCTCCCAATAAGGAACACGGTGCTGCCACTGAAAACGCACCGGGAGAATCTGGGGGCGGGGTGGGGGGGCGCGAAAGGAGGGAGGAGACCCCAGCCCATCATATATCCTGCCAACCTCCCAGGATCCATCTTGGCTGAGAGATGCACGCTTCACCAGGAAGGACCCCGAGTCACCAAATATGGGCCAAGCAAGATGACTGGCCAGAGACGACCCGGGAACTACCCCCATTACCATAAAACCCGAGACTGTGAACCGCACGGCCGAGCCATTCCCCTGGGTTCCCTCACCCTGCTGCTCTCCGCCAGGGCGCCCCTTCCCAATAAATTATTTTACTTTGTCAGCACGTGTGTCTCCTCGGCCGATTCATTCCCGAGTGTTAGACAGCAGCCCACTCTCAGTCCCTGGAAGGGGTCCCCCTTCCTGCAACAGCAGGGGTCCTAGAGCCAGCCACTCCTCCCGGACCTGGCAGCCCTCTAAGGGGACTCGAGCTGCCGTGCTGAGCTTTCCTCAGAGCCCCACTGCAGTCTGAGGCTCTTCCTACCCCACCTTCCTTCCTTCCCCTCTCCCTCCCCAGGGGCCACGCCGGCATTCTGCTCTGAAGGCTCTCCTTACCTCTTCCAGCTCGGCCCTCCATCTTTCCCCAGGTGTTTCTCCCAGTAAACTGCTTGCCCTTTAAATACCAGCTTGGTGTCTGTTTCCTGGAGCACCCAAACTGGCACAAATCCAAAACAAATTAGTTTAGAAGTTTCCTGGAAAAGATTCTTCACGAAGACAGAATATTAGAGCCACCCAATAGGTTTGACTTTATTGAGCGATATTAACACGAGTGGAAAACACCCAATGGGTTTGACTTTATTGAGCGATATTAACCAGCCAATAGGTTTGACTTTATTGAGCGATATTAACCAGCCAATAGGTTTGACTTTATTGAGCGATATTAACCAGCCAATAGGTTTGACTTTATTGAGCGATATTAACCAGCCAATAGGTTTGACTTTATTGAGCGATATTAACCAGCCAATAGGTTTGACTTTATTGAGCGATATTAACCAGCCAATAGGTTTGACTTTATTGAGCGATATTAACCAGCCAATAGGTTTGACTTTATTGAGCGATATTAACCAGCCAATAGGTTTGACTTTATTGAGCGATATTAACCAGCCAATAGGTTTGACTTTATTGAGCGATATTAACCAGCCAATAGGTTTGACTTTATTGAGCGATATTAACCAGCCAATAGGTTTGACTTTATTGAGCGATATTAACCAGCCAATAGGTTTGACTTTATTGAGCGATATTAACCAGCCAATAGGTTTGACTTTATTGAGCGATATTAACCAGCCAATAGGTTTGACTTTATTGAGCGATATTAACCAGCCAATAGGTTTGACTTTATTGAGCGATATTAACCAGCCAATAGGTTTGACTTTATTGAGCGATATTAACCAGCCAATAGGTTTGACTTTATTGAGCGATATTAACCAGCCAATAGGTTTGACTTTATTGAGCGATATTAACCAGCCAATAGGTTTGACTTTATTGAGCGATATTAACCAGCCAATAGGTTTGACTTTATTGAGCGATATTAACCAGCCAATAGGTTTGACTTTATTGAGCGATATTAACCACCCAATAGGTTTGACTTTATTGAGCGATATTAACCAGCCAATAGGTTTGACTTTATTGAGCGATATTAACCAGCCAATAGGTTTGACTTTATTGAGCGATATTAACCAGCCAATAGGTTTGACTTTATTGAGCGATATTAACCAGCCAATAGGTTTGACTTTATTGAGCGATATTAACCACCCAATAGGTTTGACTTTATTGAGCGATATTAACGCGAGTGGAAGAGAGTTGAGGATGAGTAGTGATACATACATAGACAGACAATTAGCCCCCTGCCTGTCCCCAGTAAAGGCAATGGTTAACTCTAGTGGGGAAAAGCCTAGTTTACCATGTCAACTGAAAAATTAACAACCTAGAAGTTGAGAATTATGTTTTATTCTGTGGACATACTGAGGACTTAAGCCTGGGAGGCAGCCTCTGGGGACCATCTGGAAGAAGTGAGGGAAGAGTCAGGGTATAAAGGCGGTTCTGCAACAAAGATCAGGTGGTCAGAGCATCAAAAGATGACAGCTAATTAAAGAAAACCAGACACCTCAAGTTAATGAATTTAGTACTTTTCTGTGTATGGGAAGATGCAAGGATCTGGGCTCATTGCATTCATTCCTTTGATATGGGTCTTAGTTATCTAGGGCCAGTATCCTGCCTTTCTCCATCCTGAGTCTCTTCCAGGTGCACAGTCTGGGCAGCTACAGTGGCTGCTGGCTTGCTGCCTGCAACATCCTTCATTACTGATATGGCAGGCAACATTTTTCATCCATGGCTACATGACTCTGCTCTAAAAAGCATAATAATAGTAGAAACACCACACTGTGTAACCTAACTGAAATTATGACTTATGTTGGAAGAATAGGGAATCAGAAAGTGTCGGAGGATGTCATAGAGGCTGGTGTGGAAGGAGAATTAAATCGTCACCTTTTATATGGAGAAATCAATAGATAACGCTTAAACAGGAAAATCAAGTAGTAAGTATTTTATTTAGTGATGAGGTGAATGTTACCAAAAGAATCAATTAAAACTTTTGAAAGTATTAGATGCCCTTTTAGGGAGCAGAAAATTGAAGGGGTAGTTCGGCCAACTGGGATTTGGGGGTTAAAAACCATAAAGAACAATATAACGCTAAAACCATGCACAACTATAACTTTCGTTTAAAAATACATTGCCAGGGGCTTCCCTGGTGGCGCAGTGGTTGAGAGTCCGCCTGCCAACGAGGGGACACGGGTTCGTGCCCCGGTCCGGGAGGATCCCACATGCCGCGGAGCGGCTGGGCCCGTGAGCCACGGCCGCTGAGCCTGCGCATCCGGAGCCTGTGCTCCGCAACGGGAGAGGCCACAACAGTGAGAGTCCAGCGTACCGCAAAAACAAACAAGCAAACAAACAAAAACACATTGCCAGGGACTTCCCTGGTGGTCCAGTGGTTAAGACTCTGCGCTCCCAGTGCAGGCGGCCCGGGTCCCAACCCTGGTTGGGCAACTAAATCCCGCATGCATGCCGCAACTAAGATGCGGGGCAGCCAAATAAATAAATAAATATTTTAAAAATAAAAATATGTTACTGAACAAAAGAATACAACAGGAGGAACCCAAGTATGAAGAAACAGGAAGGACCCAAGGAGACCTTGGAGGAGAGAGAAGAGTTAGGTGGGTGCGAGTTGAGGGCAGAGCCTGCGAGCTGGACGGAGCGTCGCGGGCCTGTCTGACCCCCAGGCTGCGCAAGGTGAGCACGGCTGGAGCCCGGCGATCAGTAAGGACAAGGACGCAGATGCGCCGGGACAGTCAAGTGGGGACACGGACGACCTTGTGAGCCACATCATCTCGGGGCTTCATCTTAGGAGCCATGGGAAGACTGAATCGTTCTCTGTGCAAGGATGTCTCAGACTAACGTTTACGATTCGTGTCTAGGATGCTGAGAACTTTTGAGGGGTGGGGCCGGGAGTCGGAGGGGGAGAAAGAGGGGTGTCCCGGACGCTGGCCGGCATCCTGAGGTCCTGAAGGATGGCTGTGCATCTTGATAAAGCACATACCTCAGTGCAGGGTGGAAACAAAAGACGTGAATGTGTTCTGTTTCAGCGACCATAGTTGACGTTGTCTGAAAGTCCTCTGGGTCAAGACGTCAAGGAAGCAATTAGATTCACAGGTTTAACGGAAAGATCTGGCCTAGACATGCAAATTTGAATCATTAACACATAGACATCGGTAATTGAACCCCCTGAGAACAGGTGGTTTGGGAAGAGAGCTTGGAGCGGACAGACCTTGGGCAGAACCCCAGGGAAGCCCACAGCTTAAGGGTTGAGTTCTGAGCAGCAAAGGAAATAGAGAGGGAACAGCCAGAGAGGAGGAACCACCGAGAAATGACACATGTCAGTGGTTAAGCTTAAGTCATTTGAGAGTTTGCATCAATCTGTTCAAATGAATGACGAGGGCTTCCCTGGTGGCGCAGTGGTTGGGAGTCCGCCTGCCGATGCAGGGGACACGGGTTCGTGCCCCGGTCTGGGAGGATCCCACATGCCGCGGAGCGGCTGGGCCCGTGAGCCATGGCCGTTGAGCCTGCGCGTCCGGAGCCTGTGCTCCGCAACGGGAGAGGCCGCAGCAGTGAGGGGCCCGCGTACCGCAAAAAAAAAAAAAAAAAGAATGACGAAAAGCCAAAGAAATCACTCAAGCTAGTAGTCTAGAGGAGTGTGTGTGTGTGTGTGTGTGTGTGTGTGTGTGTGTCTACACTCTCGCGCTGAAAATCCACTTTGACACATAATTCAGATATCCAAATGGAACTCTCTCACGATCACTTGAGTTTGGCTACATAGAGAGAGGAGGAGCCTCAAGGGTAGGCAATCATCAAACAAAAAATGGCCAGGGGGGCTGCAGGCTGACAGAAAAGAGGGCACCGAGTCCCCAGCAAGTATGTGCCGAAGAGGCGTGACGCTGCCCACAAAGGCTGAGGCACAAGGAGACAACAGCTCAAAGGATACAGAAAAGTCAGAGAGGAAGAAAAAAATGCTGTTGTGACAAACTGGAAATTAGCTAAACTTTCAGGAATTTTCAGACCTGTCTTAATAGGTGAAAAACGGTTGTAACCAACGATCGGGTTTATAAGAAACCATTTGGTGCATAAACACTAGATTGAGCGATTTCTTTGGCTTTTCGTCATTCATTTGGGCAGATTGATGCAAACTCTCAAACGGCTACACCTCAGCCACTGACATGTGTCATTTCTGGATGGTTCCTCCTCTCAGTGGGTTGCCTGGGGCAGGTATTGTCAGAACCTCCGGCTTGGCCAGGCCTGCGTATCACACCCTGTGACTGAGGTCTTTCCAAGTGCTGAAACCACTTCCTAAGTACGAGAAATGAGATGTTTTTCTACTCAGGTAAAGTGCAAAATATAAACACAAGCCCTCTTGAAAGGGTAACTGAAAAAAATTATGCCAAACTGGAACATCTACTTTAAAAGCCTGAAAATAATGCCCCCTTTGTTGAAATGATCTTATCAATTGCTTCTTTTCCTCTATACACTGTCTCAATAAAGCAACATCAGAAAACCCAATAAGGGGCTTCCCTGGTGGTGCAGTGGTTGAGAGTCCGCCTGCTGATGCAGGGGACATGGGTTCGTGCCCCGGTCCGGGAAGACCCCAAAAGCCGCAGAGCAGCTGGGCCCGTGAGCCATGGCCGCTGGGCCTGCGCATCCGGAGCCTGTGCTCCGCAGCGGGAGAGGCCACAGCAGTGAGAGGCCCGCGTACCGCAAAAAAAAAAAAAAAAAAAAAAAACGATAGGGAGAGGTTATCATTTTTTACTCTAGCAAAAAATAAATAAATGAAGTTCCTGGTCTTTGGAAGGTCCTCTGGGTATTTTCTGCATATATTCTGAATATTGTCTTGATTGCTGTGGATGTTATATAAATAGTAAATGCCTCAGGAGAACAGTTAATGCTAATAAATACTAACTCGTAGCAGTCAAAATAGGGCATCAGAACAGTGGTTTTGACCACGTAGGCCATGGTTGGTATTTTCAGCACTGCAATTAAAGGAAATGCTTACTTCTTTCATTTTTCCTGTCCTGAAACAAAGCTTGTTAAACCATACCTTTGAAAAAATACCTTAAAAGAATATATATTTTTCTCTTTTCATCTATTTCTTTTTTTAAATTTTATTAAAGTATAGTTGATTTAAAATATTATACTAGTTTCAGGTGTATAACAAAGTGATTCAATATTTTCATAGATTATACTCCATTTAAAGTTATTATAAAATATTGGCTCTATTCCCTGGGCTGTACAACATAACCTTGTAGCTTATTTATTTTATACATAGCTGTTTGTACCTCTTAAGTCTATTTCTTTACTTCTTTATTTGCAGCGATACATTTTTGGTTGCTCGAAAATTTAGGCTTAGGGGATGGGTGAATCACACCCTAAGTTCAGCACCCCAGGAAAATGGGTGTATTTTGGTCAGAGTTGTTGGTGGCAAACAATAAACATTGACTTGAGCAAATGTATGCAAAAAAGCAATTTATTGGAAACATGCTGAATGGCTCATCAGAAAACAGGTAGCAGCCAAAGGTGGTCGGGCATCTGAGCACATCACAGAGTCATGCTAGTTAGAACGCTGCCACTGGTCTTTGCTACTGTCCACCTTCGACTGGTTGTTCTGCAGCTCAACCCCATTCTGCCACCGTGAGGAATCTCTACCTGCCTGAGCCTCTCTTTCACCCCATCAAGATTCAAAACTTTAGTTGAGAAGCAACAATTGGCCCTGCCCTGCTAATGAGGTCATACTCTGTATCCCAGGGAATGCAGGGACAGAATACTTTTCCCACTTTGGGTTCTGTAGAGGAAAACAGGACCCTGGCCCCATCAAGATTCCCACAATTAGGCATTCCTCAACACCAGAAAGGGAGTACCAATGCTGGGCAACCAAAAAATGACACACGACGACAGTAAGAGCTTTCAAACTTTTTTGACTGTGACTGTAAGAAATGCATTTTACAGCACACATAAGACCCACCTCCTACTGTCCCATGAGTGGTGCGCAAAAATCCACATAAACTATAATGCAAATGACATTCATAGAGTGTGCAGTGCACAACCTGCACATCTGTACCTAGCAGCCCTGTGGGCAAGCCATTTCATTCTGTTTACTTGGATTCAATTGCTTACAAATGTTCATTGCAAACCACTAAATTAACTACATACCCCATTCTCTGGACTGAATTGGGTCTTCCCCACCAAAATTCAGGTGTTGAAGCCCAAACCCCCAATGTGAGTGTATTTAGAGATAGGGTGTTTAGGACAGAATTAAGGTTAAATGAGGTCATAAGGGTGGGCCCTAATCCAATAGGACTGGTGTCCTTATAAGAAGAGGAAGAACTCTCCCCATCACTTCCCCCAGGTGCACACACACCCTGGAAAAGCCATGTGATCACACAGTTAGAAGGTAAGAAGGCAGCCGTCTGCAAGCCAGGGAGGGAGCTCTCACCAGAGCCCAACGGTGCTGGCACCCTCATCTCAGACTTCCAGCCTCCAGAACCTGTGAGAAATAAATCTCTGCTGTTTGAGGTACCCAGTATATGGTATTTTGTTATGGCCGCCCTAGCAGACTAAGAGGTCTCGAAACCACAACCCGAAAAACACTAAACTACACTCTGCCTAGGGGAAGGAGTTAGAAATATGTGGGCCCCTTTAGAACTCCATTTCTAGCTTCAGGAATTCCCTGATAGTTCCAGGCTGCAGCTGTTCCAGGGAAATCCTACCTGTTCTGAACTTCCACCTCCCATTTCCCTCCCTCGGGCTTTGTTCACCACGTGTTTCTCATTTGACCACATCACTAACTCCCACGTGGGGAAATTGAAGAGGCCATCTTCCTTCCTCCCTCCCTCCCTCCTTTCCTTCCTTTCTCCCTTCCTTCCTTTGCCCCCCTTTTCCTTCTTTACTTCCTTCAGTAACAGATTTTTTACGATCGTAACACTTCCTTAGCTGCAGTATCTGTTGAAAGCATTTTCACCAACTCAAAGTGGATCTCAAGTATCCAAGGATCAACATGGAATGTTTGGCTTTGAAAGCTTTGTTAAGCCTTATTCTCCTCTCATTACGAGCAAAATGATAGTTTTTACAAATAAAGAAATAGGCCAGTTGTTTTGAAGACAAGCCTAGCCCCACCCAATATATAAAACCTAATCTAACGGGGGTCTAGATTAGGACACGGCCAAGAATGGTCTCTATCAAAGAGAGTAAATTAAGGAAAATGATCTTGAAAGTTGTGCTGTCTCCTCTGCACCCTGTTTCTGCCTGTCTTGTTTCATCTCCTCTGAGCACCTCATCGCCTCAGACTCAGGATAAGAATGTGTTTGTTTTTGTTTTTTTTTTTGCGGTACACGGGCCTCCCACTGCCGCGGCCTCTCCCGCCGCGGAGCACAGGCTCCGGACGCACAGGCCCAGCGGCCACGGCCTAAGGGCCCAGCCGCCCCACAGCACGCGGGATCCTCCCAGACCGGGGCACGAACCCATGCCCGCCGCATCGGCAGGCGGACTCCCAACCACCGCGCCACCAGGGAAGCCCAAGAATGTGTTTTTATTTGCAGCTTCCTTTTAGTCTTGACTTCTACACCTTAAAATGTTAAAAGGGTAGAGAATTATCTTACATTGACTTTCCTACATTCCTGTTACTTTGTATGTATTATCCCATCTTATCCTCATACCCATGGGGTAAAAACTCTGAACCCCACTTTCCAGGTGAGGACTTGTTCAGTCAGACAGTTTAAGTTCACAATGTAGTAAGTTTTGTCCTATTCTAAAGTCTGGAATTCTTTATTCTGTACAACATTGTCTTCCATTTTATTCAAATCCAAGCAGAGTACTATCTCTCCAGAATTTTGTATTTGGACATTGGAGTGTCCTAGACAATGGGGCACCGTGGCAGCTGCTTTTTGAGCCCCTGTGGCCCAAGTTCCCATGGTGGGCACTGCACACAAGTCCCCTGGATGGTAGGGTTTGTCCCCTGAGAATGTATAGTCTCTGCCCAAATGGGCTGCCATTGAAGCACTCTGTTGAATTCTGAAGATAAATCCACCAGGCTGAAATCTTCATAGTTTTCCTAATTACTATGACATTAAACTTCTTATATCTTGCTTTCAAAAATATCTGTAATTTGAATCCATCCAGCCTCAGCCTTCCATTCTAAACTGTGATATAACAGGCTTTTCTTCAGTGTCTTGTGAACCATGTTGTTCTAGAAACAGGACAGGGCCAGCCGTCAGAGACACCTGGGGTCTTCTGGATTTGACTCTTGGCAGCTCTGGGTTTTTTGGACCATCAGCTTACCTACTGGGAAGATCATCTCTACAGCTCTAAATTAGCAGAATCCTGCTAAATCTTCCCCAAGACCTCTTTCTGCTATGATCCCTTCACCTTATAGCATATTCTCAATTCATTGTTCAGGGATTGGTGGCCACAAAATTTTAAAAAATACAGAAGATGGTGCCAAACTCTTCGATTTAGGTCTAAACAGCTATTAGTCCTGAGTATCCAATTCTACAGGCAGCAGTTTAGAATTAAAGCTGTGTTTTAGATGAGGATGACTCATTTCTCCAAGACTTAGGCGTTAGTACTCTAGTGTTTCTAGACTGGCAGAGAAGGCAAGGGAGGGCATGAGAAGGAAGTACGGAGGGCATGAGAAGGAAATGGTGAGGGCAAGGTGCCCAGAGCCCCTCAAAGAGGTGAACAGTGGTCAGCTCCAGGTGGGGGAAATTTCTCTCTCTGGCCCTGCAAATAGAGCTGCACGCTAGAGTGATTCCCCGACGCTCCTTCTGGAAGTACCCTGGGAGGCCCTCTGCTGGGACCCAGTTGTGGTCTTGACTGACCAGATGGTTTGCATCACATCGTAGCCAGGAAGAGTCTCTCTCTCTCTCTCTCTCTCCTCTCTTCCTCTCCTTTTGAAATGGAATTTCAGCTTTACAAGCAGGAAAACTTTGAACAAAGTTTGGTACAAATCCTTAACATCAAAGTGCAAGGTGAAGCCACAGGTGCTGATGTGGAAGCTGCAGCAAGTCACCCAGGAGATCTAGCTGAGATCATTCATGAAGGTACCTACACTCAACACATTTCCAATTTAGATGAAACAGCCTCCTATTGGAAGAAGATGTCACCTAGGGTTTTCATAGCTAGAGAGGAGAAGTCAATGCCTGGCTTCAAAGCTTCAAAGCACAGGCTGTCTCTCTCAGGGGCTAAGGCAGCTGGTGACTTGAATTTGAAGCCAATGCTCATTTACCATCTGAAAATCCCAGGGCCCTTAAGAACTCTATGCTAAATCTGTCTACTCTGCCTGTGCTCTGTAAATGGAACAGCAAAGCCTGAATGACAGCACATCAGTTTTTAACATGGTTTACTGAATATTTTCAGCCCACTGCTGAGACCTACTGCTCAGAAGAAAAGATTCCTTTCAAAATATTACAGCTCGCTGACAAGGCACCTGGTCACCCAAGAACTCTGATGGAGACGGACAGTAAGATTAAAGTTCTTTCCCTGCCTGCTAACACAACATCCATTCTTCAGCCTATGGCTCAAGGAGTCATTTCCAATTTCAAGCCTTATTATCTGAGAAATACATTTCATAAGGCTATAGTTGCCACAGACAGTGAGTCTTCTGACTGATCTAGAGTGAATTGATTGAAAACCCTCTGGAAAGGATTCACCATTGTAGATGCCGTTAAGAACATTCACGATTCACAGTAAGAGGTCCAAATATCAACATTCACAGGAGTTTGGAAGAAGCTGATTCCAACCCTCACGGATGACTTTGAGGGGTTCAAGACTTCGGTGGAGGAAGGAACTGCAGACGTGGTGGAAACAGCAAGAGAACTAGAAGTGGAGCTGAAGATGTGACTGAATTACTGCAATCTCATGATAAAACCTGAATGGATGAGGAACTGCTTCTCATGGATAAGCAAAGAAGGTGGTTCCTGCTGAAGATTGTTTGAAATGAAAACAAAGGATTTAGAATATTCAATAGACTTAGTTGATAAAGCAGCAGGGTTTGAGAGCATTGACCCCAAAGTTGAAAGATGCTGTACTGTGGCTAAAGTGCTATCAACCAGCATTATGTGCGAAAGAAATCACTCGTGAAAGAAAGAGCCAACCAATGCGGCAAACTTCACCGTTGTCTTATTTTAAGAAATTGCCAAGGCCAGCCCAACTGTCAGCTACCGGTCGAAATCAGCAGCCATCAACATCCAGGCAAGGCCTTCCACCAGCAAAAAGATTAGGACTCACTGAACGCTCAGATGATGGTTAGCATTTTTTAGCAATAAAGTATTTGTTAAATTAAGGTATGTAAATTCATTTTTTAGATATAATGCTATTGCACACTTAATGTACTACAGTAGAGTGTAAACATAACTTTTCTGTGTACTGGGAGACCAAAAACTCAGTGTGACTTTCTTTATTGCAATATTCACTTTATTGAGGTAGTTTAGAACCAACCCTGAGATATCTCTGAGGTTCGTCTGTAATGAGGTTCCTTAAGACGTGAGAGGAAGAGCAGGCTTAGGCAAAAAGAAGAAAATTCTCCATTTGACCCACCCTTGGCTCCCACATGGGGCTCCCAGGTGCAGGTAACTCGAACTCGGGTAAATAGGCTGGAGATGCCTGTTTGGGGGTCTCCAGGAGGCGAATACCAAAGGCTCCCGTCCCTGGAGCCACAGCAGCCCTGTGTGGTCTGGCCCCAGCTACCCCAGCTACCCCGGCCACTGTCCTGCTCTGCCTCACACCACCATGTGGATCTGGACACGGCTGCTGCCACTTTTTTAAACGTGCCAAGCTCTTTCCCACTTGAGGACCTGGTGTGGGAAGTGTGTAGAGAAACCATAAGGTGTAGGGCAGGGGGCATATGCTGTTACCACCCCAGGGCCCAAGGGACATGGAGAGAGTGATCACCGGAGGCTGGAGAGAGAGCAAGCATCACCTGGCAGCACCTGGGATCTTGGCTTGAGGGAGGGAACCAAGGAACTAAGTGCCTGACCTCATGTTTTGCCCTCACCTCCTATGGGTTCCCTTTGCCCAAACTAGACACCAGGGAGAAGCGTAGCAAGGGAGCCAGAGTTTGTTAATGTGGGTCCATATAGGTGAGCCTCTTGGTACAGAGAAGGTGGAGAAAATGTGGAGAGTGGATCTGGAATGGCAAATGGAAAACACACCACACAAGGACCCTAGGACCCAATAAAACCCACCAAAAATACGGACTTTGGTTGAGACGCTTCCCAACCAAAAGAGCACGACTGCATGTTCAGACCTGTATTGCAAAGGCTTCTGGGAGACAAGGAAGCACCCTCTACCCCAGGGAAATCGGGTGTGTTCTAAGCCCCCAAGGACCACACAGACTGCATTTCCAAAGTATGTTCTTAGATGTGCCTCTCAAAACAAAATTCCATGTTCCATGAAAAAAAGGTATCGTAATCAAATAATTTCAGAAAATCCTGGGTTAAGCTGATCTTTCACTTCAAGGTTTCTGAAGCCCTGTACTGTTCTAGGATACATAGTTAATCTCCAAAAGGAAGGGCTTCTTGGCAGCATCTCATGGACCACTGTGTTCTTTATGATACACACATGTGCCACCCTGAGAATCAGGCTACTGTGATTCTAGCTGCAGGTCTGCCACTGCCGGGCTCTGTGGACACTGCAAGCCACTTAACCCACTTGGATCTCATCTTCCTTGTCCGCCCGAGTTAAGGGGTTGATCTAAGATGTTCATATTTTTAAGATTTGTTGTCCATCCCAGAGTCCAAGTTGACCGATAACCTTGAATTTCTCAGGATAAAAAGCACGAGTCCTCGGGGGAACCTCAGAGCAACGGCTTCCTCAGAGGGCTCCCTGGTGACCATCTCCTCCCCTTGACCCAGACCTTAGTCCTGAACTGGTTAATCATCGGTTCTGCACAGCTCTGGTCCCTGGCAGTGACGCACGCTGACCTGGGTGCCTGCAGCAAATTACACAGCCTCGGATTCTGCCCAGTCTGGTTCTACCTCTGTGACTTACTCATCTCCATCTGAGACACTTCAGGGTTCCCTAAGGTCATCCCGTTGTGCCCGGGATCACATGTCCTGTGGTTCTGAGCTCACCAGACCTCACCAGCAGCTCCACCCATTCTGTCCTCAGCAGTTTTCTTTTTTTTCCATACCATTTTGTTTATTCCTTATATCTTCCTCTTTTTTTCCTACCAACTATGGATAGCAGTTTCATTTTTCTTCTCTTTCTTCCACAAACTGCCACTTCCCTCCTTCCCATCCTCTCACTGCTCTCTGTGGCTCCCCTGTATTTTTCAGGGCAAAAGTTACCATTCCCCTTCCTCAGTTGGGACCTTGAAATCTAACACTCCCGTCAATGGTGACACGGCAGCAAGTTAGCTATTCACTAGGGTGACAGTAGACTTGATCTTTCAGACTGAGATAGATACCTTTGAGTGTGAAGGAGGGTGCTGTTAACAATTATGCCAAAACAATAGGTGTAAACCAGGACTGTTGCAGGTGGGGTTTTATGGTCACCCCGTTGTGTGCAGACATATGATTTACCATACGGCTGACATTTTATTTAATTTTCTCTCGAGTTGCATTTCTGCCTTAATCCTGCAGATTAGAAGCACTATTCCTGATGCATGTTTTCTTAAGTCACATGCATTGCATGTCTGTCTCTGACCATCCCCTAGATCAGCCAAATTTCTCCTCTAAATGACGAGCTCCCTAATTTGGAGGTTAAACCTGCCGTCCTATTATTCATGGTCATGGTCACTGGCGTTGCCATTCAGATAACAGTAGCAACTGCATCCTTGCCTTTACCCCCATCAACTTCCCAGCTATTTTTTTTTTTTGTATCTTCTTTTTTTTGTGGTATGCGGGCCTCTCACTGCTGTGGCCTCCCCCATTGCGGAGCACAGGCTCCGGACGCGCAGGCTCAGAGGCCATGGCTCACGGGCCCAGCCGCTCCGC
Source organism: Lipotes vexillifer (assembly GCF_000442215.2). Lineage (NCBI taxonomy): Eukaryota > Metazoa > Chordata > Mammalia > Artiodactyla > Lipotidae > Lipotes > Lipotes vexillifer. Next base: position 1,409,963 of record NW_006798732.1, on the reverse strand, counting down.
GGCATGTGGGATCCTCCCGGACCGGGGCACGAACCCACGTCCCCTGCGTCGGCAGGCGGACTCTCAACCACTGCGCCACCAGGGAAGCCCCTGTACCTTCTTTATCCACCCTGTCCCAACTTTCCAGCTTGATCTGATTGTCTTTCTTTTAGTCACCTATAGCAGCATTCACCAGCATAGCCCCAAAGCCAAGAGCAAGAACTTCTGGGTCCTAAACACCCAAACCCTTACCAGCCTGCTTCTGGGTCCTAAACACCCGAACCCTTACCAGCCTGCTTCTGGGTCCTAAACACCCGAACCCATACCAGCCTGCTTCTGCTGTGAAGTCTGTGCCCTTCTCCCTCAGCAACTAGATGCTTTTCGGCAAGTGCCCACACTGGTTTCACCAGCCTCTCTGTATTGTTTTGATGGTAAGACATAGAACCCCAACCCAAGCCAGTTTAGCTCCAATGGGGAGTTCATTGACTCAAGGAGCTAAGAAAAATTTTGATAATGTGATGCAGCTGAGCCTGAGGAAAGCCTGGAACCAGAGATATGAGTGCCCCCAGACTGTCTGCATCTCTTGACCTATTTGGGTCATCAGCTTGAGTCTTCCCCCTTGATGCCTAGCATTACCACATGCCAGGAAATGTGGTTTCTGTGCTCCCAAGTTTTACAGCTTGGTGCTGGGGAGATGGGGGGCAGCCATAGCCATATTTCCATCAATTCCTAGGTATGAACTTGGGGTATGACCACCAGGAGTCCCTGAGGTCACACCTGGCTGGGAGGGCACAGTGGGTCGAGGCTTATCTCCTGTCTGGAGCATTGATGAGATCTCTGTTTGGATACAGGGGAGAGATCTCCCAACCGCTTGGTTCTTAAGGCAGGAAACAGGTTTCTTGGTGATATATGTACCCGGGTGGTTTCTGGTGCATTCTCAGATTCTTTGGCCAGTTTTTGTTGATTGACTGGGTTGGGAAGAGTTCATTTCGCTTAACTGGTGTGTGCTGGGTGAGCGTCTGACATACCTTAGTACTTTTGACACTGAGGTAATTAACCCCATGGCATTGGGTCCCCAGTCCAAAAATCCAGGCAGGAACCAGCTTGCATCTGATTCTCCACCCCTAAGTGGGTGAGCTGGAGCCAGAGTGGGAAAGGCAGGGGCACTTTCCAGGAGGATGGAGGTGCTGGTGGAGAGTCCCACAGATTCCTTTACCCTGTGTCTCCTGGACCCCACGGGCCATCCATCGTCTTCCACGTTTCTTCTCCTAACCCCTGGGTGATGTGCTTTCTCCTGCTTAGTGTGCAACACCCTATCAGTTAAACTCACTCTAGTTTCCTTTTTCGTTATTGTTTTATTTGTGATTATCAGCTGCTGGTGACGTTGTTATTTTAGGAAGGTCCTTGGGAGTTGTCATTATATAACTGCCCGAGCCACCAGCCAACGAGCCAGAAATTGTCGGGGACACTCACCTCCACCCCGTTGTTCTAGCACAACAAACCACTTCTCATCTCTGCCCCCGCACCCGCGTCCCCACTTCCTCCCCTGTGTCCCTTGCTGCTCCCTGGATTAGTCACATGCCTGTCAACTTTCACCTGAGTTTTATCACGTGGGAGATTGATTCATTTGAGTTGAACTCCCAAGTTTCCTTCACTTTTGACACCTTTCTTTTGTGCACCTTGAGCTTCTTTTCAGATAAAGTATGACTTTGCTCCCTTTGGTGAAGTTGAGCGTCTCCTTCAAATTTCTCTTGGGGTCTTTTCCGAGGACCCTGTTGCCCGTGTGCCCTGGATCCACAGACCCACACACATACACCCACCACCACCACCTCCATCACCGCCACTTGATGGGTTTTCCCTCTGTGCCTCCCCTTCCCTCTTTC
>NW_006798732.1:1407188-1408034 GCF_000442215.2 Lipotes vexillifer | reverse complement strand
CTTTCCCTTTAGGGATCTAAACCACGCAAGCCCATCCTTGCCCCAATGGGGATTACCTGCTTCTGTCTGTCCATCACTCTTCTCGTGGTTATTCCCAGCTATTTCTTCAGCATCCCTTCAATTTCTCCAGCATGCACTGATCCACCCCTGTTCCTGCCCAAAACCCGTCCCGCAAGCTTTGCCCTAGCGGTCCCCTGCCAGCCCTGTGTTTCACTTCCCCTCTCGCTCTGGGCCCACCTCTGCTGTGGCCTGCCTGTGAGTAGTTTGTATAAATGTAACTTCCTTCCACCCAGAGATTACCCCAGGCTTTTTGTTTTTTTAAACTCAAATCACAGATACAGGCACTATGCTTGAAACCCCATTCTCAACGGCACAGTTGAATTCAGTGTTTCCTCTTTTCTGTTGTAGTTTTTAAATAACAAAGGGATTCTTTGTTGTTGTGAGAATAATACATGGTTTCAATGGAAAATTGTCAATTGAAATATTAACTTTTGCTGTCCAGTGTATCTTTTCTTCTGTTTGAAAGGTACGTGTTTTTTTAAATTGTAATCATATTACATATACAGTTGTAGGTCCTCCCATTTTCACTTAATATTAAGACTCGTTCCTCAGATATTCATTGTGTGTTTTTGTGTGTGAAGGATTGCCTCAGGTCCTGGAGATAGAATGCTTTCCACCCTCCTTGAGTTTATGGTCTAATGTCAGAAGTAACAGGGCACTCATGATACTGTGCAGAAAGCATAAAGTCTAGTCTTGGAGGGGGTGATCAGGAAGGCTCCCCGCAGTGAAGCGAGGTCCCACCTAAGATCTAAAGAATTATCAGGGGTTACCTGGCAATAGGGAAAG
>NW_006798732.1:1405551-1407178 GCF_000442215.2 Lipotes vexillifer | reverse complement strand
AGTTACCTGGCAATAGGGAAAGACTGTTCTAGGCACAGGAAACAGCATGTGTGCAGCATAGAGGGGAAAGGGCAAGAGAAGTTTAAAGGCTGATTCTAGAGAGGCAATAATGGACGGTGTGAGCCAGGTTATTGAGTGTGTATTTTATCTTAAGAGCGCCAGACACTTCCTTTTGAGCATAATTAGATTTTCCTGTAAGACAACTGTAGCTACAGTCAAGAAGCAGGGATCAACTCCTTTGTCTAATTATTAACTCTCCCTAATATACTTTTTACTGATAACATGAGATTCATAAGTGGAGGTGCCGTCACTTACTTAATCCTCTCGCTGCGGTTCCTGATGTTTCACAGCTATAAATAACATTGCAGTAAACATATTTCTCCTGGGTTCTCCTCTGCACAAACTGAAACCCTTTGGGACGCTAACTGAACAGCCTCTTCTATGTACTTAACCCTATGTTTTCTTTGTTACGACTCCAGTTCATATTTCATTCCTCCAATCCAAGCACTTAACCAGCCTACAGATTTAGCAGGGCCTATTAGGCCCAGCGGCTGGATAGGAGGTCCCACCTGGGCTTGACTGTCCAAGTTTACCCACCCCTCCATCCACTACCAAACTTCCACGGGAGCTCTCAGCATCGCAGCAGAGACTCTTGCACATTTCACATCATCAAGAAAGCCCCGTGGACAGGTTCACGTGTGTTTCCAAAAGGAGCCGGGAGTCCCAGCGGGTAGAGAGCATGGTGGTATATTGACAGCATACACACTAACCGAAAATGGACTGAAAACTCACATCAACCCTTTCACACACTTCCTCTTTTTCTTCGGACCTTTTTGTAGTTTCCCCAGCTTACCTCTTAATTACCATCAGTGAGTACAGGAGAGGGAGGAAGCATATGCCACCCTTCTTGAGTTGTTGGGCTGTTTTAGGTCAGATGTCATGGATCCACAATTGAAGATTTGAACTAAAAGTTCTAGGAAGCTTCACACCAGTACCATAAATTACTAAACCTCATTTCTCCAGCTTGGGTATCAAAAGGCCAAAACAAGTGTTGGTGGTTCTATAACTATTTAGGTAAAAGGTGGCGTTCCTGCTTTTCCATGTCATTTCCTACTCGTTGCAACTCTTCTTGTTATTCTGTCATCTTTCTTGACCACCTAGCTTCCTCTCAAATTAAATTTTATTCATTAAGGAAACACCATTTGCATGGTTCACAATTTCTTGCAAACTATGCTTTGTACAGCCGAGATATTAAAAACCACACCAAAGTTTATAGAACTTCCAGAAACCTTATACTAATAAACTACCCCATCCTTGGTACATTTTTGGGTGTATTTTTAAATCTCTTCTAAGCCTTATTAAAATTCCACATGCTTCTTTGTGCAGAAGCAGATTGCCAGATAGAAGTCTTTCATTCATTTATTCATTCATTTATTCAAAAAAGGTTTATTAAAGAACCCACTATGAGTGAGCTTTGTGACACACACTCTACTATACCAGGGTCTGGATGATGTAAAGTGGGACCCGGGTCCCAGGTCTAATCTCAAATTTTGATCAAGAGTTAAGAAGAGGGCTTCCCCGGTGGCGCAGTGGTTGAGAGTCCGCCTGCCGGTGCAGGGGACGCGGG
>NW_006798732.1:1401344-1405413 GCF_000442215.2 Lipotes vexillifer | reverse complement strand
AAAAAAAAAAAAAAAAAAAAAAAAAAAAAAAAAGAGTTAAGAAGATAGTCAATGTTCTGAATACCTCAATAAAAAAAGACGTTTTTGTACAACTTGCAAAGATGACTCTATCACAGTGGCACACCTCACATAATGCCCAGAACATATCATGTTTTAACACTCCCTTCCTCTATATGACAAAACAATTATGAAATGAAATAAATTATAGTTATGACCAGGAAAGAAGCACAATGTTCTCTTACTGAGCTTCAACTATATAATAACCATGCTAGTAAAAATATTAAAAATGAAATAAATATTCCAGTTCAAAAAACAAAAATGTCAAATGATTAATATTTTTAATTGCATTAATTTGTTTTTTGAAAGAGGTAAAAACTGTACTTTTTTCTATTGCAGTAGACAATAATAAATTATAGTTTCTGTTTTCCAGCCATAACACCTTCGAGTCTGTCAATGACAGACTGAGTTTTCATTGATCTTCTTTGCATAATCATGTGCAATACACTCTTTATTTGTATGCATTAGGTAAGTTGGTTACCTTTTCTGATCTTGGAGTGGTGGCCTTATGTAGGAGACTCCAGGGGGACCCCGCAGCACACTCGTCTCTGGTCGCCAGAGCTGCACGCTCTAGGGGTGCCGCTATGTGTTCTGCGGGGGCCCTTCTGTCGTGGTGGGGCTGACTACTGTGGGCGTGCTGGTAGGTGGGGCTGACCCCCAGTCCAGTGGGCTGCCCGGCCCTGCCTTATGAGGATGTTGCTGGTCTGTTGCTGGCTGGTGTGGGCCCCAGCATGGCACTTTAAACTTATACAGCGCTGTATATCCATTACGTCTCAATAAAATTGGAAGGAAATAATTTTAATAAACCACCTACGTTCTCTGTAATTTTGGTACTTGGTAGACATTTATGAAATCGTGATATTGTTAACATCAACTGCCTGTTTTATTCTTTTTTTCCTTTCTCTTAAACGGTAGAGTGTAGAGGGACCTTCGTTATCGTGAGAGACTCATTTTCCTTCCTGGTGAGCTCACTCTTCAAGTCATATGCAACTGGTATTGGACACACACACAAAAGTTTTATTTTTTTGGTCCATATTTGAGTTTTAAAACAACAATCAGTAATTTAAAAAGAAAAAATAATTTCAATTTTAAAGATGTTTTTCAAATTTAAAATATTTCACATGTAAACTAAATTTTATACTTACAGAACAAAAATATTGTACCTCACGGTTAGCTCTTTTTTACTATTTCAAATTTTAAACACGAATAGGAACTCCAAGTGGTCACATAGAACATGACAGAATTGAAGTGACTCAAATCTGTTTCTTCGTCTCTAAAACCACTGGGCCATCAGTCATTGTTTATTTTGAATCGGTTTAAGCATGGGGATGCGAAAGACCAAGGGGCCGCAGACACCAGCCATGACTGAGTGACGGTCCACAGTTATGTCACATTGGAAACTTACTCTTGAAACAAGTATACGGAGCTGAGTTCTCTGTGGGGATAACTTTGTCATTAGCTCCCAAAGTCAGCACCGTAAGTTTATTAAATAAGTAATGACTCCACTCTTATGAGGTACTTAGAGCAGTCAATTCAGAGACCGAAAGTAGAAGGGTGGTCACCAGGGCCTGAGGGGAGGGGGACAGGAAGTTAGTGTTTAATGGGGACAGAGTTTCAGTGTTGCCAGATGGAAAGGGTTCTGTGGATGGGTGGTGGTGATGGTTGCATAACAACGTGAATGTGCTTAGTGTCACCTAACTGTACACTTCAAAGTGGTTAAAATGGGAAGTTGTATATTTTATGTAGCATATTTTACCACAATTTTAAAAATAACTAATTTTTTGAAAAACAAAAAAAGGGTAAGTCATTAAAATGTGCTAACTTTTAGCCTACACATGTATTGAAAAGTCAACAGTCACCACAGCAATTGTTTAGACTTTAGATCCAGAGATTATTTTTCAGGAAGGAGCATTTTATCACCAATTAGGGCATAGTAGTAATCAAAAGTGCATCAGCTTGTGCTGATTTCATTATAGTTTGTGAGTTCTCTGTAGACAATGCCCCGCCATCCCCTGAACCCTGGAGGACAGCTCCCAATGCCCCATCTGAAACCAAGTAGGACCCTGTGGGGCTCCTGGGTATGGAAGCCTTTCCGTCCCCCATTTCTTGTTTGTAGGGGATAGACTCCAGCCTCCATGACCTTCCCTGAGTTCCGAAGGGCAGATTCAAACAGTTGCTAATCAGGGAAGGGTGGGGATGCAGAGACAAGGGAGGAATAGCCAAGAAACAATAGTGCAGCCTTGGGGCATGGTCCTGGTTCCACCTCAAGGGATACACACAACAATATCTTTGAGCTCTTCTGCAGAGCTAAAACCCCCAATAAATGGAAGATGTTGACATTCTTCATTCCAGAGAGAAGGTCACGGTTTGACAGCCTCAGAACCAGAGAAGCCCTTCAAGAGACCACCTGAGGCCAGATTAAAGGAGTACAGGCCCTGCACACACCTTAATCTTATCAGCAACTCTGCCCTTGAGCCATTGTTATAAAACTCCGCACCAAATCCTCCCCTGTTGGGGCACACAGTTTTTGGAGGGTGCGAGCCCACTCTAGCCCCCTTTGCCCAGCAAAACAATAAGGCTATTCTTTTCTATTTCATCCAAAACTCTGTCTCCAAATTCAATTCAGCACCAGTGCACAGAGGCCGAGTTTTCAGCATCACATCCTTTGTCTATCCTTTCAGAGATAATATCCTGGGTTGCACATGTCAGGATGAGAAGAGATGATTAAGTGGTGGGTTTTCTCAATCCCGGCATGTCTCAACCCAAGCTATCACCGCAATGCCACCCTACCCTGGATGCCCAGGCATCTCGTCTTCCTCTCTCTGTCAGACTCATCCCCATCTCTTCAGTCCCCCAGGGTTTAAAACTTACATTACTGGGACTTCCCTGTAGGTCCAGTGGTTAAGAATCTGCCTTCCAATGCAGAGGACGTGGATTCCATCCCTGGTCGGGGAATTAAGATCCCACGTGCCATGGGGCAGCTAAACCAGTGCACCACAACTACTAAGCTTGCGTGCCTCAACGAGAGAGCCCGCACACGGCAACAAAGATCCCACATGCAACTAAGGCCCGGCACAGCCAAAAATAAATAAATGAAAAAATAAAAATAAAACTTCTGTTACCACCAGCCCGTTTCTCTCCAGGCCCAGCAATATAAACTCCTACCATCCTCTGCCATATTGAAATCCAGGCTCCATCCTCCTTTTCTGTATTCACTCCCAGCTAGACTCCCTGAGTCCCATTTCCCTTTTCTCTAAAGTGGATTTATTGTTCTGCCTGGGCTGATCTTACTTAGGGCTGCTTTTGTCTCAGAAACTCTTTCTTGTCACACCAAGGGGAAACTGACCTGCCTGATTTCAAGGCCCTTCAAAGCATGACCCCACCCACTGACCAGTGTTTGCCACAATCCTCTGGCTTCTGTTGGGCCAGGACCACACCTCAAGGCTCCACAAACTTGCCTTGCTCAGCCCTGCCCCCGGGCATTTGTTTGTGTTTCTTTTCCTGCCTGGGGCAAGCTTCTTGGCCCAGACACCTCCTACACACCCTGCAAGGTCCCTCTTGGTGCTATAACCTTGAGCACCTATGTCATCTCTCATCTAATTAAAAAACAAAAATGGCAGGAATGGGAAAATTCTAGGTGAGGGGTTCCCTGAGACCCTGTGCCAGAGATCTTCCAGATGCCCACCCCTGACTCCTCCACCCAGCTCTTAGTGGACGGAGGCGGGGTGGGGGTGTGTAGCCACATGAACTCCCTCAGTGGACTCTTGCTCTCTGGCTTCTGACTGAAGCTCTTACCCTCTAACCCCTCTAACCCCTTTGTGAGATTGCCCTGGGGTTGACTGTGCCCCTTGACCAAAGATCACTGAGCCTTTCGAGGTGGCCTCTTCTGCATGACTGTCCTGAGTTCAATACTCACTCTCTACCCCCAATCCCTCCAGCCTGGAGTTGGTGGCAGTTCTGATGCTGCCAGCCCGGAGCTATCAAATTACCCCCCGGTTCCCCTCTGCGGCTA
>NW_006798732.1:1387190-1401184 GCF_000442215.2 Lipotes vexillifer | reverse complement strand
AAGAGTGCCACCGTGAATCAATTTTTCTGATTGCCTTATCTCTCGAAAAGGATACTCTAGAAGGTTCTCTGTCTCTTGAATGTCTGCCTTCTTTCCCTTGGAACTCTGTGTTGAACACCATTCACACACCTCCCCAGAGTCACGTGACCCCACCAGTCTCCTGTGCCCTTGGTTGCTTACTCATGGTTAACCAAGCCCCCTGCCATTGCCACAGCTGCCACCACCTTATCGCCAGGTCTCCACCAAGGGAGGGGGAGGGGCCAGGGGGGGCCACGTGCCAATATGGCCTCCATTGCTCACTCGCCGGTGGGAACCGCAGCAGCTCTGACGCCCAGGCCTGACGGGACCCAGGAGGCTCTGGTTCCTCCCTCACTTATGGATTTGAGTGAAGTGCCAAACTGGAGCACATGGACACTGGTTTCCCAGCAACTGCTCAAAGGTGCCTGGAGACTGAACCCAGTGGTGCAGGGAAGCCAACACTCACGGGCAAACCTAGAGCAATGAGACAGGACAGCTGTGCTTTTTCCTGAAGCTGTGGCCAGTTCAGTAATACATTGACTTGCTTCCCATCCTTTTCTGTCTCACTCCCTCTTCTTTCACTCTCACTGCCCTGGGATTGTACCACCCCCCAACCTCCAGGGAGGGGAGAGGGGCTGGAGGCTGAATCAGTCACCAATGGCCAATGATTCAATCAATCGTGTCTGTGTAACGAAGCCTCCATTAAAACCCAAAAGGAGGGCCTCAGAGAGCTTCCAGGTTCCATCCAGACCCTTCCAGTTGCCACCAGGCGAGTTCCCAAACTCCACAAGGACAGAAGTTCCTCTGTTCAGGACCTCGCCCTGTGGATCTCTTCATCTGGCTATTAATTCCTTTAATATGCCTTGTAATAAGCAGGGGATCTAGTGAGGAAAACAATTCTCTGAGTTCTGTGAGCCACTCTAGCAGATTAGTCGGACCCCAGGAGGGGGTCGTGGGAACCTGAGAAGCCCAGGTGACAACCTGGACTGGTGACTGGCATCTGGAGTGGGGGCTGAGGGCAGTCTTGTAGGACTGAGCCCTTCTCCTTGGGATCTGACACCGGCTCTGGGTAGAATGTGTCAGAATCGTGTTGAATTGTAGGCCAGCCAGCTGGTGCCTGAGAATTGCAGGTGATGTGGAGAACCACCCCCTGCCTCAGAACTGTTGACTAGAAATTGATTCAACATCAAAACTACAACACAATTTGCATGAAAAGGAGTTTGAATGCCATAGAGTTCATTCACTGGAATAGGACCCTCTCTCTGCACTGCATTCCACAGCTCTGGGGCGCAGGGTGGGCACCTAGCAGCATATTTTGTCATTGTTAACTTTACTGAGAAGCTCATGACCTTGTTTCTGTCTGTATCAAACACCATCAATTCTTTTCCTTTAATATCACCCTGATGCTCCTCCATGTACAGAGTCTCTCCTTCCTGCATCTGTTCTCCCAGAGCCTGTTCTCATAGGTCACATCTCATGACCTCAGCTGGAGACAGGATCCAGCCTCCTGGTACCCACAGAAGGGAAACTTGACGGGTCCAGTTCAGTCCTATCCACTCGGTGCACCCCAAAGCTAACAGGAGTGTAAAGTGCTGTCTTGCTTCTGCTCTGGGATTTCCCAGGTCCTCAAGAGCCCCATCGTGGTCTGGGGGCAAGAGCCTGATGTTAGAAGTCAGAAGCTTTGCTTCCCATCCCTGTCCTGAGGACAGTTTAATTGGGACCTTCGGTGGCTTGGTAAACTTGGCCTGTTCAACCTACAGTGAATCTTAAAGATGCCAATGGCTGGGAGCAAACCGAGAGGCCCTCTGGCTCCAGCCCTCCATTTCTAGAGGAAAGAAAAGCAGGGGCACCAGACTGGAGCCTCCCTCCTCCTGGCAGAAACAGCTGGGGAAAGGCTTTGTCTAAGACAAATGCAAGACACATGTTAAATATGATTGCTCTTATTAAAACACTTCCTTCTGTCATCGCTGGGAAATATTCTGTCAAAAGACAAGACGCTATGTACACATTATGCTGCCGTGTATGCATTTTGTTGTTATTGTTTTCCAAGGAAGGGCGTTGGATAATCACATACATGTGTATATGTGCAGAATATCTTTGGGAGCAGCGACTGCTTCAGGACAGCGGGCTGGGGACTGGGTGGGGCTGCAGAGGAGAATGAGGAAGGTTATTTACCAAATCTTTCTGTTCATTCTTGCCTGCTGGCCAGGCGACAAAAGGAACTTTGGGTTTCAGTGAGGAAATCTGAATTAATTACCCTGTTCGCTTTCTCTCTTTCCTCTGTAATTTAATTAAGATAGAAGCAATCGGCACTTTCTTGCTCGCTGGGAGGACTCACAAATAAATCCACACCCAGAAGTGTGAGAGAGAGGTCCAGGGCGTTTCCTGGACCCCTGAGTCCCCACCCAGCCTTCTCTTCTATTGGGAGCAAAGCTTTGGCAAGACCTGAATTTCCAAGCAGAAGAAATACACAGGCAGAGAGCGGGGAGGCTCTGCTGAGCCCCAGAGTTGGCAAAGACCTTGTTGGCACCAACTCTTGTCATCCTGTAACCTCTCCATTATCCTCAGTGCCCGGGGGCTCACGGTCCGGGGAGTCCACACACGTGCTTTGGTGAGAAAGCAGCGTTGAGCTAGAAATCAGCTCCACCCCTGGCGTGCGCTAACTCTCTTGTTCCTGAGAGCTTTCTTCTTCCTTTTCATCCCCCTGATGCCTTGGAAGAATGTTAGTTAGGCTCAGAAATATCGAGTCTATTGCAGTTTATCGATGGACCACTCTAGAGACACGTTCCGATGAAACGCAAGGCAATTCCTGCTCTCTGGAATTCTACATCCACGTGGGAAAGAGAGACCCGGCGTACATGAAGCTTCAAAGAGAGAAAAATTGGCGTAAATCTATTAAAGGAAATAATGAGAGTAGCAAACATTTGTAGAGTGATTCCCTATCTCTTTTAATCTTTTTTGTTATTCCTAGGATGATAGAATTAACCAGGTCAACTCAGGGCACCTCTGCATGGACGGAGGGCTGTAATGAGAGACTATTCTGTTCTCTAGCTGATTCCTCACTGCTTGTATTTCCAGTTCACTCCCCTTGTACGGTCACCAGAATTAACAGGATCTCATGAAATCAGCTTTGACGCTCTGGGCAGCCAGATAAGCCAGGTTTTATCACTTCCATCTCCATAATTTCTGATGAAACAGAGGTCTGACGGTTAAGTACTCAGAACTTCCCCCAGCACTGATCATAAACGAAGCACCCGCTCTGTCCTCACGTGTGATCGCTTGCAGTGGTCATCTGTCACTTCAACTTCGGAGTGACACAAAACAGACTTCCCATATCTGGGTGAAATATAGGTAAGATGGGGAGAAATCGTGGTCCTTACAGAGGGATGAGCCCAGCTCCAGCTGTAGAGGTTGTGGGACAGCTGCTACTCCAGGGCCCATGATTGCACGATGCCCCCTCCCTCTGACACTGTCACCCGCATGCCTACCCCACAGAGAGCCAAGCAAAAATCCCAGCAAGGATGCGTGAGATTGGGACAAAAGTGCTTTGTGTGTAGCTACTTTACATTTCTCCTCTCTCTGGCTCAAAGTGAAGTTCTGAAACCATGTTACTGCGATTATCATTTTCTTGTGCATTTGAGACTAAATTGACATCTGAAAATCTAGCTCACAGGCAAAAAGGTAAAACTGCAGATAAATGCTTGGCCAAAAAAGTATTTTTGGAAACAGCAAGTAATATATCAAAACAAAGAATTTTCTAACAATTCCAAAATGGGATGTGCTTCCTTTCAGGAGGGAATGGATGTGTGAGGGGGCTAGGACCCGCCACTACTTGTGTCCCCTCCAGGGCCCAGCCCAGTTCTTTGCCCAGAGAAGGTCCCCTTAAGTCTTCAACTCAACTGCTCGCCCGCTGGGTAGCGCATTCCTTCCTGGCTGCCCCCAGGGGTTGGCCAATCTTTACTTCCAATCACATTGCAGACCTACTAAAAAATCCCCAAGGCTGTCTAGAAAACATTGTTTTCTATTGAGTTACACCACAGAAATTTGCTATCAAGGCAAGATCGATTGGCTTTGGTCTTTCAGATAGTGGAGGAACTCAGGGGCTGATAGAAATCACCCCACTGCTTTCAGGTCCTACTGGGTCGTGACACGGCACACGTCCAGTGGAAACATCACCAGGAGTGTAGATGCACCGGTTGACCCCCCAGCTGGGAGCCATCTCTCCGAGGCTGTGCAAACCCCCATTAGGTCCAGCTCATTCCGGGTAGGCAGTCTTCATGATCTGTCTCAGACCTCAAGGCAAACACAAGGGGCATTGTGAGCATGAGAAGACCCGGCTCCAGAGTTGCCTGTGTGACCCCCAGTGAGCACGTCTACATACAGGCCATCTCAGAGAGGTTTAGACAAGACCATCTCCAAGGCCCAAGCTGGAAAGGTCCCATCCATCTTCCGTAACGCATTCCGACGCACCCGCCCAATCAGAAGCCTTGGTGCCTGAAGCAGGAAGTACCCGGGTGGGCAGATGTTGGTTTCAGGATGTGATCATTCTGTCCTCGCTACGCGCAGCCTGACAGCCCCACTGCTCACCTTCTCAGGAGGAGGTGAGCAGTGGATTCCCTCGAACCCTCTCGGGGCCTCCTCGCTTCTCTTAAGCTGATGCTCTGTCTGGTGGCCCATCTCGCTGCACCTGTGGCTTCCCGGGTTGACAGCTCTGTGAGTCCGTGGGGCACAGGTCCCAGCCCTGAACTCCCCTGGCTGTCCTCCTTCCCAGCCGCTCCAGCCCTGATCACCTCTTGGCGAACAAACATCCCCAGATCTTTCCACGAGAGCTCTAGTTCATTTAAAAGGAATGTTCTTCCCCAAGTGGAATGTAACTGGAACTCAAATCACATGGGCTCTCTAGGTTTTTTTAATGAAAATCATCAAAATTGTGCACCTTGACACTTGTACACTAGTGCAGATCCAGGTTTGTTGGGCCTGGCCTGGGAGAGTATGAAAGCAGGCCCAGGGCCACGGAGGGGCCCAAGCAAGGGAGGAGCCCTGGGGCTGAAGCTACATCAGCTTCATGGTAATTCCACCTCTGTCCTTATTTAGAGACCTGAATCTTGGGGACACTGTGCTTTCTCTGCCGTGGATGTTTTATCACTTGCGTTGTTGGTCTATCACCATCATAAGGACAACGTGAGGAAGAGATTAAGCATGGCAGCCAGAGGGGCCTGGGTGCAAATACCAGCTGTCTCTTTCCTTGCTTTGTGATCTCGAGCTAACCTCCCTCTGCTTCAGTTTCTTCCTCTGAAAACAAACAGAGGTAACAATGCCTCTTTCACGGGTGTGCTGTTGAGAATTACAGGGAGGGCGTGTTTATGTAACATGGAGACGAGTGTTTAATACTATTCATTCAGTGAATGATGGATCAAACGCCCATTCAACAGTGTTGATGAGAGTTTGGTAGATGTGGTTGAAATCTACCTTCTACAAAGACAGGTTGGTTATTCACTTGACAGTAATCGGCATGGAGGATGCAAGCAGATATTCAGAGGTAGCATCAATATGTAAAAACAAGACGCAGAATAGAATCACACTTAGCCTGAACAGGCGGCCAAGAATTATTTTCCTATCACAATGTACCGAAGGGATAAAACACAATCCAGACAACAATCCAGATGACAACAGTGGCTTCACACAGCAGGAAGAGGAACACACACACAATTTTCAAAGCTCTCGGGTATCTTCCGCCTCTTCACGATACCTGATCTCCTCTGAGTTCCATTCCAACACCTAAAACCCATGCCCGTGCCAGTTGGGAATCACACTCTTCACAAGACTTCAGGCAAAATACTGAGTTTATTCAGTTGATTTGACCAGTCACGTTGGATAAAAGTGTCATTTTTATTTGCATGATGTAAAAACATACTTTGAAGTAGGAATACTCACATACTTTACAGTGTTAAAAAAATATATATAATAAGAAAGATTCATGAAGGCATTTGATATAAAACATACACAGTATGCTATTTTAATATACAAATGCTTTAAAGAAAATAGAGAAATAAGAATTATAAAAGTCGCATCATTAAGAATTTATAAATGGTTCCATTTTTCTTAAAGGTCACATTCTCATCCTTTGGGATGTACAGACATTATGTGCTTTAACACAGTTTTATCCACATTCAAAACATCACGTTTTAAATGTTTGAAGCATAGCATGTACAGTACAAAATGTTTCCATAGGAACATAACAGAACCCATCTCTAGTGGCCTGCTTGTCAGATGGCTCCTAATTAATAAGTTAGCCATTTTTAAGAAAATAGTTCAGCTTATTGCTACAATATTTTCATTTATATTGGAATTTACTGACAAAGACTCAAAGAGTTATCATAGAATACACACTAATATACACCAAACTACTCTGAGTTAAATGAACTTCCCATACTTAAATTAGAACCGAGAATAGTAACTTTAGGCTAATATATTATCCTTGTGATTGGTATTTTTAAAATTTTGAGCAAAGTGCACAGTGAATGGAATCAGTCACTGGAAATGATCCTTCTGTGAACTCTCAGCTTCCTTTGAGTCAGACGTACCACCTGAGAAATGAGAACCTTCCAGCCTGATGGGGCCCCGGGCAGCTTCACAGATCAACACACAGGAGCCACGTGGAGTCACGTTCATGAGTCGTGGGAGCCCAGCCGATAAACGCACAATTCACTTGGCAGAGCCCCTGTGCGGGGTCAGCAGAACCAGCTTCCCAGAGACCAGTAAATGCTGAGTCCTGATTGAGGGCAAACGCCGGCATCCATCAGCCGTATTCTAGTGTTGGTGGACCCCGGACAAGGTTGAAATAGCCAGCCAGGGCCCCAAGGTCTATGTAGAGAGAACGCTGTCTCTTCAGCATCTCTGATTCCTCAGTGCTCCCTGTGCATGAAGAATCTGAAAAGGGAAACATTGAAAAAATAAAATAAATGACCAGGGGAATGTTCAATGATAAATGCCTGGTTCTTCGGCAAAAAACAAAAACAACAACAAACTGTGGGCCTAATGGAACAGCATTCCAACTCTGGTTTTATTAAGGAGCCATAGAGTTGAACACTATTGGCTAGTTTGTGTGATACGACACAGACAAAAGAATTCAAAAAAGAGTCAACGACCACAAGAAATCAGCTAGAAATCCTGGCCCATCTTCCAACATCCCAGATGATTCTTTTTAAATGCAGAAAAGTCAGACAAGAAGCCGAGAAATGCAAACAAGGGTTCCAGGCTTGACATCTGGGTTTGGACCCAAATAGATTCAGAATGTCACAGATTTTCATAAGAAAAATGGAAACCCCTCTCTGTGCATATTCAATGCTCCTGGAACGCGTATTGTCTTTCCTAAATGGGAAAGCTTCACAGCTGGCGGAGAGATTTTGAGCAGAGGAAGCAGAAGTGCAAGTTGCCTTCAGACTCAATATTTTATCAACACCGTGATGTTTCCAAACAAGGGCTGGCGTGGTTTTACCATAATTGCATTAAAAAGAACCCGGCTCTTGGCTAACAGCAAACCCGTCATGCTTGATCTGGTTTTAAAAGCAAATGCTATTCTCTGCTGCAAAAAAGCAAAGGCAGAGCAATTCTCAAAGACTGCATTATCTCCATTTGCCTGGAAACCAGTTAGACTTTGCTGATAAATTAGCCAATTTTTTTTTTTTTTTAATTGTGATTGTTTTCCTTTTGGCCGTGTCCCGCGACAGGTGATATCTTAGTTCCCTGACCAGGGATAGAACCCGTGCCCCCTGCAGTGGAAGCACAGAGTCTTAACCACTGGACCACCAGGGAATTCCCAGCCAATTTTTTTTTTTTTTTTTGGATATGCTTGTGCTAACATTCTTGCTGAAATTTCTCCAACAACTTATGGCATGCAGGAAGTCACTTCAATTTTTTAAAATTTTATTGAAGTCTAGTTGATTGACAATGGTGTGTTCATTTCTGCTGTACAGCAAAGTGACTCAGTTATACCCATAGATATTCTTTTTCATATTCTTTTCCATGATGGTTTATCACAGGATATTGACTATAGTTCCCTGTGCTCTGCAGTAGGACCTTGCTGTTTATCCATCCTATAGATACCAGTTTGCACCTGCTAATTCAATTTTTTTTCCCCAAGTGCTTTCATGAGCTCTACTTATTAGAAGTTGGACAGAGAGAGAAAAAGAAGGGAAGCAAGGGCACTGCACACTGCAGGGTGTCCATACCGGCGATGTTCTCAGGAAGCTCCAACTCCTTGCGGCTCAGCAGCCGCTTCTGCTCAAAGAGGGCAGAGTCCAGGCTCTGACAGCGGGGCTGATCCTCCCTAGGGGGGTTCAGGGCATCATGTTTCAGCAGGTCTGCTGCCCTGGGCCGGTGATTGGGGTTCCTCTCCAGAGCGGCCTCAATCAGCTCTCTCATGCCAGGACTGCAGTCTTCAGCAATATCTTCCAAAGGAGGCGCTTGCTTGTGGATCTATGAACAAACCAGCTCTCTTAGCATCAGTGGTATGAAAATATACCCTCGACAGGACAAGTGCTTTAGTTACAAGACCTGGGCAGTCTTTTGTTTCGAAGCAAATACAGTTCACACCCTTCAGGAACATTTCCTAAGGAAACTGAGTGAAACCCATCTTTTGGTTGAATGCAGTCAAAGATACGTGCGAGGTTTGAATAAACAGCTTTCCAGCAGAGCAGTGGCCAAAGGTCCCTGTGCAGTAACGGGGAAGGGTCTACTACTCAACCTCTCCACGGTCAAAGGGGGCCTGCGTGTTTCACTACGTTCCAGGCTGCTGTGGGGATCTATAATCTAACATCTTATTTTGGAATGTGCTCAAAGAACACATACAGCTTCCCTGGCGCCATGATTTATGCTACTCTGATGCTCTTCAGTGGCATCTTGTATAACAGCATAGCTATAATTTCTGCTCATGCACATTGGGGTAGGTTCCCACTCAAACAGTGATGCCTTCTTTGCGGGAACGGGTCATCGCTCCACGTGGGAGGAACTTTCAGCTTCCCCGCATGGGTCATAGTTCACCATCATCCCACTCAGGTGTGTTATCCGAGAAAGAGCAGCTCTCCTGAGCAGGTGGGATGCCCCGCTGCCCCTGCTTACTATGTACAGGTAGGAGGGGTAGGCGGAGCGTGGGTAACGCTTCACCCAGGGCGGGGTGCCCGTCTGCATGTGGATGAGTGTGGCCCCCAGGCTGTAGATGTCTGCTTTGGTCGAATGGCCCCTGCACAGGATCACCTCCGGGCTCATGTAAATCTGAAAGAGAAGCAGGACAGGTCAGTCTGACTCCCCTCGCCTGTCTAGGTCCAGTTCAGGAGGCTTCACCGTATTCACCGCACACTTCATCCCCTCAGGAGGGCCTGGCATTGCTGTGTTCCCTTCAGTGAAGGAGAAGCACTGACCCTCGGGGACCCAGGCAGCCTTGGCCGAGGGGCCCCTGCAGCCTCAGAACACCTCTTCGCACAGACCGAACACAAGGCAGACCAGGCAGCAAAGGACCCGCAGCCGAGAACCCACCTGGGAGTCCCACTCATCCAAGTTCTGCAAAGCACAGATCAACGCTTCCTGTTTCTATTAAAACACCAATTCCTACGGGCTTCCCCGGTGGCGCAGCGGTTGAGAGTCCGCCTGCCGATGCGGGGGACGCGGGTTTGTGCCTCGGTCCGGGAGGATCCCACATGCCGCGGAGCGGCTGCGCCCGTGAGCCATGGCCGCTGGGCCTGCGCGTCCGGAGCCTGTGCTCCGCAACGGGCGAGGCCGCAGCAGCGAGAGGCCCGCGTACCGCAAAAAAAAAAAAAACAAAAACAAACCCAAAAAAACCACACCAATTCCTTTCATATTTAAATGACACTGAAATACATGTCCTCATTTCATGTTTGTCATTAAAATGCCAAACCACTAATTATCTGCAGTCATCAAAGGCAGCAGAAGTCTCCAGGGTATCAACACCGAATACGCAGAAGAGAAGAATTTAAAGTGTAAAATAGTGGGAAAGTGACCCTAATTGGTCAGTTCTATGACCCACTTCTTATTTCTACATATACCAGGGAGCCCAGTGACTAAATATCAAAGGCATATGCCATATTCACATTGCGTAAGTTCTGTCTGGTTTTATGAGCCGATGCTGGAAAAGGAGGGCTAGTTTTAGAAATAGTTTCTCTAAGAAGCGTTTGTTTCTAAACGTAAAAAAGACAAAAAGAGCAAACCCTGGGGACCTGTGTCTTTACGGCGGGTACCAGCATAGAGCAGTTACTACCCTCGTTGTCAATATTTAGGCTTAAGAAGTTTTGATGCTGCCTGTCATCTGAATATGGAAAAGCGGGTGAGTGTTCCCAGAATACATTTCAGAGTAAATAAATAAAGAACTGGCTTACAAAACCTGGGGAAATTGCCCAGTTTCCCCCTCCTAACTTGCCTCAAGTACTTGCTACAACACAATTCCGGGCTGGCTGGCTTTGGTTCCCTCGCTGATCCTCTCTCTCTCTGTCTCTGTCTCTCTCTCTCTCTCTCTGAAGGGCTTTCTTACCAAATAAAATCACAAGATTTAGCGCCATGCACAGTGGTCAGGACAGCTGCCAACAGCAGTGCCCACCCTACTCCACCCTTGCCTGCTCCCCTAAGCAAGGATTAGGCAAAGCGTTACTGCGGGCATCACCAAGGACAGCGATGTGCTCAGGGCCCTGGAGGGACTGTGCGATGGCACATCGGGGGCGGCAGCATCCCACCCACAAGGAGGCCTGGCTGCGGCCCCTCGGGCAGTTCCCCATCACCCCGCAGAGGCCCACAGCTCACACTTCTTGGTCCTCAAGCCACCAGAGCAGCAGGGCGTGAGGGTCAAGGGCACTTCCTTTCAGGGCTGGCTCTGTGGGGCTTGTGCGCCCGAGGGTGTGGGCACCGGAGCAAAGGAGCCTAGAGATCAGGGGTCAAGGCCTTCACCTCTGATAACATTTATTACAATGGGAAAGAGACTCTGTGTGTGTGTGTGTGTGTGTGTGTGTGTGTGTGTGTGTGTCCGGGCACGTGAGGATGACGAGTGACCTTACATAAGAACTTTACAAAAGGAAGCATGCAATCAAAGGAATTCTAATTAGCTATTCACATTGATTTTTCCTTCCTTCTCTGTAGCAGGGAATTCAAAAACAATAGCTTAAAGATAGGACAGATGAACCCTGTAATTGTATTAATAATACATGGTTATAAGATCATGTCCCGAATTTGAAGGAGCTCTGCTGGGGGGTTCAGAAATCATCTGCAGCAAAGTGATCAAGTTCTAATGGGAAGCGAATCTGCACGGTTGACCTTGACTAATTATACCTTCTTGCTCTTTAAGGATGAGGAGTCATAACAAGGTTGCCGAGAGCTTTCCTTCCCAATTCATCACGCTCACCATCACACTCACCGTCACTCTCACCGTCACACTCACCGTCACACCCACCGTCACATGCACCGTCACTCTCACCATCACTCACCATCACAATCACCGTCATTCTCACCATCACACTCACCGTCTCACCGTCACTCTCACTGTCACACTCACCATCACACTCAACATTGTTCTCACCATCGCACTCACACCATCACACTCACCATCACACTCACCATTGCTCTCACTATCGCACTGACCATCGCTCTCACCATCACACTCACGATCGCACTCACCATCGCTCTCACCAATGCACGCACCATCGCACTCACCATCGCACTCACCATCACACCATCACACTTACCATCACACTCACCATCACTCTCACCATCACACTCACCATCACACTCACCATCACACTTAACATCACACCGTCACACTCACCGTCACACTCACCATCACACCATCACTCTCACCATCACACTCACCATCGCACTCACCATCGCACTCACCATCACATTCACCATCACTCTCACCATCACACTCACCATCACACTTCGATCGTGAGTGCCATACAGAGGGTAAACAAACACGAGTTATCAGAATAGTTTATAACTAGGAACACCAAGGCCAGTTTATCCCGTCATGGAAAGCAATTTACATTTGGTGAAAATACCTCAATCCAAATACTATCCAGGAACAGAAGCTGTGCTCCTATCTCATACCCGAGCACACACTCTGTTTCTGCTAGAAAATCCCAGAAAGGAGATGTCTTTCTCCGGCTATTGCAAAATGTTCAATTTGATCACCCTGCCGGGAAGAGAAAGGTATTTTCCATCTTTAATACCATAAATAGCTTGTTTCTCAAACGGCTCCAGGAAAAAGGGTAGAGTGTCACATATCTGAATGTCTGACGACTGCCAAAACATGCAGAAGTATTTTCCGAAAAAAACACGTCATAAGTGTTGTCTTATTAGATTTTGTGCTTTGGGAAAGTTTTCCTAAGATCTGGTGATTAAAACATCCTTTAAAAAAATAATAAATAAATAATGTTTTCTTCTGAACATTATTCTGCTTGAAGACAACTCTCTAGAATCCTCTCCCAAGTATTTTCCTGAATAAGTTCAGTAGTAACAGCAAAAACAAAGATCTTTCCTGCTGCCCGGGGGGAGTCTTTGCTTTCAGAGAGTTAAGAAAAGCCTTACAGAATCTTGGTTTGAAAGGCAGACAATTTTTTTTAGCACTGCAATGAGTTCAGTGCAATACACTTAGTAGCTAAACTAAAGGTTGTCGTCTGATTAACACCAGGACTGACCTGATAATCTTGGGGCAAATGTCCAGGCAACTGCCCCCTCTCCATTTCCTGAGGGCACTTTCAACAGCTAGAAGGGTATGGGGCTGGGAGGCTCTGACAGTTCACCCTCTGATAGTTTATCATCTCACAGTCATGGAGATGGGTCAGGAAGGCAGCTTCTGCACCCATGTACCTTCCCAGATGCATCCAACCCCATAGCCATCATAACCAACCGTGAACTAAACGTTAATAATTCAGGTAAATTTAAAACGGGTCCTCCCTCCAGAGTAGACTCCTTATTGGCTTTGCCCTGTGCTCCATCCCTGGCACCTACAGCAGTCTTCACACAGCAGGTGCCGGATAGACACTCACTACACAGGTCAACTGCTCAGTCTAATAAGGTGAGCGCTAAATATATTATTTGACAGCCCCGGAACGCATTTCTCTGAATCCCATTTAGATTCAGAAAAGTTTTGTTTTTGTTGTTCTTGCTTCACAAATGAGTTAAATAGTATAGCAAGTTTATATCTTCAAATAAGATTCATTTGTGCTCCAGTAAATGAGAATTCTTTTAAGATTTCCAGGATTCAAGAGAGGCCTGAAATGCTGTCAGTTCTCAGTAAACGTTCTTAAGGACCATGACAATTATGGCTGTAACTGAACCAAAACAGTAATATTAGTTATGCTAAAACCACATATATTAGTTATATCAAAAAGTTACATAGCCGTTACACCTTAGACTTTAGACTCAGAAAGAACTAGATTTCGAGGCCCTGATCTATCAGTAGCTGAGTAACTTGGGGCACTTTATTTTAACCTCTTCAAGCTTATTTTCTTATTTTAAAATGGGAATAATAGAATTTGCCTATAATAATAGTATTGTGAGGATTAAACAATATAATTTATTTCAAGGGCTAAAGAGTATATGGCACAGAGTAAATGCTCATTAAACGTGGTCCAATGATAACAATGATTTAATGTAATGGTTTTCCTCCCCTTCTTTGTCCTTTCTGCAGTAATCCTAGCACATCTTATTTTTACTCTTAGTAAGATATTGCCCATTCTGGTGTGAACATAATTACCTCTGTTCCTCGCAGGTCCTTAGGAAAATAGATCTCTTCAGTCATTTGGACACTTAGACCAAAATCCACCAAAACAGCTTTTGTGGACATGAAAACAATGTTGCTAGCTATAAAGAGAGGAAATTTTTCAGTAAAAAAATTGTGTATCTATCCCTAAATAAAATGAAAACATTATTTAAAACAACGAGTTCCATATAAAGATAGATTGAAATGCTTTCCC
>NW_006798732.1:1348295-1387172 GCF_000442215.2 Lipotes vexillifer | reverse complement strand
TTTCCCTACTGAAATGGGCTTTTACTGTGTTCAAAAGAGAAGGATGAATCTGGGTGAGAGTTTAGGTAAAAATCACTTCAGATTTGTCAAGAATTCAGCCAAGGTGGATATAAATGATTGTAGCCATGAATAATCCTCAAGATACAACAGCCGAAACACGGAAACAACCGAAGTGTCCATTGATGGATGGATGGATAAAGAAGATTTGTATATATATATAAATTTTTGTGATACATAATATATACATACAAATTGTGTGGTATACAGAATGGAATATTATTCAGCCATAAAAAAAGAAGGAAACTCTGCTATCTGTGACAATATGGATGAACCTTGATGGCATTATGCGAAATGAAATAAGTCAGACAGGAAAAGACAAATACCGTATGATCTAACATATGTGGAATCTAAAAAAGAAAAAAACAAACAAACATAGAAACGGAGAACAGAGTGGTTGCCTTGGGTTGAGGTGGGGGGAATTCGAGAAGGTGGTCAAAGGTTACAAATAATAAGATGAAAAATAACAATAAGATGAATATTATTTCATCTTCCAATAATAAGATGAAAAAGTTCTGGGGCTGTGACGTACAGCATGGTGACTATAGTCCATAATACTGAATGGCGTATTGGAGAGTTGCTAAGAGAATAGATTTTAAAAGTTCCCACCACACAAAAAAATTATAAATACATGAGATGGATGGATGGTAACTAACCCTATTGTGGTGATAATTTTGCAATATATACATATATCAAATCATTACCTTGTACACCTTAAACTCACACAATGTTATATGTCAATTATTTCTCAATAAAGCTGGGAAAGATATTTTTTACATTTTATATGTTGAGTTTCAAATTCTAAGACATAAGCATAGTATTATCAGGCCACTTTCTAAAACAAAAAAGTAAAATACCCAATTTTTGTCAGGACAAGTTTTGCCAGTCCAGTTTACCCTTAGATATTAGGGGTTCATAGCAGATCTCTCTTGTGTATTTCCCCACAATCTCTTATTCCTAGAAAGCAGTCAGTGAAAGCTTCTTTAATGGACTATTGCCAAATTTGTATTCAAAATTAAAAAGCAATTTGTTTTTCAAAAATGTTGACTGTGTTTTTAAGTATGTTACTATTTTTAAAGCCTATTAACAAGGCAGTCGTTAATGATATGTGGCTATAATCTCTTCCACGACAGTTGGAAAATCAGCCTTCCCTATGACTTTGAAAGCTCTTGTGACCCCACCGGACTCGAAAATGTATCTCAGGAACCCAGAGAGAAAGGGGGAGAGTGCTGGCACGGAGGGGTGTCTTCCCTGCCACCGAGGACCTTCAGATTGAAGGAGGAGCCATGTGCCTAGGGTCTAACTAGTCCTTTTAAAGCCAAAAAGGGACATGTCCAAGGAGAACTCACGTTTAATGTCATGGTGAATCACTTTCTTTGAGTGCAGAAAATCAAGTCCCTTGAGAACATGCTTTGTCACCCAAATAATCTCAAATTCTCTCATGGGTCCACAGCTCTCCAGTTTCTCCAGGACAGACCCTCCCTCGCCTGCTTCCATAAAGAGATGGACAGTTTCGCCCCATAGAACCGCGCCGTATAACTCAGCGATGTTCTCGTGCCGGAAGCAAGCCTGGATTTCCACGTCAGATGGCTTAAATTGGTCTACTGGGATCTAGAACACAAAACGCAAGGAAGATTCTAAACAACCCCAGGATAAAGAAAAGAATACACAGCATAGGTCAACTCACAAACCAGAAGGAAAATAAATGCCCTCAAGGATACTCGGACGTGTTGTGAAATTGTACTCCTGAGTTAAGATAATGTTTACTTGAGATATACCTTTACATTCATGTCCGCTTAAGGTAAAAAAAAAAAAAAAAAGAAAAGAAAAAACAAAACAATAAGAAAAAAAAAAAAAAAAAAAAAGAAAAGAAAAAACAAAACAATGAAATACTGCTTTCATTTAGAGTATAGATACCCAACCGAAGAATTTTTCATGATGATTGAAACAAAGGAGGTAATCTCCCATCTTTTATACATGTCATTTCTATGGCACCTAGATTTTAGGCCATATTTTCAATATTCCTTGTCATGAAATAATATAATGTCTCTGGTCTCTCGGTTTGTGTTCTAACAATGCATTTAAATAAGCACTGGCCACATCTACTCTACAGAAAATCCGAAGTCATTAATAAAGAAAGAAATGATATGGAATGTCTCCAAAATACACTGATAGACTGAAAACAATCAAGATGCAGGAGTACATATATTATATTCCCATTTGTAATAAACTGTGCAACCATACATACACATGTCCATAGAAATTCTCTGGAAGGACATGTAAGAACCCATTAACAGTAGTTACTTTAAGGAAAGGGATCTCATTCTCTAGCCTGCATCCTTTTGGACCTGTTTGGGGTTGTTAATCATCTTATATATTTCTCTTTTTTAAGAAAAAGTATGGCTTAAATATTAAATATAAGGACTGCAAGGAAAACAAACCCACAAATCTATTTCCCACGCCTTTTGCGATGAAACTGAAAAACAGAACACTTTGGTTCTAAGAGCTATAAATAATGTCTCCAGATTTTTTTTTTTAGCTTGGACATATCTCCTAAATGCAACCTTCAGGTAACTTACTATAACACCTCCTTTTCTTCCTTTTTTTTTTTTTTTTTTTTTTTTTTGCGGTACGCAGGCCTCTCACTGTTGCGGCCTCTCCCGTTGTGGAGCACAGGCTCCGGACGCGCAGGCTCAGCGGCCATGGCTCACGAGCCCAGCCGCTCCGCAGCATGTGGGATCTTCCCAGATCTGGGCATGAACCCGTGTCCCCTGCATCAGCAGGTGGACTCTCAACCACTGCGCCACCAGGGAAGCCCTCTTCCTTTTAATAACAGCTGCTCTGGCCACCCTTTAAGGGGGAACAAACAAGGCCCACATGACAATAAGAGAGACTGAGATGATATTCAGTAATTATTTTATGTTTTGTTTTCGTTAAATCAAAAGTGAGTTTGTTTGTTTGTTTGTTTTTTGCGGTACGCCGGCCTCCCACTGCCGTGGCCTCTCCCGTTGCGGAGCACAGGCTCTGGACGTGCAGCCTCAGCGGCCATGGCTCACGGGCCCAGCCGCTCCGCGGCATGTGGGATCTTCCCAGATCTGGGCATGAACCCGTGTCCCTTGCATCGGCAGGCGGACTCTCAACCACTGCACCACCAGGGAAGCCCAGTGAGTTTGTTTTATTGCACTTAAAAAAACCCCAAAACTTTAAAGTAGAACAGACATACACAAAAGTGCAAAACTGGTTAAGTATCAAACTCAATAAATTTTCAACTGAACTCACCCATGTAACCACTATGTAGATCAGGAAAAAGAAGCCCACCAGCGCCCTGAAGCCCCCTGCTACCCCCTGCCTGTCCCTGCTCCTCATGGGCAGCCACTAATGGGACTTCCAACAGCATGGGTTTGTTTAGCCTTTTTTGGCCTTTACGTAAGAAGAATCTCATACAGTAGATCCTATTTTATGTCCAGCTACTCTGGCTTAACCTAATGTAGATCTATCATCGTCAACAGGAAGTTGTAAATCATTTCTTCTCTTCATTGGACAGCATCCCAGTATGTAAATACACCATATTTCAGCACTTGGAAACTTCCCAGTTTGGGGCTATTACAAATACTGCTGCTATGAACACTCTAGCACGTGGCTCTGGTGACTGCGTGGGCATGCCTGCTGGGCGAGCACCTGCAGGGGTGGAATTGCTGGGTCACAGGGCGTGTGTGCATTCACTTTGCTGGGTCGTGCCAAACGGTTTTCCAAAGTGGGGCACCTCGGCAGTGGTTGCTCAATAAGAAGAGATGGGGGGCTTCCCTGGTGGCACAGTTGTTGAGAATCTGCCTGCCGATGCAGGGGACATGGGTTCGAGCCCTGGTCTGGGAGGATCCCACATGCCGCGGAGCACCTAAGCCCGTGTGCCACAACTACTGGGCCTGCGCGTCCGGAGTCTGTGCTCCGCAACAAGAGAGGCCGCGATAGTGAGAGGCCCGCGCACCGCGATGAAGAGTGGCCCCCGCTTGCCACAACTAGAGAAAGCCCTTGCACAGAAACGAAGACGCAAAATAAATTAATTAATTAATAAACTCCTACCCCCAACATCTTAAAAAAAAAAAAAAAAGAAGAAGAGATGGGTTTTTTTTCTCTGAAATTGAGCCCTTTAATCTATAGTCCTGAGGAGCCTTACAGTTTTCCCAGCGTCTGCTTCCCTGCCTGGTCCCCTCCCCAGTGGGTGGCATTAAAGCAGCAGCAAACAGATGTGCTCTTGCAGGGTAGCTCCCCTTCAGCCACCAGAAGAGGGTTGAAGTTATCCAAGCTGACGCTAAAGAAGCTGGTACTTTCTTTGTTATCAGAGCAAACTGATTAAAATCAACTACGCCCTTAAGCAGACTTGGGGGCAGGTAGCAAGCAAATCGATAAAACAGAGATGCTTTATTTGGACACAGCACCCTTAGATAAGAGGCAGTCAAAGGGTAGCCAGCTTTGAGTAAAGTAAATAAAGGAACACGCAAAAGCCCCAATGCCAACACGCAGGGCACCCTGCCTGGTTATGAAATACGTACCAATTTACATGCCATTCTTTTCTTAGTTTTTATGTCTTGTGCTAAGTACACTTTTCCAAAGGCCCCCCGAGGAATAAAATCAGAGCCAATATTCCTGTAAGTCAGCTTCCAAGGGATGAGAAGAACATCAGAGTCTATCTGATAGCGTCCATTCTGGGGAGTGATTACCTACAACAAAACAAAAATGCAGGAGGGTAAGAATTTCAGCAAAGTCCTTTTCTGAGACCCGCCCTTTAGAAACTGGTTACGTTAGACCGCATTACTACACTCAGGGTTCAAAATTTATGTCACCGTATATAATCATAACAGTGTACAGAAGCCTCTTAGAGCTCCTATTTACAGCTTCAGCAAAACAGAGAAAGCATGTAACAGAAACACATCCCTGGTCAGACCTGATCATATTTCTATCTACGTGTGAGTAATTCACTGCCAAAGAGAACTTTAAAAATGATTTACCTAATGCACCATGACTGCTGTGACCAAAAGGCTGAAAATAAACATTGCAGAAATGTAAACTGTGCATGCAAGCTGACTCATTTCCAATTAAAATGTGCTAACCTGTTAGTCTGCATACCTATTACTCAGAGGTGACGCACACTCATAGAGAGTAGGGAAATGAACTGATGATCACAGAGGATTCTGGAAAACAATGTGTTATGCCAGGGCTATGAGTTGACAGTGCCACGTAAGCAAAGTAAGGGCAGAACCATTTCTCATCCATTCACTCATTTAATATTTACTGAGTGCATGGTATGTGCCAGGCACCCTGTTTGGTGCTGAGCAGGCAGCGATGAACAAGAGACAGATGACCCCTGACCTCTGAAGGTTCACGTGTCAGTAAACACTTTGAACAAGAGGTCTGAAAACCAGCCGACTCAAAAGCTGAGAGTGACAACCTAAGTGTCCATCAACAGAGGAATGGACAAAGAAGATGTGGTACATATACACAGTGGAATACTACTCAGCCATAAAAAGGAATGAAATAATGCCATTTGCAGCGACATGGATGGACCTGGAGGTTATCATACTAAGTGAAGTAAGTCAGACAGAGAAAGACAAATACACATGATATCACTTATATGTGGAATCTAAAATATGACACAAATGAACTTATATACAAAACAGAAATAAACCCACAGACATAGAAAACAAACTTACGGTTACGAAAGGGGATGGGGGCAGGATAAATTAGGAGTTTGGGATTAACATATACATACAGCTAGATATAAAATAGATAACCAACAAGGACCTACTGTATAGCACAGGGGACTATACTCAATATTTTGCAAAAACCTATAAAGGAAAAGAATCTGAAAAAAAAAAATATATATATATATATATACACAGTATAGTATAACTGAAACACGTTGCTGTACACCTGAAACTAATACAACATTGTAAATCAACTATAGTTCAATTTTTAAATAAATGAATAAAAATAACAATTAAAAAAAATTAAGAGAGAGATATCCTGATAGCAGTGTGGGTTATAAGGGTATGTACACTTGTCAAAACTCATCAAACTGGATATTAAAGATCTGTGTATTTTACTGCATATAAAGTCTATGTCAATTATTCAAAAGTGAAAAATTGAGAGGAGAAATAATTATAAATCAAATGAAAACAAATTAATAAGATAGTCCGTGGGAGACATGACCTGGAGCACATTCCTAAAAACAATGTGTTGGGTATGCTTTCAAGGGTTAGAGTCTCAAAAATACAGGTTTTACCTACGTTTCATTAGCAATATTACGACTTCAG
This sequence comes from Lipotes vexillifer, assembly GCF_000442215.2. Lineage (NCBI taxonomy): Eukaryota > Metazoa > Chordata > Mammalia > Artiodactyla > Lipotidae > Lipotes > Lipotes vexillifer. The sequence continues at coordinate 1,380,804 of NW_006798732.1, read as the reverse complement.
ATTATGAATTCGGGAATTATGAAACTATCAAAGTGACATGAAGTTATTTCAAGAATGGGAGAGGGTGAAGGGGAGTGCGGATCACGTGGGTAAAGGGTAGACTCTGATTCATCTCCAGATGCATGGGGCTCCTTACATGGGCCCTGCTCTGGGAATAATCCTGGTGGCCGTAAGCGTTATTCACTCAGGACCTACTGTTGCTAATCTTAGCTACACCCCATGAACAGGCGGTGCTCACTTTTAGGGAATGAAGCAAAGAACGCTATTACTTTGAAATGTGAAGTCACTACACTTAAAACTTCAGTATTCACTGAGTGCAGCCTCTGCGCAGGTCCCGAGAGGGACAACGACTAAGTGGAGACCGCGGCGTTGCCAAGTTTGAAATATGACCTCCTTTCAAGAAGTGTCACCTCAAGTTCCTGGAGGCCACTTCTGCAGCACACTGGGAACCACACGCAGACAGAACCACGCTCACGGCGCTCAGCTGCACTCGCTTTATTGCCTCTTCCTTGTTATTAAATATTTACAGACCCAATTTCATTCGATTCTCCAGGAATCCACTTCAGGGCTTAACTCACCTTTGGGAAAAAAAAGTTTTACTTAAAAAAAAAATTTTTTTTTAATCAAAGTATAGTTGATTTACAATGTTGTGCTAGTTTCAGGTGTACGGCAGTGATTCAGTTATACATATCTATTCTTTTTCAGATTCTTTTCCATTATAGGTTATTACAAGATATTGAATATAGTTCCCTGTGCTATAGTTCCTTTGTTCTACATCCGTGGGATCTGGCTCTGTCCTGCTTCTGCTGGTCCCACGGCAAAGGGACAGCCAGGTTCAAGTTCGGGGCTGTAACCAGTAGGTCCTGGCTGTTTATCTATTTATATATAGTAGTGTGTAACTGTTAATCTCAAACTCCTCATTTATCCCTCCCCTCTCCCTTTCCCCTTTGGAAACCGTAAGTTTTTCTTCTATGTCTATGAGTCTATTTCTATTTTGTAAATAAGTTCATTTGTATCATGCTTTTAGATTCCACGTATAAGTGATATCATGTGATATTTGTCTGTGTCTGACTTACTTCACTTGAAAGTTTTACTTTTGTCCAACCCAAATCTGCCCTGACCCACTGATGTGGTGCCCTCCTAGCCGACAGGATGGAGAGTAGTAACGCCAGCCATCTACCCAGCGTTAATTCTGGGCCAGGCACTGTGCTGAGCACTTCATACATTAACTCAGCAATTTCTCACAACAGGCCTGTGACGTAAGGGCTCTTTTTATCTCCACTCACAGATGAGGAAACTGGCTTCAGGAGGTTAAGGAACTCACTAGGCGGCAACAGTCAGGATTCAAACTCAGGTCTGTCTGACCCCAAAGCCACAGCTCCTATTCTTTAGGTAAGAGCCTTTGATCTTCCAGAGGCTGTAATTAAAGCTGAGCTGTGACCAAAACACAGTTGTTAAACGTCTACGTTTACACATCACTGAGCACGGCTTGGCCTTCTCTTTAGACCAAATGCTACGGTTCCTTCGCTGCAGTTTATCATCGCCAACGTTCTGGGGACCTTCCTCCAGACACCCCGCAAGTTCTCCCGGGCCACCTCAGACGACGGTCCCTGAACGTGTGGTGTGACATGCAAGTGCTGGCCAGTTTGTGGTTCTGCAAAGTCCCTGGATCTTAACAGGCAGAACGGTTCTCAGAGCTTTCTGAGATGCTCTTCCCAGGATACAATCCTCTATTTTGGCTCAAATAAAATTTTCCATTTTTTTTCCTTAGATGCACTGGTTTATTTTCTGGTGATGCTCTGGAAGGGGTATGTTAATTTCTTCCTTCGTGAAGCCATTCACAGGTGGGCCTGGTCAGGATGCTTCCTGGGAGCTAAGCAAAGGTATTCTACATTAACACTCATTACAAGGGTGGCGTTGCATCCTTTCAACACGCACTGTGTGTACACAGGTCACGTGCATTCATTGTATGGAATGAAGGCGGCCATTTGCCCATTTTACAGATGAGTAAACAGAGGCACAGAGGTTGTAATGACTGGCCCAATGTCACCCAGCTAGTCCGTTTCAGAGCTGAGACACATGCTGGGCACTTTAATTCAAGGGCCTGCCATCTTCACAACTCCTCCTTGTATATGTATATACACATTTTTATGGCCAAGAAGTAGGGCTTAGGAGTCAGGGGAGTCAGAGATGGCTTTTAGTACCCTCTAAAGAAGGACTTCCCTACAATCAGCATTGGCCCGATATGACATTAAATGCCCTAGAATATGATGCATGCTTCATCACAGGTTTCCAAGCACAGACCAAAATGCCCCAGCAATTATTGGAGCTGATAAAGGGGGTGATTCAAGCTTCAGACAGAGAGCTTGACTCAAGTATCTTTAAGGTTTTTTTTAACCCCGAGAAACCAGGAATCCGTGACTAAGCCTGTGGAGCAGGACAGCATCTCACACCCACATCTATGAGCAAGCTCTTTGGGGCTCTTGAGTTTCCCAAATAATCACCCAAGAGTTGAGTGTTTAGAACCCATTTTAGGTTATTCATCCCCAGATGAGGATGAGAGTTGGTCTAGATTATAAGTAACTTGTAGCACCCTCACACAAAGCAACCCCTGGCTTAGTCTCCTAAAGTTTCTTCCCCAGGTCCTGCTGGATGTTGGTGGAATCTTTTAAATATTATTTTCAGGAAAATAGCACCCACTTGCACACACATGCAGACCACCATTTTACATGCCTATGCTCCAGGATATGATTGTAACTCCTGGGCCCTCCACCCTGTCTAATTAACTCCACAGGCGCTGTGGTTGTAGGTTGCCTGTAATACACCAGGCGTCTGTGACTCCATTCTCTCCATCTGAAACATTCTCTGCTCTCCAGCCCCTTTATCTGGCTGATTCCAACTCAGTAATTTAGGCATCAATTCCTCTTGGGGAAATTCCCTGGCGGTCCAGTGGTTAGGACTCAGCACTTTCACTGCCGAGGGCCTGGGTTCAATCCCTGGTTGGGGAACTAAGATCCCACAAGCTGTGTAGTGCGGCCAAAAAAAAAAAAATTGTTTTTAATTCCTCTTGGAAGCCTATCTGACATTACTCCTTTCCACCTGCTCACCCTCGTGGTTGTGTGAGGTATCCCACCTGAGCGTTCCCATAGTGATCAGGGCTAGCTGTAATGTACAGTGCATTACAATTACCTGTCTACTTGCCCTCTCCAGCAGGCAGAAAGCTACCAGGGGACACAAACTGTATCTCTAGCACCTGGAGAACCACCTCATACCCTGTAGAAGTCTGAGCTCTGTCTAGCAAATGAATGGATGGATACTGGAAGGAAAGCATTTGGTCCATACGTAGATACACGTGAAGGTCGACTTTACCTTGGAACCAATCTGTTGGGTAGATAATTACCTTGGAACCAATCTGTTGGGTAGATCATCTTGTAAAGCAGAGAAACAGACAGCAGCAAGGCCAGGAGACAAAAGTTTTGATGGAGTCTTAGGGGGAGGACCATGGGAAGAGGAAGGTCTTGAAGGTGGGATGGTTCCCAGGAGAACACATGTGAGGTTGAAGGAAACCAGAAGCCAACGTGGCCTCCTTCACCATCTTGTCTCAGACTGGCTATGATCTGGGATGGCAAGTCACCGTTCTTGTGCCATTATTTATAAAACACGGTGCTGTGACAGGCTACTAGCTGTCACAGGGATGCATCTAATCCTTAAGGACAGTGACAGGAAAGCCAACCACAGCCCCCTGAGCCATCAGTCACAGGGTGATTTGCCAAATAAGGCATGGTTTACTTTCCTGTGGATCTTAAGGTTAGGTCTTCTTGCTGTATTTTATATTCTTGATCACTTTTTAAAACAAAAAGCTTTTTTTTTTTTTTTTTGCGGTACGCAGGCCTCTCACTGTTGTGGCCTCTCCCGTTGCGGAGCTCAGGCTCAGCGGCCATGGCTCACGGGCCCAGCCGCTCCGCGGCATGTGGGATCTTCCCGGACCGGGGCACAAACCCGTGTCCCCTGCATCGGCAGGCGGACTCTCAACCACTGTGCCACCTGGGAAGCCCAACAAAACGCTTTTTGAAAGTTGTAAAGATCCCTGCTTTTTTGATATGTCCTATTTGCAAATTTTCTCCCAAATATGCCTTGATTCATTTCTGGAGCACAGGCTCCATGACAGGACTAACAACAATCTACTCTTACCCTTTGCTGCTAATATTTTCACTTCCTTTTAATGCCTTCGTTTCTCTCGTTTGCTGCATTAGCTTTTTTGTGTCCCTCACTCCAAAACCTTCAGGAAGCTACTCCTTTGTATTCTTTATATTTTCCCCATATTCCCTTCTGCACATTCCCAATTCTATGGCCCATCTCTCATCAGTCTGATAGTCCAGGGGAAATAAGCCCAAGTCTCTACATATTTACAAGCAAAAATAATGTGTTTATTCTGCATGTTTTCCTTTAAGACACCCATTTTAACAAATAAATACGTAAAAAAAAAAAGAGAGAGAAATACATAAACAATTATGTTTCTGATTATAGATATATATATTATTTTGAACCAGAATTCTCCAGCTATATTTTAGCTAAGACAAACAGGTATTAACCCTTGTTCAAATTATGACTTCCCATTTATAAACAGAAGTACTCTTCTCAAGGCAAAGTTAACTATCAAGTACAGTTTGGTATATCCAGACCAAAGCAAGTCATACAATGATGCAAAATGTAATCTTTTTTTGGTGGGGGGGGGGAAGGTAATTTTGCAATTCTGCTGCAAATTGAGCTATAGCTGAACACAACTGGCTTCTAACAAAACAATTCACTACACAGCTGACCTAAATCACTGTGCTGTTTTGAACTGAACAAATGTGGTATGCAAAAAATAATAATAATAATTAAGTACTCGGTCCAGAATCTTTACTTGTTCGGCACCACCCCCCATACATTAGCCTTCTTGCCATTTAGATACACCAAAGGAAAGGAGGCACTTTCATCAATAAGCGTGTTTTGCAAGTTCCCACCCACTCCTTTGTGAATTGTCCTTTTTAAAAAATTACATCACCTCTAGCCAGCACTTACATTCACCTTTGAGAGACTAAGACACTGACCACACCCAAACACATCACCTGATCCCCTACTGTGGCAACTAAATGTTGTCATAATATTTTGGATTATTTGGATACTTGGGTTGACTAAACAAGTATAGCCCTTGTCATTCATACTTTGTCAATTAAAGAGAGTGAATCTGTGGATAACTATTTACTGCCCACAAACTACATTTCTGCAAGAACTGAATTTAGCCAGTATTAATATCGTGACGTTTCAAGATGTGACAAGAGAGGAGCACAAAAATTCAGCCTTCAAAAAAATTAAACAGACATTCTTTGACATAAATTGTAGCAATATTTTTTGGATCTGTCTCCTAAAGCAAAGGAAATAAAAGCAAAAATAAACAAATGGGACTTAATTAAACTTAAAAGCTTTTGCACAGCAAAGGAAACCATTGACAAAACAAAAAGACAACCTACTGGACAGGAGAAAATATTTGCAAATGATACAACCAATGAGGAAGGGATGAATATCCAAAATATGTAAACAGCTCCTATAACTCAACATCAAAAAAACAACAACCCAATTAAAAAACGGGCAGAAGACCTGAATAGACATTTTTCCAAAGAGGACATGCAGATGGCCAACAGGCCCATGAAAAGATGCTCAACATCTCTAATCATCAGGGAAATGCAAATCAAGACCACAATGAGGTATCACCTCACACCTGTCAGAACGGCCATCATCAAAAAACACAAATAACAAACGTGGAGAGGATATGGAGAAAAGGGAACCCTCCTGCACTGTTGGTGGGAGTGTAAATTGGTGCAGCCACTGTGGAGAACAGTATGGAGGTTTCTCAAAAAACTAAAAAGAACTACCATGTGATCCAGCAATTCCACTCCTGGGTATATATCCGAAAAAATGCAAACACAAATTTGAAAAGATACATGTACCCCAATATTCATAGCAGCGTTATTTACAATTGCCAAGGAATGGAAGCAATCCAACTGTCCCTCAACAGATGAATGGATAAAGAAGATGTGTTCTACACACACACACACACACACACACACACACACACACACACACACACACAATGGAATACTACTCAGCCATAAAAAAGAATGAAAGTTTGCCATTTGCAGTAACATGGATGGACTTGGAGGGTATTATGCTAAGTGAAATAAGTCAGACAGAGAAAGACCAATACTGTATGCTATCCCTTATACGTGGAATCTGAAAAATAAAACAAACGAGTGAATATAACAAAAAAGAAACAGACCATAGATATAGAGAACACACTAGTGGTTACCAGTGGGGAGAGGGAAGGGGAAAGGAGTAGAGGATTAAAAGACACAAACTATTATGTATAAAATAACCTGCAAGGATATACCATGTAACACATGGAATACAGCCAATATTTCGTAATAATATAAATGGAGTCTAACCTCCAAAAATTGTGAATCACTATATTGTACACCTATAACTTATAAAAAATTATACATCAACTGTACTACATAAAAAATACATGTTCATTAAAGACAAAGTCTTTATTCCTCTCTCAGATGAAGGAATCTCAGGAAGCCTTTCTCTTCGGCCTAATTGACAAATGAGCTCTTCAGTGAATTGTTAAATTAAAATTCATTCTTCTTAATTACCTATTTGTAGAACTACTCCTAAAATATGGAAAAGATTCTATAAATGGAACTTTTAACGAAGACTGTTTTTTGCACCTTTCACATGGAGGTGACTCTTACAGATATTCCATTTTTAAAAACCATACCTGGCAGCCAGTCTGAACCAAGTTCAAATCCCACTCAGCATTAAGTGCAGCAGCAGTAGTAAGCTGAACACATAGCACTCAACTGATCAGGAAAACACATACCATATTTAATAAAATTCCAGATTCTTGTGGTCGGTGTCCGTACAAACGCTTTGCGGTGTTGGATATGTGGTTTGCAAAAGCAAGCAAATCCTCCACGGTTCCATATCGGACCGATGACAGCCAAGGCCCCTCCTGGCCGCTGAGCAGCACGGAGTCGGCACGCCCCTCTTCCTCGTGATTGCTGTCCTGACACATGGTCATCAGACTGGGTTCGTAGGCCACAGGCTCTTCACTCGCGTAAAGATTTTCCATAATGTCTATTACATCAGACACGTTCAAATGTTTCATTAATAAATCGATTTCTTCTTTGCTGTCACTTCCAGTGCTCATGAACTCCATCACTGTCAGGCTCTCCAGAGAGTCTGCAAAAGAAACCTCAACTACTTAGTTTACTGTATTTGTATTTGCATTTGAGATCAATGGGAAACTGACACGAAAAGATTGGGAACAGGCTTCTATACGATTCTGTTTATAAAATTAGGGTGGGCTTCCCTGGTGGCGCATTGGTTGAGAGTCCACCTGCCGATGCAGGGGACGCGGGTTCGTGCCCCGGTCCGTGAGGATGCCACATGCCCATGAGCCATGGCCGCTGAGCCTGCGCGGTCCAGAGCCTGTGCTCCAGCAACGGGAGGGGTCTCAGCAATGAGAGGCCCGCATATCGCAAAAACAAACAAACAAATAAAATAAGGGCTCTGGCCACAGTGTGTGTGAGGTCAAGTGCGCAGACAGTGAAGAAAGGGACTTCAGATAACCTTTAGTTCGGCGCTCGTTTGACCGTTTCCAACCCTGCCACAGGGGACAATCTTCCCTGCATGATCTCTGTGGCTTTTAGGCCATGGGTGGCTTTTTTTTAAAAAAGGAAACTCCTTGGGACTTCCCTGGCAGTCCAGTGGTTAGGACTCAGCACTTTCACTGTGGTGGCCCGGGTTCAATCCCTGGTTGGGGAACTAAGATTCCGCAAGCCACACAGCGCAGCCAATAAGTAAATAAATAAATAAAATTAAAATGGAAATTTACTTAAAAACAAAAAACTCCTTTACCAAATTCAGGAGCTAACTTTGCAAATAAAATTCAGGCCCTGAAGCCAGAGGCATGTCACACGGATTTTAATCTAAGCAAAGGTGATGATGATAAGTCAAGTTTCAGGAATAATTCTGACACAAATAACAGCTCATTTACAAGGGAGATGGCAAACCTCAAACCCTCTTTCTGCTGAGGACGGGTATGAGAAAAGAGAAGATTCCTTTAACCTGTGATCAGCTGTCCCCTCCTGTGACCAGGATTCTTTAACAGTACAAAGCATGCATCTCAAAGACTCAAGAATGTTGACTTAATATCTAGATCAGTGACTCTCTAGAAGTTGTGGTTATATAAAGAAGCCAGGGAAGCCAAATCTATCATAAGCAAGACATGGGCAAGGTCGACTAACTCTGATTAGCCAAAACCGTATTTCAGTTCTTCTATACAAAACAGGAGCCACACTTGGGGATCTGCAAATGAGAAAAAGAAGGTAAGTCAAGGGTAAACAATGATGCTGTTACTCAGGATTTTGGAACAACACCATTCCAAAGGATTAAAGATAAAAGGACTTAAGAGACCTAAGAAAATGAAAAGGTATGTATGTCTACCTAAACTACTGTGCTCCTGGAAGCAGCCTCTCTCTGACAAGTGTTTCAGGTTCTTGAAAGCACAAGCCTTCAATGCGTTCGACACACAGGGCTAAATAAAAGCCACAGGCTCCCATCAACCTGGAGCACAAGCACCAAACTCCAGGAAATATTCCACCTTGGGGCCACCTGCCCACAAGACTCAGACATAGGCCTCTTGGTGAATTTCACTTGAGAAAAGAACCATGCAATTTAGTGTCGTTATTAAGTTACTGGACGATCCATTTCTTTCTTTCTTTCTTTTTTTTAATGCTCTTTTTCTAAAATATTTATTTTATTTGGTTGGGCCAGGTCTTAGTTGTGGCCAGCGGGCTCCTTAGTTGTGGCTCATAGTCTCCTTAGTTGTGGCATGTGAAGTCTTAGTTGCAGCATGCACTGTGGGATCTAGTTCCCTGACCAGGGGTCGGACCCTGGCCCCCAGCATTGGGAGCGTGGAGACTTAACCCCTGTGCCACTACAAATTGTGTATGGGGAAAGAAGTCTAGGATTACACAGTTATGACGCGGCATCTAGACTCAGACTACGGGGACCAATCTCAGCCCCTCCTTTAGCGTTTGCACGATACTGGGCAAGTTTTGTACTTTAACCTCACTGCATGTCGACGTCCCCCACCTGCAAAATGCAAGTAATGACAGCATGCCCCTTGTAGGTGGTTGTGAGCGTCAAAGGAGTTCAAGAGCATAAGGTGCTGGGTGCAGAGTCTGGTACACAGTAAATAAACTATGTCTTTCGCAGCTGCTACGATGCGCATGAAATCGAAGGACGGGGTCAGATCCCTGGCTCTGCAGGTACTGCATTAGGCCGCCTTTCTTAACTGCAAATGGGCTGCGGCTACCTATTCCCCTCCAACCCCCCACCCTTCCCCTTCTTCAGAGTAAGGTTTTAAAGACTGTTTCTAAAATAAGAGACAAAGAAAGAAAGAAAAAAAAAAAGGCAGAAACCAATGAAATGTTTTGATGGCTGTTATCATTACAGTTACATCTAGAGAGCAAAGGAAAGCCCCCTCTCTGAGACCTGGCTGGTCTTTGAGGAAGACTGATTCAGGCTCTTGGAGTCTGTTGACTTATGAAAGGAATTTTTTAGGTTAATGGAGGAACATTGGACTTGGGTTTCATGGGGCCATTTAGTTGCAGTTTCTACTTGTAGAATTCACAGGGGAAAAAATGGAATTGAAACAACAACAGCTCAATTTAGGACCCCACTGGCTGAAAAGTTCCAAAGCTGCTGGATTTACTTAGCGAATGCTGGCCAGAGAGAAAGTAAAGTTCCCAGTAGTAACAGGGCTATAGAAAGAGAGGAAAAGGTCCATACAGTTTACAAGTCGGTTAGCTGATCCAGAGAGGAAAGGCAGGTTTTGGTTTTTAAATCCTGCAGAAAGTCTGGAACATTTGTATGTAAAACCTGAGAGGCAGAAACACACAGGCCCGTAATCTGATTGCTGGGGGAGGGCAGGGAGGTGCTGGGGGAGGGCAGGGAGGTGGAGGCATGTGTCTTCGGTGCCACTAATCCCCTAGCAACGCCAGCCTCCACTCCTGCAAACCCGTGTGCAAACCCGCGTGCGCCCCAGAAAACCCTGACAACTGCCCGCTCAAGGTGCCGGCGAAAGCCTCAGCGTTTTCAGGCCTTAATTAAGCAGACAAGATGCTAATGATTTCTGCGTTACTCACCATCAGTAGACGTCTAGAAAAGTGAATGATGAAGGGATCTGTATTTCACTTTAGCAGCAAGCACCCTTCCTCACACAGTGTTCAATAAAAATCTGCATTAAATCCCCACTTGTTAATGCAGGAGGGGACTATACCAATTTTAGAAATGGACAAATGGGCAGATACAGTCAAAATTATCTGCTTCAAAGAGTTTCTGAAACTGGCAGTAAAGCCAAGAGGAAATACTCTCCATACATAATGGCATACTCTTAGCTATTTCCATCTCCATAAACAAAAGTGGAGGGTTTCCTGGTAAGTGTGAATGAAAATGGCCAAGATTACTGGTGTAGGCTCCTACCTTACAAAGGATGATTATACCTCACGTTACTTCACATTTAAAAGATTTTTCTGCCAAAATAGTACATTGCCCCTCAGGGCACACCTCCAATAAGACTTCTTCTAATAATAATTTTTTTCTCAAAAAGCCCGAGAATTGGGACTTCCCTGGTGGTGCAGTGGTTAAGAATCCGCCTGCCAATTCAGGGCACACGGGTTCAGTCCCTGGTCCCGAAAGATCCCACATGCGGCGAAGCAACTAAGCCCGCGCACCACAACTACTGAGCCTGCGCTCTAGAGCCCGCGCGCCACAACCACTGAGCCTGAGCTCTAGAGCCCGCGCGCCACAACCACTGAGCCTGAGCTCTAGAGCCTGCGCGCCACAACTATTGAAGCCCCTGCACCTAGAGCGCGAGCGCTCCGCCACAAGAGAAGCCACAGCAAGGAGAAGCCTGCGCACCTCAGCACCCCCTGCTCGCTGCAACTAGAGAAAGCCCGCGCAGCAATGAAGACCCAACACAGCCAAACATAAATAATAAATAAATAAACAAATTTACTTTTTAAAAGAAACCAGGAATGAAGCCATTCTAGCTGTATGAGAAGCACAGCCACTTCAAAACCTCTAGATGCCTCAACTATCCAATTTTCCTTATAGGACGTCTGCCAGAAATACCGCATACTAACCTCAATCCATCAGATCTGCGGGCGTCTGCCGATTCAAATTACCTTCTACTTGGCAAGTACCTAAACCTCAGGCCACAGATAGGCAAAGCAACTATATTACTGCTTCTTTCCCTGTTTTTGTCGGGAGCAGTCCTTTATTCTGGGCCAAAATACGTCTTTCCAAAAGTGAAACAGACGTTGCAATGTTTTCTTAAAGACAGCTCGCGGCCTTCCCCGTTAACTTTTGGGACGATCTGGACGCTGCGCTTCCTTTTCAACGTGGTTCTCCACCTAGAACTAGAACTTTGGAATCCTGATACTGCATTTCCACGGGGAAACATCTGTGAAATAACATTTTTCCCCTTAACATTCTTTCTGAGGCCAAAAGCCCGGCATTCGTGTTCTGCTATAACCACCCTACTGGTCGCAGAATGGGATCCGGGATGCAAGCGTGAAGTTGCTCGGAGGCTCTCGACCCTGCTAAACCCCCTCCCCTTCCTTCCTCCCGGTCCTTGAGACGAAGGGAGACTTAAAGGACTGGCACATGAGAAGAGCATCCATCGCCAGGGCCAGCGGCAGCCGGGCCCCGCGCCTCCGGGGCGCACTCACCGGGTCTGAGCAGGGAGGGCGCAGCCTTGCGGGTGGCGCCCGCGGCGGGAAGCCGGGACCTGCCCTGCTCGCGCGCTAGGGATCCGGGAAGGAGGAGGAAAGGGGAGGAGTCGCGGGCGGCGCCCCGTGGGACCCTTGCGCAAGGTGCTTTCCAGCTGCGCCGGCTGCAGCCGCGACCCGCGCGCAGCCCCGAAGCGCCGCAGCCGGAGACGGGCACGCCGCCCCCCTCCCAGGGCCCCGGAGCCCTCCCGGATGCCGGGGCGCCCCGGACCTCAGGGTGCGAACCGCCGGGGCACCCAACAGGGCTGCGATCGAACGACAGCCCCGAGCCCCCGAACTCTTACCTGCGGCCTCCGCGCGGCCCCGCCGCCGTCCCCCGACGGCTCGCGGCGCAGCTGGCGGGCGGCTCCCGGGAGCCGGGCGCGCCGGGGTCCCCAGGTCCGGGGTCTGCAGGAGCGGGAACCAGGGCTACCGGCCCCGGAGCGTTGGCGCGCCGTCCGGGCCCGAGCGGTCGAGTGAGCTCCGCGCCTCCCGAGCGCCTGGGCCGCCCTCGTCGGCCCCTGACTCACAGCTTCTGGGCCGGCCGAGGGGCGGCGCAGCGGACTCCAGCCGCCGCCTCCCCGCCTCTTCCATTTCCCCTTTCTCTCCGTAAACAGAAAGAGCCCGCCGGCTTGCAGGGCTGCCCGAGCCCCAGCGAGGGGAAATTCCGGCCTCCCCCCGCTTGCCCTCGGGGCGCTGGGCGGAGCTGGAGACCGCCGGCTGCGCGGCCCCGGCCCACAGCCTGGAAAAACACGCCCGAGTTCCCTCCGACCTGGGGACCCGGCAGCCGGCGGGTAGAGGGCGCCCCGACGCGGAGCTGGAAAGGGCGACCCTGCCTCCGCCCCCGGCCGCCGAGGGAAGCTCGTATTTTCTAAGGTGCCGGCGCCCTCGGCGCTGCTGTGGGGTCCCCGGCCCTTTCCCGCGCCCCCCATGCCGGAGGGTGTGTCTGTGTGCTCGGGGTGGGGGGGCGAACAGGGCCGCCGCGTGCTGCCCCCGCCGGGCTGCAGGAGGCGCAGGGAGCTTCCCGGAACCGCGGCCCGCCCCCCTCAGGTTTCGGTCCAGGTCACACACGCAGGGCGGTGATGCGTGGCCCCCAGCAGCGACCCAGTTTAAGGGCTTGGGAGAGGCTGCCGTGGGAGGTGACGGGGCGCTGGACGAGGGCCGGGGTCCCCGCCAGCAAAACCTGGTTTCGCTCTTTGCAGCCTTTATCGGAACTGGTTATTGGTGGCACCGCCCGGTTACAAAGTGTTATCTGCCCCGTCTCCTCCTATAACCCCCAGCTTCGAGTGTGGGATTCTCTGTCCCGCTGGGGAAAAAGGTCCAAGTGCGTCTAGAGCGATCTTCCTTCTCGAGTGTAAAGCGTTTTCTCGCGGCGAAGCCGGAAGGAAGTTCTAGGGAAACAGCGCCTCTCTCCACGAAATCCTCTCCGCTGGACATTGCCGATACCCACTGAGAGGCGGCGCACGCTCCCCCCAGCCCCGCGCGCCTGCCAGTACGTCCTGAGTATCAGGACATTTTGCAAGACAGCCCCAAGAGGGAGAGACGCTGTAAGGCACCGACCCTCTGCATCTCGGCGACCCGGACGTTGGACGTGCCAGGTGGAGCCCAGATTCCAACGTCCTCGCTGAGTCCGCGTCCGGCCCTTTCCCGTCCCCAAACTCGTCTCGGGCCCACGCACCCTCACACGCACACAAGGGCAAGACTGCAGCGGACCCGCTCGAAGTCTCTCCACGTTTCTCCTACGGAAAGTGAATTGTTATTCCCACCCAAGGAAGTCATCTGAGAATTGCCGGCGGACCAGAGGCTAGCTGAGATGAGAAGCAAGGCCCTCGCTGTAGGACCTTAACGCCCATCACTTCTTTGTGCTTCTGGGCCCGCGGCGTTGGTGATAACAAGGGGATTGACAGACGCCCGAGACTTTAGTAAAAGCGAGCCCAACTAGCAAATTAAACGGTGCCGACTGACTGGAGACACTGAGCCATCCCCCAAATTATTTTAAGTACTAGGGTGCAGCGGCATGAATGACGCGGGGCGAGTACCATTTCCAAGTGGTCTCAGGGCTGGACCACCCCCCGACCCTGGTGCAGGGGACTGGGCTTCTGCTCTTGCAGGAGGGCGCGCTGCCTGGAGCGACCCTGCCGCCCTGACTCGGTAGATGCAGCCCGCGCCCAGGCGGGGAGAAGCCCGGCTGGCCTGGCCGCGGACTCCGTGGAATTTGGCCGGGACTCAAAAGCAGATTATCCCAGTCTCGGCTGAAACTGTAGCATCAGCTCCCTTCGCCTTTTCTCTGGGAACCAGATTGGCCTGGTTGTTGCCTCTAATCATAACGTGAGAGACGTCTCTCCTCTATCTGTTGTCTCTGACCAACGAAGGATGATCTTTATAAGCAATTTTAAAAATAGAAACATGGAACCACCCCCTTGATGAGCTCATGAAAACCACACCTAATCTTCTGGGAACTAAGTATTAGCCTTACTTCCTACATAGAGGTCTTCCAAATATAGTTGCATTTTAGGGAGCTGGTGAAATGGCTGCTCCAGCGGGGTTCTCTCTGGCTGTTCATTGCTTATGCAGTAGCAGATTTCATCTGGTGGGGTGAATTAAGAGATTTTACTCAAATACATTTTTAAAGTCTAGCAAAGATTGGATCTGGTGACCCGGATTACCGGAGAGAGAGGACAATTGAAGAGAAAGAAAAAGTTTGCAGACCACTTGCATTTTTCTCCGTCAAGACTTTGTTACACAGGCTTGCAAAAGCAATACTGCTCAGCGTGCTCGAACAGGTGAGGTTTAAACTTGCCAAGGAGAAACCACCGGAGCGGGAGTGTGCACAGCCAGAGGTGGCTGATTAAAGCACATTACAAAACAGCTCTGGAAGCTGTTTGCACCCAACAAAATGCACTTGAAAACTGAGTTGCAAGGTTGCAGTGTACTTGAAGAGGCTTTCTCCACTGGCAGCTTGGGACAATGATAGGTTTGTCATCTGTAGTTTGGAAATCAGAGCTCATTTACTCAACAGAACCAAAACGATGAACAGTGGTAGGTGACCCAGTCAGTGCATCAGCCCATGTAAACTTAACGGGCTCTAGACTAATAAATAGAATACAGGACACTGCTTTCCAGTCTTCTCCATATTCAAAAAATATAATATTTTTAGAGAATACTGGGATAAACTGGAAAAAGGTAGGGGATACCTATATGTGGCTTGGCGAAAAATGTATTTCTTTTTCTTAAATTATAATAACAATAAAATACAAAAGGGTTGGAGGAAGATCATTAAATACTGAATTTCAGTAAAGCTTTAAGTAACATTTGCGCCTCTCACTGCTGTGGCCTCTCCCGTTGCAGAGCACAGGTTTCAGGTGTTCAGGCTCGGCGGCCATCTTCCCAGACTGGGGCAAGAACCTGTGTTCCCTGCTCCGGCAGGCAGAATCTCAACCACTGCGCCGCCAGGGAAGCCCGAGATACTTCTGAAGTTAAGAGGAACTTGAGCCTGATTTCATGAGCATAACTTTTTTCTGTCTGGCTTTTGTTGCAGCTATACATATTTACCCATCAAGAGGTTTAAACAATGACCTCTTTAAACTTCTGACAATAACCTTCAGATGAGAAACTGTACAGACACGTGAGTAATCAATTTAAAACCACTATTACAATCTTTAAAATTTTTGAACAGTTGAAATTGTATTTTAGAAGTGCAGTAGGTCTTATTTTTTTCATTGACGGAGGTAAGTTTCTTATGATAATGTGAGTGGATTTCAGTGATAATTGAACTTTTTCATGTTAAGTCTTTCTAAGTTACAAAGCTGTAATTTGCAAAACTTGCATGCACTGTCAGAATTTAGCTCGGATGCCACTAAAACGACACAGCAGCTGGAAGGATGCAGCACCCACAGGAGGAGATTCAGGACCGCCAGACCCACCCTGTCCCCCACCCCCAAGGCTGATGCTCCCTGGACTCTGGCTCTGCTCCTCTGCCACCTGAAACACTAACTGCTTCCTCCAGCCCGGCCCGGGCCCCCTGCAGCTGCTGGCGATGAACCTGCTGGCCTCTCGCAGCATCTTGAGGTGGATTAGGATTCCATCAGACCTGTGGGGACCACCACATGTGCATCATTACATTCTGCTCTGCCGTCCCCGCCGCCCTGGCCACCCTACGGCATCCCAGAGAAGACTGCAGAGGCACCCGAATGCCTTAAGGAATACGGGGGTATCTATATTCCTGCCACATCAGCATGCAAGGCTTTCCCCTGCGGACCACCCAGAGGGCAGACAAGGATGAAAGGGACAGTCTCCTCTGTCCTCATCCCTCCTTTGCCTCTCCTCACCTTCTGTACTCACAACTTTTGCCATCACTGTGCAAAGTGGGAACAGCAAGGAAGGAGGGCAATGGGGCCCGGGGCAGAGATGGAGACCCTCACATGGGTGAGATGGGGGGAGAAATCCCCTACTTCCAGATGCTCTCAGCTGTGGCCGTTGTTTATCTCTGAAGGCCGTGTTTAAACTGGGCGTAGGTGTGAGTCAGAGACCTTTTGTTCTCATGTGCAGAAGGCTAAAACTCAGGTCTCTCAGAGGACCTACATCACACTGTTCTGTATGAAATGTATTATGTTTTTTTGTTCATTGCTTTGTGCTGTGACTTCCCCAAATGTGAGGCCCATGAACCACACTTTGAAAACAGAAACTACTGCCCTGTGCTTCTCTCTTCCACCTCCCAAATGGAAACTCCTGGTACAGCATTTCTTAATCTCGGGCTTCCGAGATTACCACATGGGTTGGGATGCCCCCAGGAACTGTTCAAGGCTCTCTCCTCTGGCCAGTGCAATAGCTTTCATTTTTCCCATTTTTAGAAGGGGGAAAAGGGCTCAGCAGTGAGGCTCCCCCAAACTGCACAGGGCCAAATGTTGGAGCAGTCCCTGATGGATTTGTGGAAATTATCTCCTAAGCATCTCCCACGACTCCTTATTAGCCAGAGTCCCCTCATCCCAGGACCACACATCACCTGCAAACACGATGCGAGGGACTAGCGGCAACTTATTGCTTGGGTGAGGCAAGGAATCGTTTTAAAAAATTAAGCACAGGCTGATCTGCAAGTATAAATGTAGAGGTAGAAAAAAAAAATCACCAGAAGAGCATCCTCTCCAAAAACAATCATTACTAACCTCCTCTGAAACGGTGTTCTTCACACATTGCATGTTAGGAAATTGGCCGGATTAGTATTTCAACAGCCTTTAAAAAAAGGTGTTTCATGCTTATCCTCACGTGATTAGTTTAAACCAAGTGAGGTAAACACATTTTGGGGTTTGCCATTGCAGTTACAACACTAAAAACAAGTGCCAACAGATTCCTCTCAGTGTGTATTGGGGAGACTTCTCCCCTTTCTTAATCAAAGCCCGGGATTAATATTCATGAGAACATTTTTCTAAGTATCAAGATGCTTCGACGGATGGATTTCATAATAATGAAGCATCCTGATACATTCCGACCATATTAAAAGGAATGATAGTAGCTGTTGTATTTTAAGCACTAACTGCGTCCCGAGCACTGTGCTCATTGCTTTCCTGAGACGGGCACTAGTGTCTCTTTTTTGCCAGTAGGATTTACATGACTTTAAAGAGGCTAACTAATGTGTCCAAGGAAACCAGGCACTAATCCATGTCTGATCCCAAGTCCAAAGAAGCAATGTCTTGCATCTACCAGCACGGGGTTAGATGGACGCAAAAGCGCCTGGGTGCACGGCTGGGTCCGCTGGTGCCACTTGGGGGAGAACGGGACCGAGCCGCAGCCCGCTGTGAGAGGCCTCCCACTGCTTTCCCATCTGGCCTCTCCTTTGCAGGAGGTTGGTTTTCCTTTTCAGGCTCTAGCCTCTGGCTCCCTTCTGCCAGATATGAATAAATGTCAGACGTACCTCTACTGGGTCTTCAGATGGATAATCTTTTACCTCTAACCCTGGGGGGAGAGGTTCTGAAAGCATTTCAGCTGTGTCTCCCAGGGGGTAGAGATGTGGAAGAGGGCTGAGCCCAGGAAACCTCAGAAACAGAATGCTAGTTTTGCTTATGCTTGAGGGAAACCAGCTTTAATGCCTCTTGGGGTCTGTGGGAGCCCAGAAAGACTTCCTGCCCCCTCTCGGCCTGGTTCTGGGTGGGATGATGGGTGCTTAGAGGCACTGCTGGGGCTTAAGAGCATCCTGAGATGTTCTCATGGATGCTGAGGGCGGACGGACAGACAGTTTTTCCCACTCACCCACCCAGCTCTGGCACAGTGCACAGCCCCCCGAGGCCAAGGCTCTCCCCAAAACAAGGGTCCTCACAGAGAATGGGTGGAACCTATTTCTATCAGCTCACAGAGCCAGTGATAAACTCTTCAGGACCTGTGACAGCTGGTTGTTAAATACAGTCATGACTAAAAATAAAATTATATAAAATTACAAGTAAATGAAATATATATTAAAGACAATGTAATAAATGTGAAAAACTTACCACCTCCCGATGATTTTGTTGCATTTTATTGCTTTCCAGGCTCTCACTCATGTCTATTACATCCACACTCCTACACGGTGAGGGGTTCCTGTATGTCTCTTTCCAGCTCTGCACTTGGTGACCTCGAGTTAGCAACTGAAAATAGGCCATCGTGGGAGTATTTATACCACAGAAACCAGCAAATGCTACAAACCAGGGCAGGGCTTTCACAAAGCTGGTTGTTAAATATTTGCCAGCACAGAACTGTGTCCAGGTACTTGTGACACCCTTGTTAGGTACTTCTGACACACTTTTGGTTATTCGTTTTTGTACTCTACCCTCCCTTTTCTAACACTCAATAATTCATCGGAATAACTTTTATTTCTACCCAAGTAGCAAAATCTCCAACAATGAAGGGTGATCGTGGGCCCCCATCTCTCTGTCATTCCTGGAGCTTTATCTCTGTTCTAACAGTAAAGCCATGGGAAGGGGAGAAGGGCATCGAGGGTCTGTCCTGAGAGCAAGGCTGCAGCCTGGGCTGAGCCCTCGGGAGCGGTGGCAGCGGACACTTTCCTTCATAATCTAAACTCCCAAGCTGATGCTGGCTGGGTTTACGATCAGGGTTGCCCACTGCCTCTTAGGAATCCCCTGGGGAATTCTTGTTCAGTGTAAAGGGGCTTGGGCCCCTGAGATATGAATTTCAGAAAGCTCCAAGAGAATGGAAGTATAGGGCAAGCAAAAAGAACACGTCTTGCATTCACACCTGTGCTTTACCATTTTCTGTCCATGTGACTGTAGGCAAATCAATAAATTCATGGAGCTTTAGTTTCTTTATTTATAGAAAGGGAAACAAATAAAAATTGCTTTGTTTTCATTTTGCTTTTTACACTTTCCTTTCCTTTTTTTTTTAATAACATCAAGTGCTATCAACAACTCACAGCTTTGACACCAGGAAAAAAGTGAAATCCATTATTATGTGTCTTTATACTAAAATACTTACGAAAAACACAATACTTTCATATATTTGTCAGTTCTTATTCATACAATAACCTTGAAAGTGACTGTCATTAGGCCTGTTTGACATTTGAGGAATCTGAAATTTACAGTAAGTAACTTATCTGAGATTACTCAGATAATACACAGAGCCAAAATTCTAACCTATACTTGCTACTTTCAAAACTCTGCGTCAACTATACTCCAATATAAAATAAAAATTTAAAACTAAATTTAAAAACTACACAAGTAAATAAATAAATAAACAAACTAAAAAAACAAAAACCTATGCAGCCATTAGATTTATGATATTCTTTGACATAGCGGGTGCTAAATCATTCATTCAAGAGCCACTTATGGGGATCGATAGACTCCAGGGACAACCCTCACCGTGCATCTGCTGCTATTTATTGTCCGTGAAGCCGCTGGCCAGTCCTCCCTACTTCTGCTTGCAGCCCTGCTCTCAGAGGCCACACCAGCCTCCCCCAAACCCCATCTTGGTTGCTTGAAACCTGCCACTATGGGTGGTTCTAGCTAATTGAACTGCTGGAGAGTCAACAACCTGGGCTTCGCCCATCAGATCCAAGATTCATGAGCATATTCCAGGGCATAGACCTCTGAGAGGGGCTGGAAAAGTAAGATGCCTCTTCTTAGCCGTAGATAATTAAAGTTGGAGAAGCTCCAGACACACCACATGTAAGCGCCCCTGTTCCCGGTGCTCAGGTTGTAGCTTTAACTGCCCCCCAAAGGACTCCAAATTAGAGATCACACCAAGAATCTGTACTTTGTAAAAATTTAACTCTGATGGCAAAACAAGTTATGTTCAGTAAAGACATTCTGGTAAATAGAGATAATGAGATGTGCCCCCTGTCCCAATACTCAGGTCAGCCATAACTACTGTCAACATTGTAGGGAACATCATTCTGATTTTTTTTTTTTTTGTAATGCACAGAAATTAAGATTTTGTTGCCTTTACCCCTGGTGACTGCTTCTAAAATTAGCTTTGCAAGTGAGAAGCAAAGAGTAACCAGCACACTATTTAGAAGGCAATTTGCTCACTCATTTGTTTATTCACCAAACACTTGAGTGAGTACTATACCGCAGGCACAGTTCCAGGTGCTGGGAAACAGCGGTGGACAAACTCAATGGCCTTCAGGGAACCCGTAGCCTGGGGACAGCAGAACACTGAAGAAACAAACACATATAAGAGGTCAACTTCTGACAAGTGCCGTGACGGAAATGAACAAGGTGGAGGAAGTAAAGGGAAGTGAAAGATGCTTATGAACTGGATCTTGCGAGGCTCAGAGAGGACCTTCTGAGAATGTGCCCCTCACATAAAGATAATGATGGAGATGATAGCAGCCTGATATAGGTCAGAAGTCACCATGTAGGTGTAGCTGTTAATCACGTAAATCCATGCTTCAATTGTTATGAGCTGATGTCGATCAAGTCTCAAAGTAAGCAAAGATCTTAGAGGTGATTTCATTTAACACCTTCACTTTATAAATGATAAAGATGATGTCAGGGCGGTGACTTAGCCAAAATCATGTTATACTATGTGTAGAGGGTAACTTTTGTCACCCACAAATCCCATCTATTATTACTATAACATGCATCTCCTTCTAGAGAAGCATAATATAAAGAAATGTTGCTCTATATTGTTCCCACAAATACACTGTAATCAAATATAATCAATTACGTAGTATCTGGTATCTCTTTTTGTTTTCCGTGACGCAAAGTCTGGGGTGAAAGAAAGAACAGGGGTTTTAGTGTCAGTTACATAACATCCGGATGCCTTTTCTTTTTCTTTCTTTTTTTTCTTTCTTTCTTCCTTCCTTCCTTCCTTCCTTTCTTTCTTCCTTTCTCTCTCTCTTTCTTTCTTTTCTTTTTTTTCTTCCTTGTCATTCCCTAGCTGTGTGATTTGGAAAAGCTACTTAATCTTCTGGGCTTTAGTGTCCTTACTTATGAAACCAGGATGCATCATAAATGTGGTTTTTATTCCAATGTTTAAATGGAGAAAATAGTGAGAGGTTATAAGGGGAAAAAATAGCATACATAGAATGATAAAAGTTAACATCTTCTGCACAGGGGAAATAGAGTCAAGCTTGCCAGTGGTTGGGTTTTTCTTGCAACTGAGTAGGGCTCAGGTTAGTAACAGAAACCCTGGGTCAGTGTGTGGAGAAACTTGGTAACCAATCCAGCAGTTCGAAGCTGTATCGCTGTGGTTTTTCTCTTTAAGTAACCAAACCTTCCGGTTTTCTTTGGTGCCTGTTTTCTAACACTTGCTTCATTTATTGCATCATCAGCTGTGTGGTAGTGGTATCATTTTTACCAGTGAACTGGATTATCCCTCTGTAAATCTCCCTGGGGTTCTTGGAAAATTATATGAAATTGATCACAGCCAGGGCATTTTGAAGGAAATACCCAACTAAGAAATCATTGACTGTTCTACAGAGTTTACAGAGGTGTTAGGAAGATCTTAAGAATCTCTTTAGAAAGGTCAATTTAAAGGTCTCTGTTTAGGTCTCAGGGATCTCCATGGAATGCTCATTTTTTTAGAACACTGGAACAGACAGGAAGAAGCCTAATTTTAATGTGTTTGAGCCTTTAGCTCTGAGGCTCCTCAAGCAGGCTGCTCTTTTCCTATCCCAGCTGGGGATACCCCACAGACCAAGCAGTAGTGGTCTGATCCAGGGAGATGTGGCTCCATCCCAAGGATGGGAATCACACTCTTCCCAGACACCAGTCCCCTCCAACTCAAGGCTGCTTTCCTCTGCTTTGCAGCCCCTGGCAGGCATTTCTGCCCAGAAAAAGGCATTCTCACTGTGGCTTGTTGGCAGCAACATTTCCAGATGTGCGGGCAATGCAGCCAGTGACAGATGGCCCAGAGAAGGGACACCGGCCTGCAGAGGAAAGAAACCTGGTACCGCAATCTCACTTCCCTCTTCAAAGAAATTTTCTTTCTTCTTTCTTTCCTTTCCTTTTTTTTTTTTTTTTTTTTTTTTAAGATAATAAGATATGAGTTAGCATTAAATGTGGCAAGAATAAAAATGAGTATTTCTGTGCTGGTGACTACGTGTCTGAGTTCATGGGTTTGTGGGCATCTAAGGTCATGGACCTCATCATTAAAGACAGGATCACAATGAAAACTCACCTGTAAGTGAATCAGTAGAACTCTTTGTAATCTAAGTAAAAAAAAAAAATAGCATAAGCATGGACTTCCCTGGTGGTGCAGTGGTTAAGAATGCACCTGCCAGTGCAGGGGACAAGGGTTCCCCCTGGTCCGGGAAGATCCCACATGCCGCAGAGCAACTAATCCCGTGAGCCACAACTACTGAGCCCGTGTGCCACAACTACTGATGCCCGCGTGCCTAGAGCCCGTGCTCCACAACAAGAGAAGCCCCCTCAATGAGAAGCCCACGCAACACAACAAAGAGTAGCTCCCGCTCGCTGCAACTAGAGAAAGCCCGTGTACAGCAACGAGACCCAACACAGAAAAAAAAAAAAGTATAGGCAAATATAGCCATTATTATTATTACTATTAAGAGGAAGTAAAATATGCCAACTCAAAATATACCAGTTTCGTATATTGATTATTCTGAATTAAGTTCACTTGAAAAACAGCTGGTACAAGACACACTGACCCTCCTTTTTCCCCCTGAAAGCAGGAAATAAGTGTCCCATGTGAAGTTATCCTCCCTGTACCAGGAGGGTGGAAAGACATCCTTATCACCAGAGACAGGGAATTCAAGGCTGAGAAGGCTGTGTAAACAAACCTCACTTGCTCACTAAGGTACTGCCCCAAGCCCACCCTTCTTCGTGTTGTGGATTCTTTACAAATTACTGTTTCTCTGTCTAAAAGGTATAAAAGCTGTTTGCTTGGCCTTCCCTGGTGGCGCAGGGGTTGAGAGTCCGCCTGTCGATGCAGGGGACGCGGGTTCGCGCCCCGGTCCGGGAAGATCCCACGTGCTGCGGAGCGGCTGGGCCCGTGAGCCATGGCCGCTGAGCCTGCGCGTCCGGAGCCTGTGCTCCGCAACGGGAGAGGCCGCAACAGTGAGAGGCCCGCGTACCGCAAAAAAAAAAAAAAAAAAAGCTGCTTGCTTTAGTCACTTCTTTGAGTCTCATATTTTTATGGACTCCCTTCCATACAAAAATTCAGTTTGTTTTTCTTCTGTTCAGTGTGTCTTGTGTCAATTTAATGATTAGATCAGCCAAAGAACTCAGAAGGAAAGAGGAAAAGTTTTCCTCGCCTGCATTACAAGTATGGCAAAAACATCTCCAGAAAAGTGCATAATAACTCTAGCAATGACTAGATTAGATGAGGTGTTTTTTCATGGGATAAACAACTTCTTTAGAAAAGTGTAGAATTCCACAGGATTCTACACACACACACACACACACACACACACACACACACACACAGAGGCACACACAGAGCAGTGATTCTCAAGCTTGAGCATACTTAACACTAACAGCTCGTAAAAAATGCTGAATCCCACCCCTGGATAGTCTGATTAAGTAAGTCTGGGGGTACAACCCAGAACTCTCTATTTTACCAAGCTCACCAAATGCTTCTGATGCAAGAATCAGGTCCCTGGGCTTCCCTGGTGACGTAGTGGTTAAGAGTCCGCCTGCCGATGCAGGGGACGCGGGTTCGTGCCCCGGTCCGGGAGGATCCCACGTGCCGCAGAGTGGCTGGGCCCGTGAGTCATGGCCGCTGAACCTGCGCGTTCAGAGCCTGTGCTCCGCGACAGGAGAGGCCACGGCAAGAATCAGGTCCCTGGACCAACTTCAGAAATCCTAGCATCCCCAAAGAGAAAGAACACTTAGTGTGAAATATACAAAGTAAAACTGCAGGAACATTGGTATCACATTTCCAAAGTCTATGTTCACATTTTAAAACATCTGATTATAAGCATTTGTACAGGACTCTCAATCTAATGTTCCATCTTCCTGTTCCCCAAACAGCAGCAACCACTTAAAAAAAAAGTCACAGGAGGAAGAGAAAAACTGCCAGTGCCACTACTTTATATAAAGCATCTCAGGGGGAATGAAGATACAAAACACTTTCATTTAAGGCAACTTGGTAGCTCAGAGCTCTGTTTAGTTCACTTAATAGAAGAGATTCTTGTGGTCCTAATAGAAATATTTCCCACGATTTGAGGTTTGTACAAAAGCCCTTTATGTGTCTGGAGGTGCCTGAACTACTCTTTCTTTAAGGGTCTTCTGTTGTTGTTTTTAAAAAGTACTGTTAAAATATCATACTTTTTCTTGAGAAAGAAAGAGATATTGACCAAGCGGGGACTGTTGGTTACCCTAAGTACTATTCTACCTTTACTCACAGCCTTTTTTTTTTTTTTTTTTTACCTTGGGCAAATTATTTAATCTATGCTTCAGTTTCCTCACCCATAAAATGAGGATGATAATAGTTTATTTTATCAATTCTAAGATGAACATTTTCCCCATATTTTGATATTGCTGAAATCAGAGTACACCTCACCATTGACAATTTTTTTAAAAAGCATTGTGTCCTAGATTAATTGGCAGATTTTTCTTAGAGGTGCATAAAATAATGGAGTGTCTTATAATGAGGATGTCTTAGGTTAGATGAAATATGATAATAATATGGATATCCTAAGGTTTTGCAAGGGTTAAATGAGTCAAAAAACAAAATGCTTAGAACTGTGACTCACTAGTAATTAATCATTTGATAAATATAATCTTAATATTCTCACCCATGGATGGATTATAAATTAACTAGTCCCTCCTTGGTGGCCCTTTAGATTGTCTCCACTATTCCTACCATTATATTCTGCATCAAATATCTTTGTATGTAAGCCTTTAAGTGCACCTCTAATTAGGACAGATTCCTAGAAATGGAATTACCAGGTCAGAAAGCAAGGATGTATTGAAAGGACAGACTTAAAGTCAGTCAAACCTGGGTTAGGATCACCAAAGGATCTTAGTCATTTTATGTAATCGTTCTACATCTCAAGTTTTGCAGGTATCAAATGGGGATAATAATAAAATCCACGGGTGTTACAGAGAAAAACTACAGGCCCAGAATGGCATCACTTGGGCTAAAGCCCAAGATATCAAGCTTTGACTTAATACCTCACCTATTTGCAGTTTCAACCTCCCCTGGAAATGTAATCTTAATCAACCAGTCTGGAATTTCCTGGTCAGCACCAGTGACATCCTCTATCACGTGGGCCCTGTCCATTCCCCCCGCGGCCCCCCAGAGGAAGAGGCCAGCTGTTTGATAAAATCCCTGCTATTCCCTTCCCATCCTGACCCCCCCAAAAAAGTGTCCTGGCCTGAAAATAATCCTTTCCTTTCTTTTGCTAATAGCTCCCTTGTCCCGCCCATCTCTCTATAATAACCCTCCATTTTGTATAACCCCCTGGGGTGCCTTTTGGTTGCAAGGTTGGGTGCTGCCCTGTTCAGGAACCCTTGAATGAAACTAATCAGAGCTTCAAATATACTAGGTGGAATTTTGTTTTTTGAACACAGGCATATTGTGAGGTTTAAATTAAATGATGCAATTAGACAGCATACAATACTGGCCCAGAGTAAGTTAAAAATGAATGTAAGCTATTTTGCTGGGACGTTGAGACCCCAACAGTAAGCAGGGCTTCACGCCAGCTTTGGAGGGGTCTGCGCTGCACTGCTTGAAATCACCAGTTTCCAACAGTGACCCCGTGTGGCCATAATAGAAACAGCATCCGCGGAAAGGAGGCCTGTGTCGTCAGAATTGATGAGATTCCCTCAGTTCTTTCTCCCGGTGTTGGTTGACCAGACCGTCCGACGGCAGAAGCCTGTGCCTGGGATTCTTGAACAACCTGAGATAGACAGACTCAGGGAAGGGATAAGGGGCTCCGCCGATGTGAATAGAAAGGCCTGAGCGATTGCTTTAAATGTTGACAGGGGATGACCTCATAGATACCAATGAACTGGGGAAACCAGTTTATCATCATTTCTGTGGAAACTACATGGGAACAGTTGATCTCCCTGCATAATATAACCACGAGACATCACTTTGGCAGTCATATTTGTCCATTATAAATCCCAACGAATTCTAAGACTGAATTTTAGTGAGTGAGTGGGATGGGCAGCTGATACCCAGGCTATAATTCACCAAAGGCCTCCTGGCTTGAACTTCTGGAGCAGCCAGGAGTTTATATAATGAGCACATTGAATATATTTAACAACTGGCTTGTTACATATTGTTTCATATTTTCAACGATTGTATGTCACAGAACGTCATGCCAACCTTAATTCCCTGGTTTCTACAACTTACTCATAAAGATTAACTAAAAGAGAATATGATTTTAAAAGAAGCTTTTAGTTTCTTAAGTAGATAGCTTCTAGGGCTTCCCTGGTGGCGCAGTGGTTAAGAATCCACCTGCCAGGGCTTCCCTGGTGGCGCAGTGCTTGAGAGTCCGCCTGCCGATGCAGGAGACGCGGGTTCGTGCCCCGTTTCGGGAAGATCCCACATGCCGCGGAGCGGCTGGGCCCGTGAGCCATGGCCACTGAGCCTGCGCGTCCGGAGCCTGTGCTCCGCAAATGGGAGAGGCCACGACAGTGAGAGGCCCGCATAACGCAAGAAAAAAAAAAAAAAAAAAAGACCCCCCCTGCCAGTGCAAAGGACACAGTGTTCGAGCCCTGGTCCAGGAAGATCCCACATGCCGTGGAGCAAATAAGCCCGCGAGCCACAACTGCTGAGCCTGAGCCCACGTGCCACAACTACTGAAGCCCGCACACCTAGAGCCTGTGCTCCTCAACAAGAGAAGCCACCACAATGAGAAGCCTGCGCACCACGACAAAGAGTAGCCCCCACTCGCGGCACTAGAGAAAGCCCACACACAGCAACAAAGACCCAAGGGAGCCAAAAATAAATAATTTTTAAAAAAAATCACTCACCTTATGCCTATGTAAGGATATACTAGTATCTACATATAGTTTATGAATTCATAACGTAAATGTTTTCTTATTTTTCTTGATATTTCTAGGCTATGAGTTTCACCTGTAAGTTTTTTCAAATTGTCACAAATGTCCAGAAAACTTTCCGATATATTTATTGAAAAAAATTCACATGTTAAGTAGACTCATGCAGTTCAAAGCCGTGTTGTTCAAGAGACAACTGTACTTTAAATCATCTCTAGATTACTTATAATACCTAATACACTGTAAATGCTATGTAAATAGTTGCTTTCATGGGGAGAATTCAAGTTTGGCTTTTTAGAACTTTCTGGAATTTTATTTTTCCAATGTTTTCCATCTGTGATTGGTTGAACCTGCAGATGTGGAAACGGTGGATAGAGAGGGCTGACTAATTTAATTCTACAGTGAGGAAAAGTGTTATTTTTCTATGCAGCAAAAATATAAATATTGTAGAGAATGCAAAATTTTCACGATTTTATAGATAAAAAACATAATTTCACAGAAATTGCAAGATAGTGATAGCTCATTCCTTTCAAAATCTCAGTGACTATCAGTTTGCTTTTCTTTGCTAGTAAAGCTTTCCCTGGCACCTCTTTTTGCTGAGCTGTTCTCAGTCCATTTATTCAGCTTTGAATGTAAAAATCCTTCTTGGTGACTTGAACAGGAAACCAGGATCTGAAAGGGCATTAGTAAGGTAGCCGGACAATTTATCATCCGAATGGGAATACTTTTGAGAGTGAAAGAGTGTGGCGTTAATAATTACATGGGCACAACCTGAATGTATGGTTTCTGGAGCCTTATATCACACGCGTTCACATTTTATCAAAGACTAGCTTACCGTGTAAAAAGTATTTTAGTGGCATATGAAACGTAGACACAATTTAAGAATTTGCTAATTCTTTTTCTCTTGGCTTTCCAACCTGCATAGGATTCCTTTTGCTTTTTAATGATAAAAATAATACCTGTTTGTTTTTTTAAAAAATACCGAGATGCTAAAAGTCTCTCATTTCTATGCCCCTCAGCCCCTACTTTCCCATTTATTGTCTCACCGTTCTGAAAGATAGAAATCCAAAGTGAAGGTGTTAGCAGGGTTATGTTCCCTCTGAAACCTACAGAAGAATTCTTTCTTGTCTGTTCCCAGCTTCTGTGGTTTGCTGGCCATCTTTGGTGTTCTTTGTTTTTTGGCTACATCCCTCCAGTCTCCACCTTGTTATCGCCTGGTATTCTCCCTGTGTGTCTGACTTTACATGGCTGTCTTCTTATAAGGACATCAGTTACACCTCCCCTACTCCAGCAGACATCATCTTAACTGATTACAACCCTTATCTGTAACAACCCTATTTCAAAATAAGGTCACATTCTGAGGTCCTGGGGGTTAGGACTTCAACATATCTTTTTTTGGTGCGGGCACAATTCAATCCATAATAGAAGGTAAAATCGTAAGTCAATAAATTAAGGCTGCCATCTGTAACAAATATTTAGTAATACCTTGAAGTTTGGTTGTTTTTTCCCATGTTTGAGAGAATCTACGGGGGTAATTTTTTTTTATTGATTTGATTTACAATGTGTTAATTTTTGCTGCACAGCAAAGTGATTCAGTTATATATATATATATATATATATATATATATATATATATATAATGTTCTTTTTCATATTCTTTTCCACTATAGTTTATCACAGGATACTGAATATAGTTCCCTGTGCTATACAGTAGGACCTTGTTGCTTATCCATTCTATACATAATAGTTTGCATCTGCCAGTCCCAACCTCCCATTCCATCTCTCCCCCATCCACCCTCCTCCTTGGCAGTATGCGGGTAATAACTGATGGACGTAGAGAAACCTGAATGAGCTGACCTCAGCTAACCAGAACCTCCAACTTATGGACCAGAATGTATTTGCACTGGCCTTTGCAAAGGAGCAGTCATTAACAAGAAAAGAATCAGATGAGTGTAACTTTTTATTAAACATTGAGTAGATACAAAATAACATTCATAAACATGTGTGTGGTAAGAAGAATTCGAATACAATGAGCCACTGTAGCCCCACCACACAGTTCAAAGAATAAAACACTACCATTATCCTTCAAGAACCCTATATTTAATTTTTAATGGCTAAATTAATATGTTGACACATGCTTATTATAAAACCTTTTTATAATTAGAATTCTACTGAGCAAAAATAGAATGGAATAAGTAAACACAATGGAAAATGAAAAGTATTGGACAAGAATGTGCAGAAATTGGAACACTCATATGCTAGTGATGAGAATGAAAATGATGCAGCTGCTTTGGAAAACAGCCTGCAGTTCCTCAAAAAGTTAAAACATATGACCCAGCAATTCTACTCCTAGGTATACACCCAAGAGAAGTGAAAACATATGTTCACACAAAAACTTGTACATGAAAATTCAAAGCAGCACAAAAAGGTGGAAACAACCCCAAACAGCCCAAATGCCCTTTAAGTGATGACAGGATAACCACCTGTGGCATATTCCTACAATGGAGTATTATTCAGCCATAGAAAGGAATAAGGTACTGATAGATGCTACAACATGGACGAACCATAAAACCATTATACCGAGTGAAAGAAGCCAGTCACAAAAAAACACACATTGTATGACTCCACTTGTATGAAATGTCCAGAAAGTCAGTTCCGAGGAGACACATAGGTACGTGGTAATTTAGGGCTAGGGGGAGTGTGGTGATTAGGGGTGGTAGCTAGCCGGCCCAAGGTTTCTTTTGGAGGTGATGAAGCGTTCTAAGCATGATTGTGATTATTGCCCATCTCTGTGAATATACTAAAAACCATTGAATGGTACACCTAAAGGGGTGAATTGTGTAGTATATGACTTAAATCTCAGTCAAACTGTTACAGAAAGTGTGAAAGAGGGAGCGAGGGGGAGAGAGAGGAAGGAAGGAAGGGGAGGAAAGGAGGGAAAGAAAAAAACCCTGTATAAGGAAACCTAGGTTTAACTTCCATTTCTGCCCCTGCCTGGCTGTAGAACTTTAGGAATGTTACTCAACGTCTCTATGCCTTAACCTCCCCATAAATAAATCGAGATAAGAGTTCCTACGTCACAGGCCTGTGGTAAGGATTTAAAAAGTCAACCCACGTAGAGCACTTAGTGTTTGGTAAAGAAAAAGTGTTGTCGTTTATCATCTTCTAAGTATAGATTCGCAAGTCAGTGCTCCTTCCTCATGCCCTTGCTCTCTGGTTCTATTTTCATGACTCAGTTTGAAAAAGTAGGTGGCGTGCTCGTTCTCCTGGGAGCCTTTTAGAGAACCGGGGGAGAGGGGAAATCAGACACGTGCGAAAGCCTCATTCAAGCCGCAACTCGCGTCCTTCGCCTAGTTTGACCCTCTAGGCTTCCCATCCTTTCCCACCTCCTCCGCGCGCATGCGCGGAAGCCTGGCGCCCTGTTGTCCGCGCTCCTGCAGCTCTGACGATGGCGGCTCGTGGTTTGGGGCTGTTGACCAGTTTGCCCCTCCGTGCTCAGAGAAGTCAAGTCCACCGTCCTCTCCGCAGGCTTCTCAGTTGCCCAGGAACGGTTGCCGCAGCCTTCGGGAGGGAAGAGCAGTCCTCGGGGAGCGCGGAGACAGGTATGGCGCCGGGGCTGGGGTCGCGGGCGGGCGCAGGGCCGGTGGAAGCGGCGGGGGCACCGCACGGCTCGGGGAACCTAGGGCTGCCGCCGTGATTCCGGCGGCGGGACCAGACAGGTGGCGGCGGCGGCGGCTGCGCGGTGTGGGACGTTCCTTCCTTCGGGGACTGCGTGCCCAGTGATGAAGTCGTTCAGAGCTCCGCAGTGCAGGCCAGGAGCAGAGTTTGCTAGTGTCTGACAGTTGGGCGAAAGGCTGTTGCCAGTTACGGTAGTGATGCCACAGTTGAGCCAGTCGCTTCTTCGTTCACAGATGTAACTGAGGTTGATGCTCGTAAGTTGCCGATGGAGGCCGAGCGGAGTGAAGCCTTGATGAATAACCAGGACCTCTGGTCCTCCAGTGGCGTCTCTACCTCTGCAATTACTGACGTTTGCTTTATTCTTCTGGCCGTTTTGAGCAGAATCAGCTTGGTAACAGATTTGCCTGGGCTGGAACAGTCGGGCGTTCTAAGTTTATAGGCTGTTGTGTTGAGAAGTCCAGTCCCCCCTCTTGTGATCCAAGAGCTGCGTTGATGTTATTTACAATTCTTAAATCAGTCTGGCAGGATTGTATCACGGTCTCCATTTTAGAGATGGAGACAGAGGCGCAGAGAGCCAAGGGACTTGCCGCTGAGTTAATTTAGACCTCGAGCCCCGCTGTCAAATAAAGGGTGTTGATTTCTACCATTTCTTGGAGCTGTAGTTTTAAAGTATGACATTATTTGTGGGAACAGTTCTAAAGAAGGCTAAACAAGTACGGCATTTTCTCCTAAAGTAAATGATAGGGTTGCCGTCCCCATCAGACTGTATGAGAGACTCATATTGACAGAGAGTTGGAAATATCACTTACTATGACAGTTCATTGAAATGCTGATTGGACTGTATTTCGAAGAAGCTATTTCTGTTAAAAACTCTTAAGTGACTGAAAATGTGAGTAAGGCTTTTGCCAAAGGAGCTATTGTGATTTAACGTGTGTATAGTGGTTTAAATTTTAGAGTATTTTCATATGTTCTTTGAGATATAAAACTCTGTGAACTAGGTTTGAAAGGAATTATTATTACTCCATTTTATAGATGTGGAAACAGGCTGGTAAATGGATCATGCTTAGCTATTCAGTAGCAAAGATGAGAATAAACCCTTCTGGTTCCAAGGCTTCACTTAGTAGAGCTTTGTTGTTTTTCTCAGGAAATGTGTTTCATTTTGTATCATTAGGATAATATGACTGGCTAAATATCCAGGGACTCTTGTGAGGCTTAACAAGTAACAAAATCCTTATTTGAATTTCTTTTCCATTTTTAAAGAGAAGAAGGTGATTATGTAACTCACTTAGAAGCATATACTTTTATAATTAGAAGGAAATTGAGAAATCTCCAGTTAGTTTTTCACTCAGTGTGAGAACTCATTGCCCAAAGTTTGGCCTGACCAGTAAATAGGAAAGAAGTGCTCTTACCCCCTTGGATTTGGATTTTATATCTATATCTGTCTTCTCCCTTTCCTCACCCCAGAAGTTAAGACATTCCCTTGGCTCATGTTGAGCTTTCATCAAATCAAACTTTTGGTCTTCTTTTGTCCACCTACTGCTGGCTGAATTC
>NW_006798732.1:1341757-1348206 GCF_000442215.2 Lipotes vexillifer | reverse complement strand
AATTCCCCCCCCCCCCACCCGTTATGTGCTTGTGTCTTTATGTTGTTTTTAATTCTAAACGCAGGACAGTATGTTTTGTGCTTATGCTTATCATTATGTTATGAAGACTTGCAAATTTGAGTCTGTCTTAAAATGCTAACACTTATTAGTTTTTCCTCCCAACTTTGTGTTGTTTGTAGATTTGACAAGCCTTTTGCAAGGTCATGTACGTATGCTACCTCAGCTTTCTGTCCCCTTCATGACTTTGTCCCGTCTACTCCGTCGTGCCTACTGCTGTTCAAGGTTAGAGCCATCAGTCCTGTTCAAGCCTGTCGCGCCATCTGTCATCAGACTTCTCTGTCTGCCTCTCGCACGCCGTCCCTGTTCTTCCCCAGTAATGCAGCTGCAGGGCTACCTGCATAATAGTGCAAAGCATTGTATACCAGTGATACTGGCGTATTGTTTGTGATAGTGAAAAAGGTAAACCATCTCCGTGTTTATCAGAAGGTTGATTAAATTACCATAAACACCTAAGAATGTTTATGCAGTTATTTTAAAAATGAGGTAAATATATAATCTACTGACACAAAAAGATATCAACAATGTATTAAATATTTAAAAGCATATTACAGAAGAGAATCTATAGGACATTTTCGGTAATTGTGTGAAAAATGTTCATCTCCAGAGAGATACAAATGTATATGTTTATATATGCCTTGAAAATGTCTGGAAAGGGAAGTGTCACACCTCATAAGTGGGTATTGGAGAGAACAAGGGGAGGATTTATAGTTTTACTCTGAAATTTTACAGCTTGACTTGACTTTTACAGTAAAAGCAGTTGGACATCAGCGTAGACTCAGTAAATAGCAGAGGCAAGAAGGTAGAGGTGGTGATTTTACAGCTGGAGAAGCGGGCGAGGAAAGCCTGGGCCATAAGGAAAAGGAGGAGCAGTTGGAAGGGCTGTCAGTAGACTGAGGTCCAAGTGAGTAAGAGTAGGCCCTGCCCTCAGCATGGAAGACGCATTCTTCCGTGCTAAACACAGCACCGTGACTTACCTTCTTCCATAGATGTTGAAGTGACGTAGTGAGAGGTGAGCAGTTCTGCCTTGGAGAGTCAGCTCTTCACAGAGCTGAGCACCGTTTGGAGGATGAGTGGGAGTTTGCAGGGCAGAAAATGAGAAGGTGGGCGTTCCGGCCACAGAGGAGAAGACGTGAAGACTTCAGAGTGTGTGTGGCGGTGCCGTGTGAAGAGCAGCGTGCGTGAGCATCGTGGAGGAGGTGGGGCTGAGGTTGACACGGCTGAGGAGGGGCCTCATAGCCGGGCTGGGCGGCTCAGACCTCATCACGAGTGCGGCAGGGAAGTCAGAGAACAAGACGCTCTAAAAACGATGACCTTAGAAAGATGACTTTGGCAGCAGTGTGGAGAGTGGCTTGAGAAGGACAGGACTGGAGCGAGTGAGACCAGTTTAGCATCAGGCTGCTGTGTTCCAGGCCTGAAATGAGAGATTGATGTTGAAGAATTGGCATCCGGAGTAGAGAGGAGGACGCGTATTTAAGAGCTGCGTGTTTAGCGTCTCTACAGTGGGGGTAGGGAAGACGCACAGTATGTTTGATCAGTTGTTAGAAATGTGGAGTAGGGCAGGGCCAATAGTGCTCTGCGGAGCCCTGCCTCTAGGTGGATGCTGCCCAACAGGCTGGAGGGTCCCACCGGCGCTTACTGCCTGCCTTCCTCTGTCTTGTCCGTGAGGATGTCTTGGGGTTCGCTGAAATGAAGGTTCAGTGTGTGTGCAGTATTTCCTGTATCCATCAGTTTTGTGACCTTTTGAAAGAAGATGAGGCTGAAAGCTTTTGCTGATTTCTGTGCATCGGTCACATTTAATCTCTTTGGAATTAGAACTTGGATGATTTTCTTTTTCCTTGCGTTTAGTTCACTTGTTGATCTTTCCTTTGTGATCAGTGGATTATTTACTTCTTGCCTATCACAGCTCTTGCCGTCATTTCCTGTGATTGTAAACTCCCTAACCCCTGGATGGTTTCTAATGGGGGGAAAAAAAAAGTCTATTTCTTTAGTAAAAAGTATCATGAACTCTTTATGGGCAGCAGCTAGGGTTCGGGCTCGCAGATTTCCCTGTGATGCAGAGCACATGATAGTTGGTAACTCATTGTTAATTGTTTGAGCCAGATCAAGACCCTTTACAGAGAAAAACTAATAACTTATTTTATTTTTTAAATATTAATTAATTAATTAATTAATTTTGGCTGCGCCGGGTCTTAGTTACAGTGTGTGGATCTTCATTGCGGTGTGTGGGATCTTTTAGTTGCAGCATGTGGACTTCTTAGCTGCGGCGTGTGGGATCTGGTTCCCCAGTGAGGGATCGAACCCGGACCCCCTGCATCGCGAGCACGGAGTCTTACCCCCTGGACCACCAGGGAAGTCCCCAAAACTAATAACTTACTTTAATACATTAAACTTCTAAACTCATGGTCTCGTTGCACTCAGGCTTGTAATCATTTTTTTTCAGGCTTTGGAATGTTACAGCTTATACAGACTGTATGTGTGTATTTGTGGAAGTGGTTTTACTTTTAAAGTTTTGTGGAGCGCTGCCTTCTTAGCGCTCGGCATCAAGTATAGTCAGTCAAAACAGAGTGGACAGTTTAATGGTAATCACAGGAGAATGGTAATAGGAAGACTGGGAATAGTATAGCTTCCCCCTTATAGAGGAGAAGAAAGCAGACGAAATGAGGGTAAAGCTGGTTGTGGTCAGGTGTAGAATCTTTATATACCATATACCAAGAGATGCTTTGAATTTTACGTGTGTGTGTTGGGAATGTCTTTGTCTCATTCATAGGCTCTGAAGACAGGACTCCAAAAAAGAGATTCTCTGAGGTGCAAAAAGAGAGACGAGAACAGGCCCAGCGGACTGTGTTGATCCACTGCCCAAGTAAAGTCAGCGAGGAGAAGTTTCTCAAGCACTTATCCCAGCATGGGTCTATTAACAGCCACTTCTTCTATGAAAGCTTTGTGAGTATTCGAAAAGCAGTCTAACGTAACATTCATACTTCTTTTTAAAATTATGTTTTGCTCTGTTGCCTCTGCAATATGGTGAAGTTAGATTCTTTTCTGATACCCTGCATCTATCTTTGTCTAAATGTCTTCAGTGAGATTTTTTTTTTGATATGAGAATAGAAATCCTTATAGGAGTATCACAGAATTATAAGCATAATTATACCTGAATCATTTCATAATTTGAATACTTTAAATCGTTCCATTACCTTAGATGTAGAAGCCAGTGGGAGATCTTTGTTTTGCCTTTTAATTTTCTATTTCAGCATTATTTTCAGCTTCTCTTAACTAATACCGCCTTATAATGTTCCTTTTCTTAATCTGCTTATAATGGTTAAAACCATTGCTCGTGTTAGAAGTGTATCATTGTAAATTTTAAAAATTAGTATTTTGCCTGTTATGATAACTGCTTTGAAATATGAACTAAAATACTATGTTAAAAATAGAATTTTGAAACGTGTTCTGTTCTTCTTATGTTTTTGGTATAGGGTCTTTATGCTGTTGTAGAATTTAGTCAGAAGGAAAGCGTAGCTTCACTGCAGAATGTAACTCGTACTCCAGGCCTGGGCACAGAGGCTGCAATTCCGTTCAGATCACGTTGCTTCAATTTAAAGTTGAAGACTCCACTAAACCAGACTTGTGAGCGCTCGAGTATTCAGTGTAGGAAGCAGTCGTCTCCGTCAAGCAAGAAGCTGTTTGAATTACTTTGTTGTGCAGAAAGTGTAAGTTTATAGGCATACTTCCCCGACTTGATATGTGTGTGTGTTTGACTTGTTTTGTATATTGTAAGTTTTTATTATTAGATATTCATACTGAGTGAAAAGTAAAAGTAATCCTTCCCTACTCCCTGCCACCATATCCCATTTGTAATCCTCAGAAGGAACCACATTCTTCCAGAGTTTTGGGCCTTTGGATTATTCTGGCTTGCTTTCTCTTGTCAACATGGCAAATAATTGTACATGGCATTCTTTTATAACTTTTAAAATATCTTATTTCTGGTTTTATCTCTTTTTTCCTGCTCTAGTAATGTTTATAGTAGTTTTGGTTTTTCTTACTCAGACTTGTCAAAGGTTTAGCTAGTCCTTTCCAAGAATATGTTCATGGTTTTAGTTATCAAAATACTGTTTTGGGGGTTGATTTTCTAATTTTTAAAGAAAAAAACCTTTTGTATTTCCTCTGCTTTCTGTTATTTATTTTTCTTGAGTTAAGTGTTTAGTTCAGTTAATTTCAATATTATTTTCAAATGTGGGCATTTAAGGCTGTGGTTTTCATTTTAAATATTCAGCTCCAGCTTGCGCCTTCACAGTGTGTGATTGTTTTATCACCAGCCTTCTAGGGAACATACAGGACTGCTATTCTGAGGAACTGGGGGACCTTGGGCCTGCATTCCTCGAAACCTTGCTTATTTCTGGTGTTACTTGCCTTTAACATTGGTTCTTCTCTCCCCCCAGCTTCATTTAAATGTCTAGTTTTGTGGTTGCTTTGACCTCCTCTACTGGGGCATTTTACTGTTTTCATTTTCTAAAACAATACTTTATACTCATGGCCTAAGAAAAATAGTAGTTTTAATTCTAGCCAACTTTTTTCTTTGCTGGTGTCCTCATTCCTTAGTGCTTTTTAAAGGGCATTTGTAAAATCCACTTTTAAGGCTACATGTAAAAAGATTGCGCATTTTTAAGGTAGGTCTCCTGAGCCATCAAATTTCTAGAAGTAAAATGACAATTATTTTACACGACCTTAACATTTTCTATATTCTCCTGTTTTTGTTTTGGCCAGCTAGGTCGATGATCAGCTGAACACTCTCCTGAGGGAATTCCAGCTAACAGAGGAGAACACCAAGCTCCGATATCTCACCTGCTCTCTAATTGAAGATGTAGCCGCTGCGTATTTTCCGGACTGCACCGTCAGACCCTTTGGCTCTTCAGTGAACAGTTTTGGAAAATTAGGATGCGATTTGGACATGTTTTTGGATCTAGATGGAATTGAAAAATATAGTACTCACAAGGTAATTACATTTCTTTAAATCACAAAGTTGTCAGAAAAAATAAAGGAAATCTTTGGATTTAATAAAATTACAACTTGATTTCTAAGCTTAAGAAGCAATATGGTTAAAGAATAGGGTCTGTTTGATACTGATTCTTTGGAATTGTGAAGTCTTTCTTTTTATTGGTCTAATACGTTATCATTTTTTTGTGAATATCTTAAACATGTAATAAAATGGTTGTTCTTTTTGAGGGTTGAGAATTTTGGGGGGTAGGCCAGGGTTCCTTACTGTGTTATTCAGATTATGTGTGTATTAACTAATTTTTTCATCTGCGTGATCTAGTTAGTGAAATGCTTTTTACATCTCATGATTTTTGTTTCTCTTCATTTCTCAGAATTCTTTTGATTTTTGTTTTATTCAAAGACTATGTGAGCTACATATAGGTATCTGATTATTATACCTTTTTATTGGGTTGTTCATTTATCATTAAATTTTGTCCATCATCTCTAAATGCCTTTTCTTTAAATTCTTTTTTGTTGGTTAAGATGGCTGCTTGTTAGTTGTTACGTTTTGAGTATAAATAGCAGATCACTGAATTTTATGCTTTTACTTCAATCTGTGAGTCTTTTTATTTATTATTACTGGTAATTTTTGGATTTATTTCTACTGTCTTATTTTTTATTTCCTATTTTCTGTGCGTTTTCTTTGCTTTTCATTCCTTTCCT
Organism: Lipotes vexillifer; assembly: GCF_000442215.2. Classification (NCBI taxonomy): domain Eukaryota; kingdom Metazoa; phylum Chordata; class Mammalia; order Artiodactyla; family Lipotidae; genus Lipotes; species Lipotes vexillifer. The sequence goes on along the minus strand of NW_006798732.1, from coordinate 1,342,455 downwards.
TTCCTCCTCCTGTTGGATTCTTCCTTTATTCTGCCCTTTCCTCCCTTCCTGTCTTTCCTGTTACAGTTTAGAAATTGTATCCCATTTATGTTCTTATTAACATGCGTGTCTGACAGAGTAAACTTAATCAGTGTGCCTGTCATCATCCCAAACAATATGAGGTGCTTTAATTTCATTACAACTTTGATTTGAAAAGGCTTCTGTGTTTTTGTAAAATCTTAGGTTTTTAGGACTGTTCTTTCTTATGTATTTCAAACTAGTAATCATCTCCGTGTAGATGTCCAGTTGAAACTTCAAACTTAACATTTTGAAAACAAAACTTTATCTTCATCTCCTTGTAAATATTCTTTATAAGTTTTTATAAAAGTTCTTAGTTATGTGTCACATGTTAATCAGTGGCATTTTAGCTTTCCTGACATTTGCTGTTGTCTAAGCGAAGATATCTAAGCTAATCTTTCAGGTCTACCTCTTCATTTACATACTCAAAGCTATAGTGACACGGTCCGTTATAAATTCTCACTTAGATCCTGCTTTCCACGTGCTTCTTGTGTCATGCCTTGGTGTTCCAGCCCTCAGTCTCTGCTGGAGTTGTCTTAAAACACAGATTGGATCATCCACAAGCTTAGAACAGTTCTTCGTTTTAACACAGAATTGAAATGATCTGTCTCATAATTGATTTTAGTAATCGTTTGTCTTTC
>NW_006798732.1:1333958-1341455 GCF_000442215.2 Lipotes vexillifer | reverse complement strand
CTTTCCCTATCTTCACACACCCAGTTTTCCAATCACATCATTTAATTACCAGTTGTGGGGCACTTTTAAGATATGAATGTGTCTGTGTCTTCACTGAGGAGTGCGCTTGCCTTCCACTCCTGGCCACCATTCCTACACGGGTTTCAAGGCCTCGTTCTGACTCCACCTTCTTAAACCATACTTGATTTTATCCTCTGCTCCAGTCAAAATTAATCACTCCTTTTTTGTAGTGTGGCTCATATTTCTGTCTCCAGATTCCTTCTGTGTTACGTTTAGTTCGTGGTTGATCTGTGTCTCTCACTGTATCCTAAGTGTGGGCAGGGCAGGATCCGTGTCTGTTCATTTTCTCATCCCAGACAGTGCCCGCCATACTTTATCTGCTTAGCATGTAATTATATAGTTGAAACTGGCCAAGAAATACGAAACACATGAAAGTGAAACGGGTCAGTCTGATTAAGACTAACATGTAACTTGAAATTGTATTAAATTCCTGGCAGGGACACTTAAATTATGTTAAGACTATTTTTATATTAAATAAAAGACCTTGCCAAAAAATTAAAGTGCATTATAATGTGTTGTAATGGTGAAAGCTTGGGCTCGGGAGTGCAGAATAATAGTTCTTTTTACTTACCAGCCGTATGACCCTGGGAAAGTTATTTACCTTCTCTGTGCCTCGACTTTCCTAGCCATAAAGTTGGGATAGTGCTATAATGCCAGCTCATGGGGTGTTAGAGGATTGCTAGACAGTAAGAAATACATTTTTTTCTGTTGGAAGCAGAGGAAGGAGTTGGAAACTTAGTTGGATCTTAGATTTCTGAAATAGAGAGCTGTTAGGAAAAGATATTTTAAAAGACAGTGCTCCAGTCTCACTAAACAATTTAACATTATTTCGTATGTAGGTTTAACTTATGCAATGTTGTTATAAACATATACTCTGAAATATACGCTTGTTTAAGATTATAATAGCTTTGCTAATAGAAACATTTTAAAAATGAAACATGAAAAACAGGAGCACTTTTATTTATTTTTTATTTTTAAATAAATTAGAATAGATTTTTAAAAACCAGGAGCACTTTTAAACTCATCCTCCATAAAGCAGCTTCCTGACCACTGTATGCAGTGGTGAGCCTCTCCCTCTTACCTCTTGGTGCTCCGTGTGTCCCAGCACTCCCCCTTGGTTTGTGGTTCTCTGGGCTTGTTTTATTCTTCAGCCTGAGTTGAGGGCAGTTAGGAAGAGATTATAATATAATCTATACAGATTTTAACGTGATTTTTTTTCCCCCACTTAATAGTGTCTCAGCATCTCAGTCTACTGCATCCCTTTCAATGGATGCAGAATGTTCTATTGAACGAATGTACCATAATTTACTTAACCAGTGCTTTATTTGTTAGACAGGGGACGGTATCTTTTTTCCCCACTTTGTTGCCAACTATGTTAGGTAATATTCTTAGGTTGTGCATAACAGAAACCAACCCAAAGCAGCTTAAACAAGCAAACAAAGGAAGTAGAGGAAGCATCCCAGAACCCAGGGTCAGGAATGTGGGTGAGTCTTCGGAAAGGACAGTACTAGGAAGTGTAACCAATCAAGAGTCCACGAAGGGTTCTGTTTCTTCTCCACGTATTTGATTTACTTAATATCTTCCTTCCCTTCACTCCCCTCTCCCCACCTGCTTCGATTTTCTTTACATTTTCATCCTCATGGTGTAGACTGTGCCTGCCCCAAAGCTTCTGAGTTATATTTCAACCACGTGGTTGCCTCGGAACCTCAGCTGCAGTTCCTGGTGGAGAAGGCTGGCTGGATGAGGGTGTTGCCCCTACAGTGCTTGCGTCAGCCGCCCTGCCTGGTCCACATGCGTTGTCAGGGCCTTGATCCTTTCAGGGGGACTGAGTTCTCAAAGAGGGTTAGGAGGCTTTATTAAGCTAGACAGAGCTCTTAAAAAGGATCTACCACACAAGTAATGCTGCAGTGAGGGAACAGCTTTGCAAATCAGCTCATCTGTATGAGCATTCCTTTGGGGTGATTTCCTAGGATTTTAATAGCTAATCAAAATCTTATTGATATGTATTTGAAATTTTCCTATTTCAATACTAAAGTTGTCCCAAAAGTATGTCCCAGTTTCCACTCCCACTGACGGGATGTATGTGTTTCCCCTCACCCACCAACACTGGTCCTGTCACCCTTTTGTCTTTGCCAGACTGATAAATGAAAAAATCTCACTGTTATTTTAATTTCTTCTTAGTTTCTGGACAAGAAGAACATCTCTTTCTATGTTTCTTACTCATTTTTATTTCTTCTGTTAGTTTCTTATTCAAGTGTTTTTGTCCATTTTTAGAATTGGGTGGGCTTTCCTCCCTTCCATTTGTACAAACCCTTCATAAACTAGGGAAGTTAGCCCTTTATATGATATGTATTATTGTCTTCATTTGTCTTTTATCTAGTAATGAATATATGCTTGGCCTGAAGATGGTTTTAATTTTTATTCATCCGTATTCTTCTGTGTGTTCTGGAATTTCATGTCATGCTTAGAGAATCCTTCACTCCAAGATTGTAGAAACTTTCACCCGTTGTGTTCTGGTACTTTATTGATTAAAACCTTTTATGTTTAATTCTTTGGTCTGTGTTGAATTTACTTTGGTTTTGGACTAGTCTAGTGTATTTTTTTAATGGCCACTTAGCTCATTGTTTCAATAGCAATTTTCCTGCAGTAATTTGCAGAGTTCATTTTATTAACTATTAAATTTCTGTAGTTAGGTCTGTTTGTACTGTTTTCTTCTGTTGATCTACTGTCCTCGTGCATATATTTCCTGTTATGACTACTGTGGGTTTACAGATCTTATTAAAATGGAAAGGCTAACTTGGAAAGGGCACATGTATGTTCACAGAATTGATAGAATCTATGGTTCTACTATAGTATTACTTTATGATATATACTGTGGTACGTAAGTTAATTATAAAAAGCCAATGATTTTTCAGGTTAGTATTTTTACTCTGGAGAAGCAAAAGAAAACTGAAGATTTTTTGAAAGTATTTTTATTGAAATATAGTTGGTTTACAATGTTGTGTTGATTTCTGGTGTCCAGCAAAGGGATTCAGTTACACATACATATATTCTTTTTCATATTCTTTTCGATTATGGTTTATCACAGGATATTTAATATAGTTCCCTGTGCTATACAGGAGGACCTTGTTGTTTATTTTATGTATAGTATCAATAGTTTGTATCTGCTAATCCTAAACTCCTAATTTATCCCTCCCCCACCCCCTTGGGTAACCATAAGTTGGTCTTCTATGTCTTCTGAGTCTGTTTCTGTTTTATAAATAAGTTCATTTGTATCATATGTTAGATTCCACACACAAGAGGTATCACATATTTGTCTTTCTCTTTCTGACTTCACTTAGTATGATAATCTCTGGGTCCATCCGTGTTGCTGCAGATAGCACTATTTCGTTCTTTTTAATGGCTGAGTAGTATTCCATTTTGTGTGTTGGTGGAGGGTGTCACATTGTCTTTATCCATTCATCTGTCGATGGACACTTAGCTTGCTTTCATGTCCTGGCTATTGTAAATAGAGCTGCAATGAACATTGTGGTACATGACTCTTTTTGAATTATGGTTTTCTCAGGGTGTATGCCCAGTAGTGGGATTGCTGGGTTGTATAGTAGTTCTATTTTTAGTTTTTTAAGGAACCTCCATACTGTTCTCCATAGTGGCTGTATCAATTTCCATTCCCACCAACAGAGTAGGAAGGTTCCCTTTTCTCCACACCCTCTCCAGCATTTATTATTTGTCGACTTTTTAATGGTGGCCATTCTGATGGGTGTGAGGTGATACCTCATTGTAGTTTTGATTTGCATTTCTCTAATGATTAGTGATGTTGAGCATCCTTTCATGTGCCTCTATGGCCATCTGTATGTCTTCTTTGGAGAAATGTCTGTTTAGGTCTTCTGCCCATTTTTTGATTGGGTTGTTTGCTTTTTTGTTATTGAGTTGTATGAACTGTTTGTATATATTGGAAATTAAGCCCTTGTCGGTCACATCGTTTGCAAATATTTTCTCCTAGTCTGTAGGTTGTCTATTTTGAGAGCTGAAGATTTTTGGTCTACTTTTGACTGTGATTGCATGAAGAATTTTTTGTGTGTGTGTTTATTGATTTTGTTTGTTTGTTTGGGGTTTTATTGGTGTGTGTGTGTGCGTGCGTGTGTGTGTGTGTGTGTTGGCCGGAAATGACTTAGAGCATCCTTTTAGAAAAGTTTTTTTAAGAAATTCCTTTTTATGAAAAGCTCCTGTTTACAAATGTTTTTATTATTCAGGCCTCAGGAAATTTTCTCATGGAATTTCAAGTGAAAAACGTTCCTTCGGAAAGAATTGCAACACAGAAGATCCTGTCTGTGGTAGGAGAATGCCTTGACCACTTTGGCCCGGGCTGTGTGGGAGTGCAGAAAATACTAAATGCTCGGTGCCCCCTTGTCCGGTTCTCACACCAGGCCTCTGGATTTCAGTGTGATTTGACTACTAACAATAGGTATGGTCTCCTATTTATTATCTTAAATGTGAATGTTATAAGGTATTAGCATAGTTTTTCTGGTACAGAAACAATGGCTTTCGACTCTTTGATATGCTTTAATAATAATTTTTTTAAAATTTGAGCACTTGAATTGAAAAGTAGGGTTTTCAATTATTAAAATGTTAACATGCCTAACTAAGATCTTCTGAGAAGACTTGTGTTTCATTGTTCTTACTTACGTAGCCTGATAACAACTCAGAAATTCCGAAGTATATAGCCTTCTAGCGCACTTGGAAAATAAAGCAGTACCTTGGGTTTGTGCTCTCAGCTGCTTCCAGATGCAGTCGACTGTGTGTCCAAACAAAGGTAGCATTTGCTTAAGTCAGACGGTGGTCTGAGCAGCCTAATGAGACAGCGTAGTTTTTCTTCAGCATGGTTTCACTTTATTATCAACCTGTTTGCTTTAAAACACATGGGATGAGAATGACAAGTTCTTTTATACTCTGACGACTTTTCTTTGGTTCTCAGTAGGGAAGACTTCTCAGCTGAGGAGTTTGTTTCTTTATACTCTAGTATGCTCATTGCATGTGTTTGGTTTCACTGTACTATCTGCTAGATACGTAATCAGAAGTACAAATAGATCCCGAAAATCCAATCTAGAGCAGTTTTGATTAAACTCAAGTGTTCACTAACAAGTCAGTGCTAAGTACTTTTGAATAATAAAAATATATACTGTATTTCTATCATTACTATATTTTCTTTATAGTATATAAATAGAATAAAATGACTGTTTTTTTAGAGGTGAAAGATTACATCATTAATTTTTTTTTTTTAGCGAGAAACACCTTTATATAAATCCATACAATCAGAATAGTTTTTAAACTATTGAAATTTCTTTTTCACACATACACGCTGTATTTTATTTTTACAAGAGATAGACTGACACCAAGCATTGTAAATGGATGACCACAACGAAAGCAACAATGACTGCAATTACCAAACACGAAACCCACTCACACTATGTCGTAATAGTGACATTCAGTCCAGGAATCCGCCACTGTAACAGCTCCTTTACTTTGCAGTGAAAATTGATTTGTATATTTTTTGCTTCTGAGTCCTTGTGGGATTTTTTTTTTTATTCAAATAGAAAGTCACAAAAATTATAATCATCCTCATCAGTTCATTCAGTCCCATGTAATTAATTTTTTTTTTCATCTTGATCTTTTGTTAGCACTTTTATGAGTTCATCAGTTTTCCACTAGAGCTCTGAAAATGCTTATTCATTCAGTTCAGCAGTATCGTCAGTTACCAGAAACCTGTACTTGTCAGAGTCTTTTCCATGAATTCCCTGAAGATGAAACCCTTTTATAGGAACAGTTTTGCAAAAGCATCAGAGTACACCTGGAACTGTCTGTAAATGACAAAAGACTTAAAAATGACCACGGTTAAAGATTTCATGGAAGTTCATAATAATGCAGTTGACAAGGAAATTTAGTTATTTCTGAGATATACATTTTAAAGTAATAACTAGAATTATGACTTATAACATTATACCAGGACATACAAGATTTGTAGAAATTTCATGTAACGTCTGAAACATTTATATTAACATATTTCCATACAAATAACCCAAAGAAAGTTTAGTATTAGTTGTTTTTTTGTTTGTTTTTTTATACAGCAGGTTCTTATTAGTCATCAGTTTTATACACATCAGTGTATACATGTCAGTCCCAATCGCACAGTTCATCCCACCACCCCCCTGCGGTTTTCCCCCCTTAGTGTCCATATGTTTGTTCTCTACATCTGTGTCTCTAAAAGGACATTTATCTTTGTAATAGTGTTATTTTCATGGTCTTGTTGGTATAGTTTTAAAAATTTTGTTTTAATATGCTTCAGGTTTTTATACTCTCATTGTTTTTTTATATCAGATACCTTGCACTATTTGGTATTTATTTTTCAGCTTAATTTACCTTCATTTACATGGATAAAATATTTAATCACCATGAATTTCTAATTTGACATTTCTGCTCTTTTCCTTAATCTCAGGAGGTAAATGACATCCATGGTGGTACTTAGTAGACAGTTTGGAGTTGATACTGTGAAATGATGCTGTGCCCTCTCTCAGCTCTTTGAGTAATTCAAAAACACATCTTGATCAGTAGGAGATTAATTTTAAAATAATTCTTATAATTCTTTGCACTGTAACATTATGACTAGAAAACTTATTGAAAACAGGCTCTGAAGATTGATTTCTTAATAGACATTTTATCTTCATGGATTGTGGTTTTTATAAATATTAAACTTAAGTAATTTTGGCTGAATTTTAAGACATTTATACTTTCTTGATAAAATAAGAATGTTTTCCTTGTCTGTCAAAGGACTAGATAACCCCCCTTTCCCATTCTAAAGTGTCCTGATTTAGATGATAAAGTATGAGGTTATTTCACCTATAATCTACAATGAGATCAAATTGTTTCTGAAATTCAGTTATCAGGAAATCTTTACCCTGGAAGAATTATCATGTTTCTCCTTGTGGCCAGTGTAAATCCTACAAATGACCGCATTTCGTTTCTAGCTACTTCTGGTAGGAAGATCAGAAATAAACTTGCAGCTCAAATTTTAATTAATCTGCAGAACCATCGGGCTGGAATGCCTACAGCCCGAATACATTCTGGTGCTGACTTTGTTCATTCTGTCTATATCTTCTCTGATCTAAATTTCTAGACTCATACCTGGACAATTTACTATAGGGGTTCTTAAATGCCCCCTAAAAACACTGGAAAAGGGCTTCCCTGGTGGCGCAGTGCTTGAGAGTCCGCCTGCCGATGCAGGAGACGCGGGTTCGTGCCCTGTTTCGGGAAGATCCCACATGCCGCGGAGCGGCTGGGCCCGTGAGCCATGGCCGCTGAGCCTGCGCGTCCGGAGCCTGTGCTCCGCAAATGGGAGAGGCCACGGCAGTGAGAGGCCCGCATAACGCAAGGAAAAAAAAA
>NW_006798732.1:1311599-1333724 GCF_000442215.2 Lipotes vexillifer | reverse complement strand
GCCATGCCATGGCCGCTGAGCCTGCGCGTCCGGAGCCTGTGCTCGGGAGAGGCCACAGCAGTGAGAGGCCCGTGTACAGCAAAAAAAAAAAAAAAGAAAAAGAAAAAAAGGACTAGATAATCAAGGTGTGCAACTGAAGCGTGAAGCGTCTTATTTACAGATGTGCTGGTGTCTTTACTGATAGTTAATAAAGAGTGCTTAGGTAGTATTTCACTCATTAGGTCATGTTTAGGAACTTTGATTTAAAAATTTTAAGCTTTAGAACTGCATCATGGTTGTCAGCAGTTAAAAGAATGTTCTAAGGGTAATGAAAGTATAACCATTCATGTTAAATTTTGTATTGCAAATACATAATGCTTTTGATGATCTCCTCTTGTTATTCTGAATATGTTCAGGTAGAGTAAGATATTTAGATATGTCCCCAGGTATGTGTTTTATTCTACTCTGGGATCATAATTCGGGGGTTTGAAAATTCCTGTTATTCTTCTCTTTTGAAGGATTGCCTTGAAGAGTTCTGAACTCCTTTATATGTATGGTGCCCTGGACTCCCGAGTGAGAGCCTTGGTGTTCAGTATCCGATGTTGGGCTCGAGCACATTCGTTAACGAGTAGTATTCCTGGTGCTTGGATTACAAATTTCTCCCTTACCGTGATGGTCATCTTTTTTCTCCAGAGGAGATCACCCCCTATTCTTCCAACACTAGACTACCTAAAAACCCTTGCAGGTGAGACTAGAAGCATGTATTTTCTCTCTGACATTTGAATGGATAGAATTACCATGTGTTATCAAAACCATGTGTGTGTGTTTGGTGGTCATGTATTTTCAAAGCCTTATGAATCTAAAATTTAAGAGCTTTTAATTTTCTTAATGTCCACCAGAGGTCATGAGAGCAGATGATTTGTGAAGCTGAGGCCTTTAGAATTTTTTGAGAGTTCTATCTTGTGTCAGTTGGCAATGTTGTTTACAATCTCCTGAGCCAGTTGGAACCTCTCCCTTGGTTTACCAATCTTGGAATGACCTTGGAAAAAAATATATCCCAGATGCAGCTTCTGATAGGATCCCAGCTTCAGAGATGGCTTTCCAAGTCTGAAGCTATTTCCAGATTTCTCTTAGAGATGCTAAAAACTGTTTCATGATGTTTTTTTGTTTTTTTTCATTTTAGCATCTTTTTTGGATCATAATTGCTTTACAGAGATCCTAAATTTTTTTTTTTTTTTGGTTAAAGCTTGTAAGGAATCGTAGGTAAATGGTTTTAAAATTAGTATACTATTTAATTTATATTTTAAATAAATTGAAATTTTGATAGACTGCTGGATGAGATACTAAAGTATTACAGTCCTAAATTCTAAAAGGAAGGTAATTCAGGGATTTACTCAAAGTGTATACGCACTCCATCTTCTGCCCCTCCTATATATTGCTGCCAAATAGTTCTTTTAAAATACATCCCTGAATCGTCCCTGTTTAAAATCACCTTAAAGGAATTTTATTCCCTATAGAATAAACCTCAAGCAGTTGACTTAGCTTATTGGTGTTTAAGATTTTCACCTGTAGCCACGTCCAATTTTTCCAACCTCTTCTCCCACCATTTCTCTTCATGTGTTCCCACGTTTCAGCCAATACCACGTTCATAACATTTCCTCTTAGCTCTTTCATTTATGCTGTGTGTTTTTCTTCCTAGAACATGCCTTTTCTTCTCTAAATTCTTTTAAGTTCCCTTCCATGCCACTTTTCCTTATTATTCAAATTAGAAGTAATCTCTCCTTTCCTGTGAACACTGTAAATGGTGGTACAGCTTGAAAGTAAGCTTTAAAAAAAGCTCCATGTGGCAGGTTAATGGAAAGTAGCAAGTTTTCAGGGAGGTGGAGTGGTGAGCCTGTGTCTCATCTTTGAGGTTGGGATAAAGGGCATCGTCCGCGCCGGTGCTCATCTCATCGTTTGGTGTCATTCATTCAGTAAAGATCTGTTGGTGACTTACTATGTGTCAGGTATGATTTTTGGCACAGATGATGTTCTCAGGTAACTCAGTCTAGTAAAGAGGTTAAGAAACAAACAGAAAACATGGGCAGATCTCACCAGTAAGCAGCCTGGAAATAGCACTTCCTGTTCAGTCCCTGCTGTGTGCCCTGATGCTTGACTGCTCTCCTAGAAACCATTTTGGGGAAATGTCATGGAATTTTGGAGTTCAGAAGCTAAGAAAGAGTAGAAGCTGAAAAAGAGGAGCAATTGAGGCAGGTTTATGTTGGGGGCTGACTGCTGCTAACATCGTGATTGTTGTCTTCCCGTCTGACGAGTGCTGCCACCCCGCCACGCTCAGGCCCCTGGCATCCCCGCCCGGGGAGGTTTATACTCTGCTTCTCTCCTTCCCACTGCTGCATTCTGAACAGAGTGATTTTCAGAAATTCATGTCTAATTGTAGTATTCTCTCTCTTGAAATCCTTCAGTAATTTCCTAGTATCTTTTTTTTTAAATTTTCACTAATAGTTTCAGAAAAAGAATATGATTTGTGAATGAATTAAAAATGACATGTTGGCCTTCCCTGGTGCCACAGTGGTTGCGAGTCCGCCTGCCGATGCAGGGGACACAGGTTCGTGCCCCGGTCCGGGAAGATCCCACATGCCGCGGGGTGGCTGGGCCCGTGAGCCATGGCCGCTGAGCCTACGCGTCCGGAGCCTGTTACTTATATCAAACAAAATAGACTTTAAAACAAAGACTGTTACAAGGGACAAAGAAAGATATTACATAATAATGAAGGGATCAATCCAAGAAGATATAACCATCATAAATATATATGTGCCCAACATAGGACAACCTAAATACCTAAAGAAAATATGAATGCACATAAAGGGAGAAACTGACACTAAATAATAGTAGGGGACTCTAACACCCCACTTACATCAATAAGCAGATCATCAAGACATAAAATCAATAAGGAAACACTGACCTTAAATGACACATTAGACTAGAAGAACTTAATAGATGTATATTGAATATTTCATCCAGAAGCAGTACATTCTTTTCAAGTGCACATGGAACATTCTCTAGGATTGAGCATGTGCTAGGCCAACCAAAAAAAAAAAAAAAAAAAATGACATGTTGAGTTTTTATTCCAAATCTATTTTAAACCAAATTTAAATTTATTCACATCTTATGGCATCAAAACGGACAAAACTCGTTTGGGAATTCCTTCATTTTCTACTTAAAAATACCAAGTTAGTTGTTGAAAATTCTTCATGTTAGTTTTTAAACATGGTCAGAGAAATTTGGGGGCCACTCCAGTTGCTTCTTTCCACATAGCACGTTATAGGTGTGAATTGCCAATAAATGTAAAGCGAATTTGATGTTGCTACTTTTTTATCTTTGGTTTTTGAAGTTCTAGTGAAATCTTGAACTTGTAAAATAATTTTTTCTGGATGAATGTATATGAAGGATGTGGTGAAGGTGATTTTGAGGAGAATTTGTCAAAATATTTTTTTCCTACTCATTTAAGTGTTTTTCAGAATCCATGTTTTTTATACTTTTTGATTTTAACCAGTGGTCCCATACTGATGTACATTCAACAGTATATGGCTAAGAATAAAAACAATGTTAAACAGTGAAATAATCAAAGCCATCTTGAGCACTCCATAATTAAGCAGCTGAGGGACTTGTGTCCTGTTACAGTCCTTTTCTTCTAAACTGCGCCTCTCATTTGATATTCAAGTAGAGCCTGTCATTTGTGTTGTTCCACAAAGAAGACAGTAAGACCCCGTTTACTCAATTGCCTGCCTGCTTGCCTGCCTGCTTGTTTGTTTGTTAGTAGAAGGCAGCGTCAATTTCTGGAGCGCCTGTTAGCACTTCTAGGACTTTGTCAGCCGCTGTTTGAAATCCAGAAGTTGAAGTCCAAACTTCTTATCCTTGTGTTTCGGGTCCTTCGTGGTCTTCGTTTTCCTCCTCCTCTTGTACCTTCCCTCTTGTGTGTAGATCGGGAGCTGCAGCCCTTCTGCACTTGTGCACATCTCTGTGCCCTCGCCTGAGGTGGCCTTTTCCTCCTGCCTCCTCTTCTTGCCTGGAGGACCTCCTCATCATCAAGGCAGAGAGGACATGCCCAGTCCACAGACTTGCTTGTTAGCTCTTTCCTGGCTTCTCTCTCCCTGCTGCCTCCCAGGAGGCAGTGCCTTGTCGGCTCCCAAGTACCTGGAGCGCACCTGGCTGGTAACAGTGGGTAGATTGCTGTCGTTCTTTTACCTGCCTGCCTTGGCCAAGCTTTTCTAGGGCAGACTGTCTGATTCGTCTCTGCATTTTCTGCTCCTGGCTTAGAGAAGTTCAGTAAATAGGGTGAAATGATTGGATGAACATTTTAAAGTTGAAGGTTGTTTTGTACTGAGCATGATGGCAACTTTCGTATTTTGGTTATTCTTGAATTTTTGTTTCTTTATCTTTTCTTAGTCGCTACTACTTTCCCCCATGTGTCTTATTTTCTTGCGTTTTCTGCCCTTTTTTTGGCTTTGCTACCTTTGTTATATTTACTTCTGTGTTTAATGCTTTTAATGTAGCATCTTCCTCTTATAATCAGTTGTTTGATTAGAGTTCTTTTGTTTAGGATTCCTGCTTTTCTTTCCTATGACGAATTAAAGGTTTGAGGAAGAAACGACTGGGTAGTGTTTTCAGCAAATTTGATGCGGAGACCCCAGCACAGAAGAGAGCTTTATTTGCTAGCTTTCTGTGACCCAGTAACAATTTATTGAGTACCAGGCACTTGGCTAAAAAATTTTATGCATCATCTCAATTTCCTAAATTCACATAGTTAGAACATACTAGAGCCAGAATTCAAATGCAAGCACTTTTCAGAGCTTATACTTTTTTTCAACTGAAATATAATACACATCAAAGTGCATATATATGTATGTGTGTGTGTGTGTGTGTGTGTGTGTGTGTGTGTGTGTGTATAGATTTTCGCAAACTGAACACACCTCTGTAACCGCCACCCAGATTGGATAAAGCACCTAGAAGTACCAGCTGTGCTCCTTTCTGGTCACTGTACACCTTCCCCCAGCCCAGTCTCTTCTGACAGCGTAGATGAATCTTACCTGTTCGTGTCTCTTATGTAAAAGGTATCACGGAGTACATATTCTTCTGTGTCTGGCTTTTCCCTCTCAACATTGTATTTAGGAGATTCACTCATCTTATTAGTGCATTTGTGGACCATTCATTTCCATTGCTATGTAGTATTCTGTTATATGAATATTCCAAAAGTTTTTTTAAATTCTATTTTTGGTGGACATTTGGGTAATTTGTAGTCTGGAACTATGACAGGTAGTGCTAGTGTGAGTGTTCTGGCACATTTCTTTTGGTGAGAACTGAACACAGGTACTCATTTCTCTCCAGTGTATCTGAGGAGTAGAGTTTCTGAGTCTCAAGCTTTGGTAGAGACACTGCCAAACAGTTTTCCAACGTGTGGACTCCCGCAGGCCCAATATCCAAGTTGCAAACGCTGTTGGTCTTTGCCAGCACCCGGGATTATCTTTTGTTATGTTATTTCTTCTCATTGCATGTGTCGTGGCATCGTGGTTCGTTTTGATTTTCTTTTCCCCAGTGACTAATAACATTGAGCACCTTTTCATATATGTATTAGCCATTTGGGTATCTCTTGTGAAGTTTCTGTAAGTCTTTTCGCTTATTTTTCTGTTGGATTATCTGTCATTTTCTAATTCATTCGTTGGAATTCTTTACATATTCTGCACGTGAGTCCTTGGTCACGTGTTCTGTATGTATATGCGTATCTGTGTATCTCAAATATGTGCACACTGGTTCCCTTCACTCCCTTGATAGTGTCTGATGAAAAGGACTGTGGCTTTTAAAGTTCAGTTCTATCAGAGTTACAGACGCGCATGGTTATTGCGGACTTTGTGACTGTAACTCGCCCTCTGGGCCTGTGCCTTCTACTCCTTCAGTCTCTCACTGTAGCAACCACTTTTAACTCTTTTATCTGATCTGTTTAATATTTTAAACCGTATTTCCAAAATAAAATCCTGAATTGCTGTTTCTTGAATTTCCTTTTTTTTTAGCGTTCGGCACCGTCTGTGACTTCCCTTTATGGAAGAGGAGGAATAACTCTTCCTCCTGTAGGGCCCTCACACATACACACGTATTTTCCATCCCTCGTATTGTGACTAGAGCTGTAGCGTGATCTTGCTGTGCACCCTTGACACTATTGTGACTGTGGAAGCACTATTCATATCTGATCCACGGAGTAAAATAAAATTAATTTCCTTTCCTGCCCAACTTTTTATATTTTTTGGAGTTAATAGTTTTTAATATTCCTTATTTATTTTTCTTTGCTTAGTTTTTCATGTACTTAACATTAATTGAGTCTCAAACTTGCCACGAGTTATCTCAATAAATCTTTTCTCAAAATAGAAGCATCAAATATTCTGTTAATTAATTCTTCTTTACCTAGCCTCTGTTTTTTAAAAATAGTTTTTTATTTTATTTTGTTTAGTCTCATGTTAGAGGCCTTCCTCAGGTGTCTGGTAATCTTTGAATTTCTGCTCATGTTTGAATTAGAAACTAAAAAGCTAATCTGAGTCTCTGAGCCCAGGTGGAGCTTGCTGGCTGTGACACACAGTATAGGGCCCGGCCGGGCTGTTCTCTGGGGCTTCAGAGTCCCCATATCCAGGTCATTCCTCTGGGGCCGCAGGCTCCCCAGAAAGGACTCTTGCGATCTTTTTCTCTGGCACAAAAGGCCTGGCTGCTGGCATGCTGAAACTTTGGCGTTTATTTTTTATGCCATTCATTGCATTTAGAACAATTTTCCCACCGTCAGCTGTGTCTTACATCTCCCAGTCTAGAGGTTCTTTCTTCTGCCGTCTCCAGGGTAAACGCGACATTTTCCATCAGGAAGAGACCTGGGGTCGGGGGAGGGTCTCAGTGCTTCTGTCACCGTCAGGCGTCCAGGCTGGACCAGGTGCTTCAGCTCCTGAGCCATTGGGAGCTCTGCCTGGACAACTGGTTTCTTCTTGGCTTTCTTTACTGCTGGTTTAGGACGCGGTGTTTTCACATTGCCTGAGTCATTGCTGCTTGTGCATCTGTTCTTCATCTTAAAAATTTTGGTTGCTCTTGGCTCTTCTTTTCTCTACCTTTAAGATTGTATGTCATTTTACTGTCATTTCAGTGGTGCTTTGGGAGGGGGTAAAGGTAGATGCCCGAGTTTATTTTGCCATCTTTACCCCAGAGGGGCTGAGTGTCACTGGAGCACGCAGCGTGATGCTGGGGGGGCGGGCATAGAAGGACTTGGCCTTGTCTGTAGATTAGCACGGGTGATTAACAGTAAGTAGTCTGTGTTACAGATGCACATGTGTGAGGAACAGCATCTAAGTATGAATTATTCTGGAGTCGAGTGAGCTACGAGGCATTAGAGCTGTTTTCAAGGGGGGTATATAACCATGACACTCAGAGTCTTCACAGAGTTAGATCCAGGTACTTGAGAGGCGATCCCTTGGATGTGCATTTTCAAAAATCACTCTGGCTGGTGGACTAGATGGAAGCAAAAGGGCAACTGCCCGAGTGTGTTACCCCCGCCCCACTCCCAAATATTAAAGAGTTAGCCTCACAAGTGAGTGGGGCAGAGTCACCTGTCACCTGTAGGTGTCTCTCAGTTACTGCTGACCCATGGCATACTGGAAGGCTTGGCGCTGTTAATAGTTATAATAGAAGCTGAATGTAGTTAGTTATATAATTGTAGCTATTCAAGTTTAATTCCAGTAAACTCTTCTTATAAAAGTAGGACATTATAAAGGATTTGTTACCAAAGAAAAATTAATCAGCTTTCATATAAACTTGATGCCTGTTGTTATGTCCCCTGTTTAGATGCCCGTCCACTTCAGGTTGTTTGTTAGAAACGCATGTGGCTGGTGCAGTGTTGATTTTGGCTCTTTCGAACAGAAAGATGAACCGAAATAATTATATAACCCCATAGATATGATTATCTCTACTGCAGCCCCTAGTAATCTATCAATATATACCAACTCTTGCCAGTTGTGATCTCTCTGGCAGATTGTGGGTTATGGTAGTTCAGTATTAGTTCCCTGAAAAATGTGGGTACGTTTATCAATCTGGATATGCCTGTGAGAATGTTATTCAGTGAATTTCATTTGGCATATGTATCATGTTGAAAAACAGTAGTTGCTGTACCAATCGTTGAAAATCTAAAGATTTCTAAAGGAAGCAAGAAAATCAAATTTAGTAAATACATAATCTTAATTTTTTTCATATAGTTTTTAAGTTCACTTAAGGGGAAGGACTCTATTATGAGTGAATTAAGGTGCTTACATGGCTGTTTTTTCCACAGCTGAGAAAGTTTGTATTTAGTTAAGAATGTTTGCCAGTGTTTCACACAGTACATTTAAGAAGAAAGTCATTGCCACGGGAATTAACGAAGAGTAATAGGGTATCTTACGTCTGAGTAGGTTGAGAATCATTTCTCTGTGGCAGCACTGTCCAGTAGAACTTTCTGTGATCATGTTGTACATTAGGGCAGCCACTTGTTATCTGTGGCTATCAGGCACTTGAAATATGGTTAGTGTGACTGAGGAACTGAATTTTTAATTTTAATGGCCGCATGTGTCTAATGGCTGTTATATTGGACTGTGTAGCTGTTGTTTGGGTGATAGTTTAGTAGCAGAAAAACGGGGGAGAGAAAAAAGGGGAAGACTTTAACAGCTGAGTTGTTTCTTAGGTTTGCATGCCTTGGGGATTTTGAAAAAACAAAAATGGCCCTATCTTAAATCAGAGGATAATTTTTGTCCTTTAAGTTTTACTACTTTGTTAAAAACTCTTTTAGTGAAGACGAGCAGTCATAGACAGAGTCTGTTTTTCATCACTGTACATTCCTAGAAATACTTTAATGTAGAAATGCTTTAATGTGGATCTCATTTTTCTATTAGAATTATATTTCTGGGGGAAAAAAAGGACATAGCAGCTAAAAGAGCATCAATATATGTGACTGGCCTGTGTCACAAAAAATATAAACTGTTGATAATTTGAAATAATAAAACATATGCTCAGGTCCCATAAAAAGTAGATCTAAGTGGAACTGTATATAAGTTCTTCAGTTGTATAGTAGAGTACATAAAATTTGCTACTAAAATTAATTAATGGTAGAATCTGGAATGCTTTTTGACAAGTCAGTAACTCAGGTCTTAACCAAAAAATAACCAAAATCATAAAAAAGGAGAGACAGAAGTTGGAAGGAATCTTGTTTATCTCTTTCTAAATTTCTTTCTGGCTGTTATAGATAAGCACTCAAAGTGAAATATCAGCAATCATTCAGATTCTTGGTTAT
Organism: Lipotes vexillifer; assembly: GCF_000442215.2. Taxonomy (NCBI): domain Eukaryota; kingdom Metazoa; phylum Chordata; class Mammalia; order Artiodactyla; family Lipotidae; genus Lipotes; species Lipotes vexillifer. The sequence goes on along the minus strand of NW_006798732.1, from coordinate 1,324,405 downwards.
GTGCCCGCTGTACGCTGGACTCTGTTGTTGTGGACTGGATGGGAGTGGGGAGGGAAGGTCATCACTGCCTTGATTGGACAGTGGCCTCTGTAGCCCCAGACTGGGGTAAGGGAGCAGACAGCATGCACACAGTCATAGCACAGTCGGGCAAGTGCCGATGGAGCACGGAACAGAAAGGCTGGAGCGCCAGCTTGGAGTTAGGGAAGGCGAAAGCCGTTTTTAGGTGGCCATTGACTAGACTTTTCAGAATGGGAGTTTGCCTGCATGTTGTACAGTGGAAGGTAGGTTAAAATGGTTGCAGGATTTCATGGTAGCTGTATATTTATTGATAACTAGGGAAATGATTACCTCTGAAGATGTATATACTGTTAGGAAAGGTGAATGTTTAAGTCCACTGTGCTGTTAAATGTGTGGTACTGAATCCCAGTCACTCTAGAGACCTGCATCTTAGAAATTACCGGAAGGTTTTCAAAATTCTTAGAACATTCAATTTGTATGTATCGTGGATGAATTGTTGAAAGTAAACACACAAAAGGGTGATAAGAATGAAAATGGAAATTAAATATTATTGATCAAAGATAGTGCCAGGATTTAAGTTGGTGAAAGATGGGAACTGTCTACATTTTCAGCTGGAAAACTGATGACCTCAAAAGATAGATTAGGAATCATCAAGTGTTGATAGACAATTCTGGTTTGCTAAAGTACATGTGAAGTTAATTTTACCGAAGTAAAATTGCTCTCAAATCTTTTTAAATCGAGTTTTAATCCTACTAACCGTCTATACTATATATAAAACACACTGACTAATAATAGGGCACATTTATCTGTAACTTTGATTTATGTGATTATAGATTTCTGAAGTAGGGAATATCTTTGAAATAGAATGTTAAATATTTTCATTTCTGCTTATTTAAGATGCAGAAGATAAGTGTATAATAGAAGGCCACAACTGTACATTTGTTCGCGACTTCAATAGAATTAAACCTTCAGGAAACGCAGAAACACTAGGTAGGTGTTTTCTTGTTCTTTGTTCCTTTTGGACCGAAACAGACTTTTTTATTATTTTCCTTGTTTTATTTTCTTACAGAATTACTACTGAAAGAATTTTTTGAATATTTTGGAAATTTCGCGTTCAATAAAAATTCCATTAATATTCGACAGGTAAATACTGTTTCAGTATTTGGTTATTAAGTACATGGTCTTCTACTGCACTAATATTTAACGAGTTTAGTTTTCAAAGCACTAACAAATGTCATTGCATGTCACCTCTATGGTGATAGACAGTAATAAGAAAACTGGTGCCCTAGTGGAGCTACATGACTTGGCTAAGATCAGTCATCTAGTGTCTGGAGGAGCAAAGGCCAGCTCTTTTCAACTTCTGCCTTTGTCACTTTGCCAGGTAACTTTGTGTCACTTACTACTAATACTGTGTCCTTCAAAATGTGGAATATATTCTGAAAGTTTTTTAGAAAGCATGATTTTACATATAGTTCTCTTTAAACTGGATTTGGGTTTCTATGAAAGAAACAGAATACCTAGTCCCAAAGATAGATTCGAATGATTCCCTCAATTTGAGCCCTTAGGGTTTAAATTACTTAGGCAAGTGAATTATGATTTGAGTTCATCTGAGTAGCTGGAATGACAGACATTTTCCCTAAAGAGAATCTATCAGAGTAAACCCTGAGCAAAACTTGTTTGCACGTGGGAAATACTTGAGATGGCGCTCCGGGTCTATTCTGCTCAGCATGTGGGTATCTGGTTACAGCCCTTAGAAGACTGGCTTCGTAAAACACATACTCAGATATTCTGTTTTTGTTTCTTCAACTCTCCTTTTTTCATTCTTCCCTAACCCTTATCCTGCTCATGGAGATCTTGTTTTTAACAAATAAAAAAGAAAGAAAGTGTGGGGTTGGGAGAGGGTAGAGGCACAGAGCTCTGGACTGCAGTCTAGAAGGAAAAGGGCACGGAGCATAGGGAGTTCTGCACCCTTTCTGCACCCTTACCCCTTAATGTTCGGGGTTGATGGTCAGGCAGGACCCTGCTGGGCAGTGGCTTGAGAGGAGTTAGGGAATTAACGGGCTGCTCGCTTTGGAGACCTGACTGCTGGTTTTGCAGTGTCTGAGTCATATATGTGGTATCATTTGCAAGAGGAAAAGATTATATAGGCTAGTGGATCACTGATGTTTGTGTGACTCGTAGCTCTAGCTTTTCTTTTTATTTCTGTATCTTACCTGGCAGAGCCTTATTTAAGTTGGATCTTTAGGAATGTAGATGGGAAACGTCTAGTGTTTTTAAATGAATAATCCTTTGTTCCTTCTCTTCCTTTCTCATTTCATACTTGTGCAACATTAATTACTATATTTAATTTAAGGCTTCTGATTTTGTGTGCTTCTATTCCCACTGTAATAAGTATGTTTTTAGCAAGTTTCAAACATAACTGTATCTAGTTTTCTGCCATTTTTCTTTTTCATATATTTTTTTTCTTTCCCAGCTCTATTCTGTTAGGTAAATGTTATGTTATTTTAAAAATACTTTTATTGGTTGACTCAGCCCAGATACCTCTCATCAGAGCAGTGACATCATCATCCATAGCTCATAAACCTACTTTATTTTTCTCTAAAGAATATTCATAAAACTACAGTGGAAAAAATCAGTCAGAAGTACACACACACACACACACACATACACTAACTCATAACATGCATATATATCCACTCCCTTTGCGGTAGAAATTCTTTACTCTGTAAAGTTAACGCTGGTATTTTATGCATTTTTGACGTTTTATTAAACCAAACAGTTTTTATATCTGAGCCCTTCATATATTTATACATCTTTTTCTTCCTTGTCATTATCTGTAGGGAAGGGAACAAAACAAACCTGAATCTTCTCCACTGCACATTCAGAATCCTTTTGAAACTTCTCTCAACATTAGCAAAAATGTAAGTCAAAGTCAGCTGCAAAAATTTGTAGATCTGGCCAGAGAAAGTGCCTGGATTTTACATCAGGAAGATAAAGATCGCCTTTCGCCATCAAATAATCAGCCCTGGGGGCTGGCAGCCCTGCTGCTACCTTCTGTAGCAAATAGTATGTCTCTTGCCAAGAAGAAAAAGAAGCCTGCAAGTGAAAGAATTAAAAACTTGTTGGAATCCATAAAAAGTAGCAGTACGGAAAATTCCACAGCCACCAATGGGTAAAGAGCAGTTAGTACTCAGGCATAACGGCTGCTCCTTTGCTTTCAGAACTGGTTTTAACCTATAGGATAATCACTGGACTGCCTGGAAGAATGGTGTGAAATTCTGGCAGGTCACACTTTCATCCGATGTTTCTGTTTTCATGATCTTCTCATTGGGCCCCTTAAACTGGTCTGACATTCTGCGATGTTTTCAGTCTGAAAGCCAGTGGCACTGTATTAAAACGCCAGCCATGGGAACAGGTGAAAGAAGATTGGAATATACTTCAGATAAAATATACAAAGCAAGTGGGAAAAATCAGTTTTACAGTCAAACCATTGTTGAAATCTGCATCAGCCTCTGGGTGTAAATCATTTAGAAGGACTTCTAGGTATGTACATACGTAGGCAATGAATACAATGAAGCTGCAGAATTTGATAGTACTCTTTATTTTTGTATTCTTCAAAGTACTCTTATTCACATATAAATAAAAACAGATGGGTACTGATTTCCAAAAATGTTCATGTTTTTAAAACAGATGAATGCAGACACTTCAGTTACTACATTCTAGGTATTCTAAGCCAAATATATGAAAATACTAGTACACTGTATTTAAAAATATTACTTAGTTAATTTTTCTGTTTTCAAAAATAAAATCCTTTCTCTACTAGTATGTGGTATTGCCAATATTCCTTCACTTCTCTTTTAAGAATTCCTTTCTCCCTGTGGGAAATAGGTATATATTGAAATATTATTTCCATTACATTCCCTGTAGAGTAACTTCCAGTTTATGCAGCAAATATAGTGTTGGAAAATACACACTTGAGCCAGCTGACTTCACGGTGAATTACTCAGCCGCTTTGGGCCCCAGTTTTCTCTTCTGTTAAGTGGGGATGATAATAGTGCCTCCTTCACCAGATGGCTGTGAAGGTTAGGTGAGGCCCATAGGAAAGTGCAAGGTCATGGTCCTGGCACTTAGCACATGTTTGTAATGTTTGTGGTGTATAATTATTATTCTTGCTACTCAGAATACAGATGTAGCATTTGTACTGGTTTTCAGAATAGTTGCCCATCTAAATTTTAGGTCAGAAACTATAATGAGCCTGCTTGGGGCATTATGGGAAACTCATTAATAGAATTGTCATGAAGCAAGTAAGTTCTGTGCCCATGTGCCATGCTATTTGATTTCACATCTGAAACCAACAAACAGGCATCAGTGTTCTTCTATACAGGCGGTGTCCTTAAATTAAAAGCCGTTTTTCATTTGTTTTTTAATTAGGTTAATTCTGTTGGGCCGGAAATCTGTATTGAGAGTTAAAAAGAGGTTTAAAAAGCATAAATATTTAAGAGTTTCTAAATGAAATGATTTTTTTTTCTGTTCACAGATATTTGATTGGACATTTTCATTTTTTGGTTGGTGTTAAGTCTAAAATGGTCATTTAAGCACATAAAGTATATATATGTATGTTAGCACTTCTTTTCTTTTTTGTGATTTATAGAATAACTTTGACACTCTAGGTCTGTTTTACTTTTCAGAATGAGGTTTAATTATGGGATGAGTTTTAATCTACACTGATCTTTTTTTTTTATTTTTATTTTTTAAATTTATTTTTGGCTGTGTTGGGTCTTCATTGCTGCGCACGGGCTTTCTCTAGTTACGGCAAGCGCAGGCTACTCTTCGTTGCAGTGTGCGGGCTTCTCATTGCAGTGGCTTCTCTTGTTGCGGAGCACGGGCGCTAGAGCGCAGGCTCAGTAGTTGAAGAGCACGGGCTTAGTTGCTTCGCGGCATGTGGGATCTTCCCAGACCAGGAATTGAACCTGTGTCACCTGCATTGGCAGGCGAATTCTAAACCACTGTGCCACCAGGGAAGTCCCTACACTAATCTTTTAACATGAAGTTTTCATTCCAGTAAACTGCATATGACTACAAACAAATCTATTATATTTTTTCATAAGTTCATTGTATCACTTACCAAATTTTTAAAAGATAGTTTTTATTACATCTTAGGGGATAATCAGCAGTTATTTGTCATTTGCCATTTCTTAGTTAAAACGAATTGCAGCAACAAAGGTAAGGAAAAATTTTCAAGGTTTTTCTTTTCTAGCTGTTATGAGGCTTTCATCCACTCTCATGAACAATAAGTTTTATTCTCTGTGTGAAAGTAATTTTGATGTGAGCCAACCTGGATCAGATGGATTTCAGTATACATCATTCCTGATTTTATAGCCCACTAGTCTAATTCCTGGAGTTATTATCCGTTTTTAGGAAATCAGAGAATTGTCCAGACATTCTAGGAAAACAACGTATAATCTTTCTCATTCACAAACCTTCAGTCATCATAGAGAGGAAGAGAGGATAAAAACAGTTGCAGTTGGACTTTCTTCCTGCGATCATTCACTACTTAGCTCTTTGTTTTGCTCTAGGTGAGACCAGAATTAGACTGTTTCAAGTCACTTCATGTTCCTAGAAATCACTTGGCCTTAGACATACAGCTCTATTCAATTCGTCACAGCCTGCTGCTGCCACAGTAGGCAAACGCCACATTTACATGTATAATTTAAACCTGCACAGAGAACAGCTGCAGCAAAACCAGCAGAAAGAGCCACCAAGCAGTCGCAGCACGTCCGGGTAGCAGCTCTCTTGTCCACTCTCCAGAGTCTGGTATTCAGTTGGTGAGTAGCTGTCCTAGTGTCTCGGTTCAGCCCCTTCAGGAGCCGTTGTGGGAGGGGAACATTCAAAACGCTGTAGCAAGGAAGAAACCGTTTCTACCGGAGATAGAAGAGGCCGATGTTCATCAAATAGAATAGGGTAGGCCTTGAAGGAACTGTAATCCCTGTAGACCGAAGGAGGGGCCATAGGGATTATCGTTCTGGCAGCAGAAGGCAGTGTAAATGGGAGTCAGGAAGACAAGCAAGTTTGGAGTGTGGGCCGCCTGACTGGCTGGGGCAGGGTTTTTGCTGTGATACTCAGAGAGTCGAGGTTGAGCGAGATGGTGAAGGACAGCGAGTTAAGGAGGTTGAGTATACTTTCAGCGGTAAAGCATTGAAGGTTTTTGTGTACGAGAGTAATAAAAGTTAAAGCAGTACTTTAGATGATTAATCTGTTGATACCAAGTAGTTATCAAGCGCCGCTGCTTTTTTCTTCGCAAATTTGAGTACCTTAGGTTCCATCATTGAGTTAGATAAAATTTGGCTGTTAAACTTTCCACACAGGTCCAGAAGCTGACTCTCATATACCTCGCAAGAGTATTTAACAAGAAGGCAAAGTTTAAGTGGCTTAGAGCCATCATCAGGAAATACCATCAGGTCATGGTATGTAATTTTATGTAAAGCCTCTTCCTATGAGAAATTCTTTGCAGTATATACTTGGACAGGAATGAAAACATGATCAGAAGCCACTTTTCACCTTGGGATGATGTTGGAAATGTTATTTTAAATACTTGAAAGGCTTATTTTGGTTTCCATGCTGAGTTCTATTTCTTGTGGATACATATTCCAACGAATATAAACATTACAGTGTTCCTCTGGAATTCCCATGGAGCAACTCCCAGAAAATGTCTATTTTAGGTGGAATCTTTAATCAGAAATATCTATGATACAGGATATATAAATCACCACAAACTATTTTAAAAATACACTATTTATATTTCAAATGTGATCCCTTATGTTATCTGTGTGTATGTGTATCCACCCAGCTTTAAGTGCTCAGTGGAAGTCATTATTCACTTTTTCTGTCTACTTTCAGATGAATACATTTAAACTTTTTTTTTTTTTTCACGGCAAAGTTTCTAATCTTTTAGGATGGGGCGCTGAGATGTTTTAAAGAGAGTATTGGAAAGATGGGATTTGAAACAGTAAATGTTACATTGTGAAGAATACATAGTATGGTAAAATACCTAATTTGGAATAGAGCAAGTCCAACTTAATGAAAAATATAAATTATAAATGATATTTTCTGGGTTTATTTTGAAGTATGACACATTGAAAACTTACTACAATGGATGCCGTCAAATAAAATGGAGCAGGTTAATGAAAGATTACAAATTAGGTTTGTGTTATGTTCTGTGTCACCAGAATTCATTAACGTGTCAGGCACAATGGAAGTCATACATTTTGAAGCTTCCTATTACAGAGTTACTGGTACTTGGCTTAGATTAATGGAGCCTAATGATTAGAGTTTTAATAAATCTTTGCTAAACTTACACATGGGCTCGGAGAGTGGTGTGAAATAACATTAACATCTCTTTGTCTCAAAAACTGAGTAAAAGGTGGATTATGAAGCTGGCTGATGTCTTGCAGTGGAATTTGAAACTCAAAGCCTGATTTTTTTTTTTTTTTTTTTTTTACTTCACGTGAGATGTGTATTATAATTCTATAGATACGCCTGCCAGTATAAAACTAGCACAAGCTTCACCTTGTTTTTCTTCTTTAGCAATTAATTTTGGTGATTTTAGAAGGATTGTTTGTTTATGATTTATGTGATAATGTCCCCTTTTCCCCCAGTTCTCTAATCAAACCTAAAGTAAGTATCTTTGGCATTTCCCTGCTTGATTCTTGGCATCACTGGTTGTAAAGCTCAGTTACCAGGACTGAGTGGTCTTTTTCAGCTTTATGTAACTGAGTTTTCTAAAAAGAGGATTACAGCATTTTTCGTGTGTTTTTTATTTGATCAAAATATTTTTATATTCTGATTTCTTTCTTTTTTAAAAAAGTGATGACTAGAATAACGGTGAGCAGTGGCACTTCACTTATCTTAAGTGGTAAGATGGGTTCAGATGAACACATTTTTCATATAACACTGATGTCCAGAGCTTCATCCTCATCTCTGGACATAGGACTCTGTCAAACGATTATTTTAGTCCCATCTCTAGAACTTCATCATTATTGTGCTTTACTGGACTTTGTGCTTTACTTCCAATTCAACCTGTTTTGTTTTTTTTATTATTTATTTATTTATTTATTTAGGCTGTGCTGGGTCTTCATTGCAGCACGTGGGCTGTTCGTTGCAGGATTCTCTCTAGTTGTGGTGCACGGGCTCAGTAGTTGAGATGTGCGGGCTCCAGAGCGCGCAGGCTTAGTTGCTCCACGGCATGTGGGATCTTAGTTCCCCAACCAGGGATCGAACCCGTGTCCCCTGCATTGGAAGGCGGATTCTTAACCACTGGACCACCTGGAAAGTCCCTCAACCTGTTTTAAATTAAAATCGTTTTCTTCCTCAAAACTGGCTAACCTCATAATTGGCTCATTTCTGCTGTTGGTATCATTATTCTCTGCCACCATAGCTCGGACTCTGGGATCCTTTTAGACTCCTTTTTTTTTCACCTTGTTTAATTAATCTCTCTATTTTTGTGGCCATTAGCTTAGTTTATGTCATTACCTCTCTTCTAATTTAATACAATAATGTATTAGCTAGTTTCCCAACCCACTGTTTTCCCTCTTCTGTGTACCCTTGTAAACCATCAATTTTCAAAGGAATAGGAGTCAAAGTACCTTTTATGGTAAATTAACATCAAATTGTATGTGTTTATTTATTGCAATTCTAAAGATACCTTGGAACTGTACAGAGCTTTAAGGTCATTCTAAATATCAGGTGTACAAAACATACCAATTGAAGGTTCTAATTAGTAAAAAGTACTGGATTTTTTCTGTAACATCAAAATGTCTTCTGTTTATAAACTCCACTGACTTCTGAAAGTTTTCAAACTTCTCTACTAATGACACTTAATCCCCCAAATACTGGTACAACAGAGTCATTCATTCAGTAAACATTTACTCATGATTGCTATGTACCAGACCCTCTAAATTGAGGCGTACCAAGAGACGGAAGGTTTGAATTGCCAGAAAAATGATTTTTGTTCTCGGATAGAAAGGCTTAGTGTAAGGGTAACAGTTTTGCCTACGTATCAATTAATGATGATGCAGTCAACTAAAATTCTATAAGAATTTTTTTAAAGAAACTTGAAAGTCATTGGAAGTGTTTGAGGAAGAATAAACATAAAAATAGGTAGGAGAAAAAATTTTTAAAAATTCAACAAATAACATTAAAATATAAGGCACGGTAATTAAAACAATACTACTGGTTTGAGATAGACAAACCAATGGAACAGTAACAGAAATATACTCAAGATATATAAGGGAATTTACAGTGATATGATAAAGGGCAACATTTCAAATCAATAGAAAGATGGATTATTCAGTAAATAGTGTTGGGACAACTGGTAGCTATTGGAAAAGAAATAGTTTGATCCTAGTCTCACTCTAATACCCAAATAAATTCCAGGTGGGTTGGAATTTAAATGTGGAGGGGGAGAAAGTGAAATCATAAAGTACTAAAGAAACCCTGGATGAATATTATGAACTTGGGATAGGGAAGGGTGCCTTTTCAAGTATGACATGCGTTTATAAAAGAATATATTGATAAATTTGACGACTTTAAGATGGAAAGCTATGCCACAAAACAGCCATAAACAAAATTCTGATACTAATGGAAAAAGGGCCAATTTTTCTAATAATGAGCTCCACAAATGTATAAGAAATAGGCAGAACAAAGCTATATCATAGAAGCAATTAAAATGGACAAGTAAACAATAAAGATGGTCAAGCTTACAGATAATTATATAAAACATTATTATTATGGAGAATTTTGAACCCAGGCAAAAGTAAACTGAAAAGTATAATGAACTTGCCTAAATCCATCACCTGTTTCAATAATTAACTTGTGGCAAATTTGCTTTAATATATAACCCATTTACTTACCCGATCTGTATTATTTTAAGCATATTTCGGTCATTCTGTCATTTTATCTATAAATATGTCAGTTACTGCCAAAAGATAAGAGCTTTTTTCTGACATAATCACAAATCATTATTAAACCTAAGAAGAACAAACAAAACAGTAATTCTCTAGTATCTTCATATCTACTTAGAGTTCAAGTTTCCAGTTGTCTTATGGATGTCACAGTTGTTTTTTCCCAAGACTGTTTGTTTGAATCGTGATCCAGTTACGGTCCCTATGTTGTGATTGGTTGACCTATTTCTGAAGTCTCTTGAATTCTTCTTAGGTTTACACTTCATCTCTTTTTTCCTTTTGCGATTTATTGAAGATATGGGGTTATCTGTCTTAGGGAGTTTCCCACAACATGGATGGTGCTGATTTTGTTGGCGCATATGATTCTGTGCTGTGGAGTTGTTCAACATTAATGACATAAAAATATCAGTTTTAGAAAACTTTCAATCATGTTCTTTCCTGTTTTTTTTCTATCTTTGTCTCTTCATTGTGGGTATTTCTAATCTGTATTACAGCTTATCAATTTTTTTCTTTAGACATGTCTAATTTTTTAAACCCATTCATTCAGTTCTCAATTCCAGGAGGGTTTTTGTTTTTGTTTTTGTTTTTTCAGTTCTAGGATTTCTATCTGGTATTTGAAATTATTTTTTCTAATTTTCTGACAGAATTCTGAGTCTCGTCTTTGATTTTCTTATAAAGTCTGTCTGATAAATTGATTGATTATCTGGTCTGCTTCTGTGTTTCGTGATGCTGACTTCTCTTCCAGGACGCCTGACTGGTGGTGTTTTGTGTGTTGACATTGTATGTGGAAAATAGATTACTTGAGGGAGGGTGATGTTGATTTCCCTTCAGAATGGATTTATTTTTGCTTCTGGAAGGTGGGTGGGAGTACTTATGATCCTGGATCACTGTGGTCCAGAAGGGGCTTGAGATTTTGAAATTGGATTCAGTTCCACATTCTAGCCTCACCCAAAGCCAGGAGGGCTCAGCGGGGCCCCTTCTCCTCGTTAGGTCCTGAGCTCCCTTCCCCTGCGATCCTTCTGAAAGCGCTGCTCAGCTCCGATTGCCTCATCCGCAGGCGTCCCTGTGGGGAAAGCAGTCCCACGTGCTAGGCTCACCTCGTGTAGGTCTGCGTCTCTGCAGTCCTATAGGTTTTCACTGCCTTGATAGCGTTTGGATGCTTTCAAGCAACTGCTTTTTGTCTTGTCCAGCTGCAAAGACGGCTGAGAGAGAGAGAGAGAGAGAGAGAGAGAGAGAGAGAGAGTTGGTATGTACTGCCTAGACTGCCATTACTAGAAGCCACTGAGTTCTTTTTGATTCCAGCTTCTGATCCCGTGTGTGTGTGTGTGTGTGTATTTTAATTTTATAGGAATGATGTATACTGTTCATTTAGTTTACTTCCTTCTAAGGGGCTTTCACATGATGTCTCAGTTGCGGACACCTGGCTGGAGTGAAAGCCTAGTTCACCCTTGAGGAAACAAGGTTCTGCAGGTGTTGTTCTGCTTCAGAAATCAGAAATTTCCAGCTTTTATGTCTGGATTGTGATTTCCCCATAGAGGATTTTGTCCATGCCAGTTGAAAGTTTAAATTTATGCCATGTGTGAATGAGTGGCAAAGCGCCCAAATAAGAATGGGAAAAATATCTTCTTTTTCCAACCATGTTCAGACACCTCAAACAACTGTGAAATACAATTTTTCTTCCAGTTTTCCAAAATATTTATCTGGGCTGAGACCAAGAATGAAAGCATTTTAGGCCAAAAAGCTCCTTGGAAATTTTATGATTTATAATAGTTCCCTTTTGAATTTTAGGCATATGTTTTTAGAGTATCTTATTTATGAACGCAAGATTTTAGTGCATTTTTACATCAGTGAAATAACTCGTGTTTCTTTTCTATATTATAAGTTATTTTTCTAATATTTAACTATTTCATATTTGTAGTTTTTCGGCTATATTATCAGCCTGTATTTGTTTAGGTAACAGAGGTAGCAATTAAAAATAGCTATCATAATTTTGAGTTAGTTTTCAACTTATAATTTGCTACATGTATTCTAGCATTGCCGTATTGCCAAAAACCTTAATTCAAGTCTCTAAATATTTAATAAAATCATTTTGAAAACTGAAATTATTTGGTGTCTTTATCTTGGCTGCTCTGAACAAAGCCAGTACTTCAAACTTCTCCTCGACGCTTCAGGGTGAAAATTGTGTTAAGTAGTATTTGAATTTAAATGTGGTTTAAAATGTTTCTTAATTCTAAAGCCCTCTGTAGTTTCCGTTTTCTAAACAATATTAGCTATATTTGATCTTCTAGATGAAGAAAGATTTGACTGTGATTAAATATGTACAGTACCATCCTGGAATAAATTTTATTCATAGATTAGTAAAATATGTGCAGCGTGATTTAGGAGAAAATATTTTAGGCCATTAAATTTAGTTACATAAGCTATGGTATGTTTTAAATTCTGTGCAATGAAATCTGTTTTGCTTTAAAAATAAAAAGTTCATTGCACTGGAAAATGTGGAGTATTTGTTATCCAAGACCATCAAAAGCATACCCGGTCACATATTTAGGAAAATTTTGAAATACTGGTTTTAGCCTAGCAATTTAATGGCATTTGTTATGATTGTCTGATTTTCTTATCTGTACTTAAAAGCCTTAAGAGGGCTTCCCTGGTGGCGCAGTGGTTGGGAGTCCGCCTGCCGATGCAGGGTGTCCCGGTCTGGGAAGATCCCACATGCCGCGGAGCGGCTGCGCCCGTGAGCCATGGCTGCTGAGCCTGCACGTCCGGAGCCTGTGCTCCGCAACGGGAGAGGCCACAACAGTGAGAGGCCCGCGTACCACAGGAAAAAAA
>NW_006798732.1:1295946-1311567 GCF_000442215.2 Lipotes vexillifer | reverse complement strand
CAAAAAAAAAAAAAAAAAAAAAAAAAAAAAGCCTTAAGAACACCCTTTAATACTTGATTTGGACACATTTCTTACAGTACATCGGTTTGAATGCAGTTCTTTTCTCTGATATGGAGTAAGTATAGGACCTAGCATAGTGCCTGGCACATATTTGGCAATCGATAAACATTGCTTTCTTTCCCTTATCCCACCCCTATTCTTAGCCCATGATTTTAAGGGTATTAAGAAATAGTACTAGGAAAAATTTAAGAGCTCAGCTTCCATTAAAAAATTTTAAACTTCTTTTTCTAAAAGAAGGATTCAAAATTAATGCATGGTGTTGTAGGCAGGGTTCTATGATGGCCCCAAGATTCCCACCCTCTGGAGGACACCCCTGTGTAACCCCCTCTCCTTGAGTGTGATCAGACCTGTGAGTCACTCCCTTGATTGGGTTGTGTTACATGGCGAAGGTGGTGGTTAAATCATTCTGTGATTATTACCTGATATGACTCCTTAGCAGACTGGAGAGAGAAATTTCTGCTGGCTTCGAAGAAGTAAGCTGCCTCATTGTGCATGGCCACGTGGCTGGGACCTGAGGGTGGCTTCTAAGAGCTGAGAGCAATCCCCACCAACAGCCAGCAAGCAATCAGGGGCCTTGGTCCCAGCTGCAAGGTAACTGTGAGATGATAAACAAATGTAGGGGCTTTTAAGAGCATCCTGAGCATAGGTGAGATGACACCTTGGCCAACACATCGATTTTAGCGCTCTAAGACTGAGTAGAGGACCAGTTAAATCGATTTCTGACTCAAGCCACAGAAACTGAGAAAATCAGTGTATATTGTTTTAAGCTGCTAAGTTCGTGGGAGTTTGTTATGCAGTAATAGAAAATCAATACATTAGGAAAAACCTCCTTTGTGAAAGTTAAATCATTGTTTGTTCACTTTACAGTGAAAATATCTTTGTTCAGGACTGTCAGTCAAAGGATGAAGATTGATATGAGTAATCATCCTCATCAGTAAACAATCAAAGGTTATAGCTGTGGTCTGAATAAAGGCCTCAACTATGTCTGTGTTCTAATCCCAGAAACTGAACATGTCACTTTACATGGCTAAAGGGACTTTGTGGGTGTGATTAAGTTAAAGGCCCTGAGATGGGGAGATTATTCTGGATTTTCCAAGTGGCTGCAATATAATCAGAAGGGTCAGTAGGAGGAAAGAAGATGTGATGAGGGATTCAGAGGTCAGGTGGAGAAGTATTTGAAGATGCTGCACTGCTGTCTTGGACGATGGAACTGTAAGTTAAGAAATCTGTGGTGTCTTAAGCCACTACATTTGTGGTCATTTGTGCAGCAGTAGGAAAATAGTACACAAGATATCTGAGAGAAGCCTGTTACGTTGAAGAAACCAAAACAGTGATTCCTAGGACACAAACTATACAGGACGAAGAACACCTCAAAGATAAAAAATTTAGTTGTTTTTTTGGGGTTCTAGGATTGAGACCTCCTAGTCTGCCATCTTGCTAATGTCCTATGTATATCTTCTTCATTACATTCTTATTATCTACTTATAGCTTTATATACTTTATTCTTTTTTTCAACTTTATTGCAAATTTTATTAAAACTGAGAGGACATTTAATGTAAGTTGTACCCCAAATGCTATCATTCAAAATCTTAAGACACCAACAATTGTAAAATGGATCTGCATTTCAGAAATGTTAAAATGTGTGTGTATGGGTGTAGGGGGTGGAGATCAGGGAGAAGCATCTTAGAATCAATGCAATGCAGCAGATACCTCCAAATTCCTTCGCCAAGTGATTGGAAAAACTTTCCCTCCTACCAGAAATACAAAAATTCAAAATTTCCACATTGCTACAAGAACAGAGAGTTTGATGATACGGCTTAAAAAAAAAAAAAAAAAAAAAAACCCCCTGCAGTTCCCTAAGCACATTTTCAAAATATTTATAGTTAATTTGTGTTCCCTCTAGTGTAAATTGCTGTTGCCATTTTTCTACTCAGTTTTGTATTTTCCCTATTAATTTTAAGAGCTTTTTATGTATCCTAGCTTTATTCATTGTGAATATTGTCTGTCATATGCTGGATTGGTTTTGTAATTATTTTTTAATTTTTCTAATTATCTCTTCCTTCACCAAATCAACTCTTTTTTTTTTTTTTTAACAATTTTTTTAGTTTTGACTGCATTGGGTCTTCATTGCTGCACGCGGGCTTTCTCTAGTTGTGGTGAGTGGGGGCTACTTTTTTTTTTTTTTTTTTTTTTTTTTTTTTCTTGCGTTATGCGGGCCTCTCACTGTTGTGGCCTCTCCCGTTGCGGAGCACAGGCTCCGGACGCACATGCTCAGCGGCCATGGCTCACGGACCCAGCCGCCCCGCGGCATGTGGGATCTTCCCAGACCGGGACACGAACCCGTGTCCTCTGCATCGGCAGGCGGACTCCCACCCACTGCGCCACTAGGGAAGCCCCAACTCTTTTATTAAGTTTTATAACCAGTCTTCACATCTTACAGGTGTTTCATCCCTGTTCTTCTTCTTCAAAACCGTCTTGCCTATTCTGGGCTTCAACATTTCTTTGTGAATATCAGGGCCTGCTTGTCAAGTTTTATGAACAAAAACCTTTGAAATTATATTGATCGTATTGATTAACCTTCAACATTTGCATCTTTATTATAGTGCATTTTCCCATCCATGAATGTGGTATACCTCTCCAACTGGTCTTCCTTTATATCCTTCAATAAAGTATGAAATTTGTCCTCGTAAAGCATTTGCAGATCTTTTGTTAGATTTATTCTGTGGAATGTTATTTTTTGTTAGCTGCTTGGAGTAAGACATTAAAACTACATTTCCTAACTTATTGTTCGTGGTGTTCAAATACACTAATTTTATTTGACTTTGTATCCATAATTTTAAAAAAAATAGCTTGCCTAGATGGTCTCTTAATTTGCTTATGTAGATAATCATATCAAATGCAAATGTTTCTTCAAGGAATTTCCCTATTATTTCTAGTTTGCTAACTTTTTTTTTACATCTTTATTGGAGTACAATGGTGTGTTAGCTTCTGCTACATAACAAAGGGAATCAGCTATACATATACATATATCCCCGTATTCCCTCCCTCTTGTGTCTCCCTCCCACCTTCCCTATCCCACCCCTCTAGATGGTCACAAAGCACCGAGGTGATCTCCCTGTGCTACGTGGCTGCTTCCCACTAGCTAGCTATTTTACATTTGGTAGTGTATATATGTCCATGCCACTCTCTCACTTTCTCCCAGCTTACCCTTTCCCCTCCCTGTGTCCTCAGCTCCATTCTCAACGTCTGCATCTTTATTCATGTCCTGCTGCTAGGTTCTTCAGAACCTTTTTTTTTTAGATTCCATATATATGTGTTAGCATATGGTATTTGTTTTTCTCTTTCTGACTTACTTCACTCTGTATGACAGACTCTAGGTCCATCCACCTCACTACAAATAACTCAATTTCATTTCATTTTATGCCTGAGTAATATTCCATTGTATATATGTGCCACATCTTCTTTATCCATTCGTCTGTCGATGGACACATAGGTTGCTTCCATGTCCTGGCTATTGTAAATAGAGCTGCAATGAACATTGTGGTACATGACACTTTTTGAATTATGGTTTTCTCAGGGTATATGCCCAGTAGTGGGATTGCTGGGTCATATGGTAGTTCTATTTTTAGATTTTTTTAAGGAACCTCCATAATGTTCTCCATAGTGGCTGTATCAATTTACATTCCCACCAGCAGTGCAAGAGGGTTCCCTTTTCTCCACATCCTCTCCAGCATTTATTGTTTGTAGATTTTTTGATGATGGCCATTCTGACTGGTGTGAAGTGATACCTCATTGTAGTTTTGATTTGCATTTCTCTAATGATTAGTGATGTTGAGCATCCTTTCATGTGTTTGTTGGCAATCTGTATATCTTCTTTGGAGAAATGTCTATTTAGGTCTTCTGCCCAGTTTGGATTGGGTTGTTTGTTTTTTTGATATTGAGCTGCATGAGCTGCTTGTAAATTTTGGAGACTAATCCTTTGTCAGTTGCCTTGTTTGTAAATATTTTCTCCCATTCTGAGGGTTGTCTTTTCGTCTTGTTTATGTTTTCCTTTGCTGTGCAAAAGCTTTTAAGTTTCATTAGGTCCCATGTGTTTATTTTTGTTTTTATTTTCATTTCTCTAGGAGGTGGGTCTAAAAGGATCTTGCTGTGATTTATGTCATAGAGTGTTCTTCCTATGTTTTCCTCTAAGAGTTTTATAGTGTCTGGTCTTACATTTAGGTCTTTAATCCATTTTGAGTTTATTTTTGTGTATGGTGTTAGGGAGTGTTCTAATTTCATTCTTTTATATGTAGCTGTCCAGTTTTCCCAGTTCCACTTATTGAAGAGGCTGTCTTTTCTCCATTGTATATACTTGCCTCATTTATCAAAAATAAGGTGACCAGGGGCTTCTCTGGTGGCGCAGTGGTTGAGAGTCCACCTGGCGATGCAGGGGACACGGGTTCGTGTCCCGGTCTGGGAAGATCCCACATGCCGCGGAGCGGGTAGGCCCGTGAGCCGTGGCCTCTGGGCCTGCGCGTCCAGAGTCTGTGCTCTGCAACGGGAGAGGCCCAACAGTGAGAGGCCCGCGTACTGCAAAAAAAAAATAATAATAAGGTGACCATAGGTGAGTGGATTTATCTCTGGGCTTTCTATCCTGTTGCATTGATCTGTATTTCTGTTTTTGTGCCAGTACCATACTGTCTTGATTATTGTAGCTTTGTAGTATAGTCTGAAGTCTGGGAGCCTGATTCCTCCAGCTCCGTTTTTCTTTCTCAAGATTGCTCTGGCTATTTGGGGTCTTTTGTGTTTCTGTACAGATTGTGAAATTTTTTGTTCTAGTTCTGTGAAAAATGCCAGTGGTAGTTTGATAGAAATTGCATTGAATCTGTAGATTGCTTTGGGTAGTACAGTCATTTTCACAATGTTGATTCTTCCAATCCAAGGTCATGGTATATCTCTCCATCTGTTTGTACCATCTTTAATTTCTTTCATCGGTGTCTTATAGTTTTCTGCATACAGGTCTTTGGTCTCCTTAGGTAGGTTTATTCCTAGGTATTTTGTTCTTTTGGTTGCAGTGGTAAATGGAAGTGTTTCTTTAATTTCTCTTTCAGATTTTTCATCATTCCTGTATAGGAATGCAAGAAATTTCTGTACATTAATTTTGTATCCTGCTACTTTACCAAATTCATTGATTACCTCTAGTAGTCTTCTGGTAGCATCTTTAGGATTCTCTATGTATAGTATCACGTTATCTGCAAACAGTGACAGCTTACTTCTTTTCAGATTTGGATTCTTTTTATTTCTTTTTCTTCTCTGATTGCTGTGGCTAAAACTTCCAAAACTATGTTGAATAAGAGTGGTGAGAGCGGGCAACCTTGTCTTGTTCCTGATCGTAGAGGAAGTGGTTTCAGTTTTTCACCATTGAGGATGATTTTGGCTGTGGGTTTGTCATATATGCCCTTTACTATGTTGAGGTCGGTTCCCCCTATGCCTACTTTCTGGAGGGTTTTTTTCATAAATGGGTGTTGAATTTTGTCAAAAGCTTTTTCTGCATCTATTGAGATGATCATATGGTCTTTCTCCTTCAATTTGTTAATATGGTTTATCACATTGATTGATTTACCTATACGGAAGAATCCTTGCATTCCTGGGATAAACCCCACTTGATCATGCTGTATGGTACTTTTAATGTGCTGTTGGATTCTGTTTGCTAGTATTTTGTTGAGGATTTTTACATCTATGTTCATCAGTGATATTGGCCTGGAGTTTTGTTTCTTTGTGGCATCTTTGTCTGGTTTTGGTATCAGGGTGATGGTGGCCTCATAGAGTGAGTTTGGGAGTGTTCCACCCTCTGCTATATTTTGGAAGAGTTTCAGAAGGATAGGTGTTAGCTCTTCTCTAAAAGTTTGATAGAATTCACCTGTGAAGCCATCTGGTCCTGGGCTTTTGTTTGTTGGAAGATTTTTAATCACAGTTTCAATTTCAGTGCTTGTAATTGGTCTGTTTATATTTTCTATTTCTTCCTGGTTCAGTCTCGGAAGGTTGTGCATTTCTAAGAATTTGTCCATTTCTTCCAGGTTGTCCATTTTATTGGCATAGAGTTGCTTGTAGTAATCCCTCATGATCCTTCGTATTTCTGCAGTGTCGGTTGTTACTTCTCCGTTTTCATTTCTAATTCTGTTGATATGAGTCTTCTCCCTTTTTTTTCTTGATGAGTCTGGCTAATGGTTTATCAATTTTGTTTATTTTCTCAAAGAACCAGCTTTTAATTTTATTGATTTTGCTATTGTTTCATTCATTTTTTTTTTCATTTTTTTCTGATCTGATCTTTATGATTTCTTTCCTTCTGCTAACTTCGGCTTGTTTTTGTTCTTCTTTTTCTAATTGCTTTAGGTGTAAGGTTAGATTGTTTATTTGAGTTGTTTCTTGTTTCATGAGGTAGGATTGTATTGCTATAAAACTTCCTCTTAGAACTGCTTTTGCTGCATCCCATAGGTTTTGGGTCATCGTGTTTTCATTGTCATTTGTTTCTAGGTATTTTTTGATTTCCTGTTTAATTTCTTCAGTGATCTCTTGGTTATTTAGCAGTGTATTGTTTAGCCTTCCTGTGTTTGTATTTTTTTACAGATTTTTTTCCTGTAATTGATATCTAGTCTCATAGCGTTGTGGTCAAAAAAGATACTTGATACAATTTCAATTTTTTAAAATTTACCAAGGCTTGATTTGTGACCCAAGATATGATCTGTCCTGGAGAATGTTCCGTGAGCACTTGAGAAGAAAATGTATGCTGTTGCTTTTGGATGGAATGTCCTTTAAATATCAATTAAGTCCATCTTGTTTAATGTATCATTTAAAGCTTGTGTTTCCTTATTTATTTTCATTTTGGATGATCTGTCCATTGCTGAAAGTGGGGTGTTAAGGTCCCCTACTATGATTGTGTTACTGTCGATTTCCCCTTTTATGGCTGTTAGTCTTTGCCTTATGTATTGAGGTGCTCCTATGTTGGATGCATAAATATTTACAATTGTTATATCTTCTTCTTGGATCGATCCCTTGATCATTATGTAGCGTCCTTCTTTGTCTCTTGTAATAGTCTTTATTTTAAAGTCTGTTTTGTCTGATATGAGAATTGCTACTCCAGCTTTCGTTTGATTTCCATTTGTATGGAATATCTTTCTCCATCCCCTCACTTTCAGTCTGTATATATCCCTAAGTCTGAAGTGGGTCTCTTGTAGACAGCGTATATACGGGTCTTGTTTTTGTATCCATTCAGCCAGTCTGTGTCTTTTGGTTGGAGTATTTAATCCATTTACATTTAAGGTAATTATATGTATGTTCCCATTACCATTTTCTTAATTGTTTTGGGGTTGTTTTTGTAGGTCTTTTCCTTCTTTTGTGTTTCCTGCCTAGAGAAGTTCCTTTAGCATTTGCTGTAAAGCTGGTTTGGTGGTGCTGACTTCTCTTAGCTTTTGCCTGTCTGTAAAGGTTTTAATTTCTCCATCAAATCTGAATGAGATCCTTGCTGGGTAGAGTAATCTTGGTTGTAGGTTTTTCCCCTTCATCACTTTAAATATGTCCTGCTACTCCCTTCTGGCTTGCAGAGTTTCTGCTGAAAGCTGAGCTGATAACCTCATGGGGATTCCCTTGTATGTTAATTGTTGTTTTTTCCCTTGCTGCTTTTAATATTTTTTTCTTTGTATTTAATTGTTGATAGTTTGATTAATATGTGTCTTGGAATGTTTCTCCTTGGATTTATCCTGTATGGGACTCTCTGTTCTTCCTGGACTTCACTGACTATTTCCTTTCCCATACTAAGGAAGTTTTCAACTATAATCTCTTCAAATATTTTCTCAGTCCCTTTCTTTTTCTCTTCTTCCTCTGGGATCCCCTATAATTCAAATGTTGGTGCATTTGATGTTGTCCCAGAGGTGTCTGAGACTGTCCTCAATTCTTTTCATTCTTTTTTCTTTATTCTGCTATGTGGCAGTTATTTCCACTATTTTATCTTCCAGGTCACTTATCCGTTCTTCTGCCTCAGTTATTCTGCTATTGATTCCTTCTAGAGAATATTTAATTTCATTTATTGTGTTGTATGTCATTGTTTGTTTGCTCTTTAGTTCTTCTGGGTCCTTGTTAAACATTTCTTGTATTTTCTCCATTCTATTTCCAAGATTTTGGATCATCTTTACTATCATTACTCTGAATTCTTTTTCAGGTAGACTGCCTATTTCCTCTTCATTTGTTTGGTCTGGTGGGTTTTTACCTTGCTCCTTCATCTGCTGTGTGTTCCTCTGTCTTCTCATTTTAATTCATTTACTGTGTTTGAGGTCTCCTTTTCACAGGCTGCATGTTCTTAGTTCCCGTTGTTTTTGGTGTCTGCCCCCAGTGGGTAAGGTTGATTCAGTGGCTTGTGTAGGCTTCCTCGTGGAGGGGACTGGTGCCTGTGTTCTGGTGGATGAAGCTGGATCTTGTCTTTCTGATGGGCAGGACCACCTCTGATGGTGTGTTTTGGGGTGTCTGTTGATCCTATTATGATTTTAGGCAGGCCCTCTGCTAATGGGTGGGTTTGTTTTCCTGTCTTGCTAGTTGTTTGGCATGGGGTGTCCAGCACTGTAGCTTGCTGGTCGTTGAGTGGAGCTGGGTCTTAGCGTTGAGATGGAGATCTCTGGGAGAGTTTTCACCATTTGATATTATGTGGTGCCAGGAGGTGTCTGGTCGACCAGTGTCCTGAACTCGGTTCTCCCACCTCAGAGGCACAAGCCTGACACCAGGCTGGAGCACCAAGACCCTGTCAGCCACACCGCTCAGAAGAAAAGGGAGAAGGAAATGAAAGAAAGGAAAAAAAAAAAAATTAAAATTAAAATTTTTTAATTATTAAAAATTTTAAAAATTAAAACGTAATTAAAAAAAGAAAGAATGAAGAGAGC
Source organism: Lipotes vexillifer (assembly GCF_000442215.2). Lineage (NCBI taxonomy): Eukaryota > Metazoa > Chordata > Mammalia > Artiodactyla > Lipotidae > Lipotes > Lipotes vexillifer. The sequence goes on along the minus strand of NW_006798732.1, from coordinate 1,302,598 downwards.
AACCAAACCAAAAAACAAATCCACCAATGATCACAAGCGCTAAAAACTATACTAAAGAGAAGAAAAAAAAAAACACGGACAGACAGAACCCTAGGACAAATGGTAAAAGCAAAGCTATACAGACAAAAATCTCACAAAGAAGCATACACATACTCACAAAAAAGAGAAAATGGAAAAAAAAAAATATATATATATATAAAAAATAAAAAGAGAGTAACCAAATCAATAAACAAATGTACCAATGATAATAAAGTCTAAATACTAAACTAAGATAAACATAAAACCAGAAACAAATTAGATGCATATAGCAAACCACAAGTCTACAGTTGCTCCCAAAGTCCACTGCCTCAATTTTGGGTTGATTGTTGTCTATTCAGGTACTCCACAGATGCAGGGCACATCAAGTTGATTGTTGAGATATAATCCGCTGCTCCTGAGACTGCTGGGAGAGATTTCCCTTTCTTTGTTTGCACAGCTCCCGGGGTTCAGCTTTAGATTTGGCTCCGCCTCTGCATGTAGGTCACCTGAGGGCATCTGTTCTTCGCTCCCACAGAATGGGATTAAAGTAGCAGCTGATTAGGGGGCTCTAAATGCGGGGTGAGCCTGCAGCGCCAGAGGCCAGTGTGATGTTGCTCCAGCCTGAGGCGCGCCGTGCGTTCTCCCGGGGAAGTTGTCCCTGGTTCCCGGGACCCTGGCAGTGGCGGGCTGCACAGGCTCCCCGGGAGGGGTGTGTGGAGAGTGACCTGTGCTCGCACACAGGCTTCTTGGTGGCGGCAGCAGCAGCCTTAGCATCTCATGCCCGTCTCTGGGGTCCGCGCTGATGGTCGCAGCTCACGCCTGTCTCTGGAGCTTGTTTAGGTGGTGCTCTGAATCCCCTCTCCTTGTACACCCTGAAATAATGGTCTCTTGCCTCTTAGGCAGGTCCAGACTTTTTCCCGGTCTCCCTCCCAGCTAGCTGTGGCGCACTAGCCCCCTTCAGGCTGTGTTCACACAGCCAACCCCGGTCCTCTCCCTGGGGTCTGACCTCCGAAACCAGAGCCTCAGCTCCCAGCCCCTGCCAGCCCCAGCAGGTGAGCAGACAAGCCTCGGGCTGGTGAGTGCTGGTTGGCACCGATCTTCTGTGCGGGAATCTCTCCACTTTGCCCTCCGCACCCCTGTTGCTGCGTGCTCCTCCGTGGCTCCGAAGCTTCCCCCCTGCCCAACCCCCATCTCCGCCAGTGAAGGGGCTTCGTAGTGTGTGGTCACCTTTCCTCCTTCACAGCTCCCTCCCTGAGGTGCAAGTCCCATCCCTATTCTTTTGTCTCTGTTTTTTGTTGTTGTTGTTTTGTTTTTTATTTTAAAGAAGATGTTGTGGGTAGGAGTTTATTAATTTATTTATTTATTTTTGCTGTGTTGTGTCTTCGTTTCTGTGCGAGGGCTTTCTCTAGTTGCGGCAAGTGGGGGCCACTCTTCATCTTGGTGCGCGGGCCTCTCACTATCGCGGCCTCTCTTGTTGCGGAGCACAGGCTCCAGACACGCAGGCTCAGTAGTTGTGGCGCGTGGGCTTAGTCGCTCCGTGGCATGTGGGATCCTCCCAGACCAGGGCTCGAACACGTGTCCCCTGCATTAGCAGGCAGACTCTCAACCACTGCGCCACCAGGGAAGCCCCTGTCTCTGTTTTTTCCTTTCATCTTTTGCCCTACCCAGATACATGGGGAGTTTCTTGCCTTTTGGGAAGTCTGAGGTCTTCTGCCAGCATTCAGTAGGTGTTCTGTAGGAGTTGTTCCACATGTAGATGTACTTCTGATATATTTGTGGGGAGGAAGGTGATCTCTGTGCCTTACTTCTCTGCCATCTTGAAGGTCTCAATATTTATATATGTTCTTTATTGAGGTGTTTCTTCAAATCTTTCATAATTAAAAAAGTGAGTTGTTTTCTTATTGAGGTTTGAATATTATTTATATACTTTGGATACAGGTTCTTTATCAGGTATATTTTCTTTCAATCTGTAGCTTATCTTTGCATTATTTTAACAGTATCTTTTAAAGGACCCAAAGTTTTAGATTTTGATGAAGTTCACTTTATACATTTCTTCTTTTATGGATCATGCTTTTGGAGTCATATCTAATCTTTGCCTAATCCAAGGCAACAGATTTTCTCATTTGATTTCTTTTAGATGTTTTACATTTTTACATTTTACATCTTGCAGATGTTTTATATTTTAAATTTAGTTTATGTTTCATTCTGAGTTAATTTTTATATGCAGTGTAGAGTATGGATTGAGTACCTTGTTTTGCATGCAGTTATCCATCAAATTGACTTTGTGCCATTGTCCATGAGAGTCATCATTGAACATGGTAGGGTAGGGAACTCCAAAATGCCATCCTTCCCCTGAAACGAGGATTAAGCTGACAAAATCTTTCAGAATCAACTTTTCTTGAAGTTTGAAATCTAACAAAAAAAAACCTTAAAACAATGGGAGGATGCATAATGAAAAAGGAAGCTGCTGAATTTCAGGGAGGGCTCTGTGGCCTTTTAATTCACCTGTTTGCCATTTATTACTCCTATGCTCGCCAGTGACTATGAAGATAGCAACCCATATACTTAGTTAGCTTTCTGGTGCAGAGGGAGTAATATGGACCCAGTTCTCAAATAATTGTGGTTATGTGTCTTGATCCATTTGGTGACTCCCTGAGGAATCAACTCAAGGGCTTGGCTTTCTTTCCTCTGCCTCAGAACCTTCTCAGGGACACACGAGATTCCCGGAAAACATTTATCCAAAGCATTTAGTGAAAATATACTTGCTATAGCTGCCTGGGGGTAAGAGATAACAATTGGGGCAAGCAGTAGACACACTGAAAAATTCCAGGAAAGAAGAGACTGGGAAAGGAAATGCATAGGGATATAAGGGCTTCGAAAAGCTCTCAGGTATACAGGGAATCTAGAAAGCCACACACATGCACAGGACTGGAGGTGTGCTCATTAAAGACCTGAGACGATCCTAAGCTTTCACCTCCAACTGACATGTAGGCTCCAGAGAATCAGGAATTCCAGTCATAAATAGCTTGACTAAGCACTGGAGTGCTTAAACACAGAGCCAATCTGCAGAGACTGGGAGGTGTTAATGATGACAGTGATGACAATGATGATTAGATCAAGTCATTTAAGGAAATCTCTGTTAAATCACTAGCTGACCAATAAGCTTAAATAACAGAGATTTCAGGGGCCATTAATGACAAAGAATACTGTCTTTACAAATTTATTTTAGAAAAGCCACTAACAAGCAACTACAACCTCCCTCAAAGTAGCAACAACAAACCCAGAGTTGCCACATTATAATATTCAAAATGTCCAGGTTTCAAAAAATACCATGTTGCATGCAAAGAAACAAAGTATGGCCCATTATTTGGGAAAAAAATAACAGTAACTGTCCCAGAGGAAGCACAGACATTGGACTTACTAGACAAAGACTTTAGAACATCTTAAATATGCCAAGAGATCAAGGATATCATAAACAAAGAAGTAAAGGAAATGGGGGAATAATGTCTCACCAAGTAGAGCATATCAATAAAGAGACACAAACCATAAAAAGGAGCCAAATAGAAATTTTGAAACTTACAACAATTAAAAAATTCTTTGGAAAAATATAACAATAGATTTGAGTAGGTAGAAGGAAGGATCAATGAGCTTGAAGGTAGGTGAGTTGAGATCCAGTCTAGAGAGCAGAAAAGAAAATGAAGAAAAATGGACAGAACCCACAGACTTGTGGGACCTGATCAAGCTTACAACATATGCATAATGGAAACCCAAGCAGAGAAGAGAAAGAAAAGGGCCGAAGGAATATTTGAAAAATTAATGGCCTTCACCAAATTTGGTGAAAGATGTGAATCTACAAGTGCAAGAAGCTCAGGATAAATTCAAAGAGATTCACACCAAGACACGTTATAATTAAACCGTCAAAGCCAGAGAGAGGCTTGAAAGTGACCCATCATGTACAGGAAATCCTGAATAAGATTAACAGCCAATTTCTTATCAGAAATCATGGATGCCAGAGAGTGGATAATATATTGAAAGTCTGGAAGGAAAAAACCTGTCAAACAAGAATACTGTATCTGGCAAAATTATCCTTCAAAACTGAAGGAGAATAGGATTTTGCTGGATGAACAAAAGCTGAGGCAGCCAGTCACCTGGAGACATGCCCTACAAGAAATGCTAAAGGGAACCTTCAGGCTTAAATGAAGGGCATTAGACATAACTCAAAGCCATAAGAAGGAATGAAGTACAAGAATGAAGTCAACTATGTAGATAAACAGAAAAGCCAGCATTACTGTATTTTTCTGGTAATTTTTACTTTGTATATGACTTAAGGGACAAATGCATAAAACAGTGATTATAAATCTATGTAATGGACACACAATGTATAAAGATGTACTTTGTGACAATTACAACATAAAGGGGGGACAGAGCTGTGTAAAAGATTTTTTACACTATTGAAGCTAAATTGGTATTCGACTAGATTGTTATAGATTTAAGATGTTAATGTTAATCCCTATAAGTAAAAAATATACAGAAGTGTAAATTAGAGAATCATAGTAGTATCCTAGAACAAATAAACCCTAAACAAGACAGTAATGGAGGAGTTGAGGAACCAAAATATACGATATATAAAAAAGCAAATAGCAAAAAGGCAGAAGTAAGACCTTTACCAGCAATTGCTTTAAATGAAAATAGATTAAACTCTCCAACTAAAAGGCAGAGATGGCAGAAAGGATTAAAAAACAAGGTCCAACTGTACACTGTTTGTGCCCCTCTCTCCTCTCCAGTGTTCTGCATTGCAAACTGTAGTGCCTTGGTCTCCATCCTCTTGATTCAGGAAGTCCTCTTGTCTCTGCCTGGGAATCCTTCCTAGGGCTGCGTCTGGGAAACGAGCTGGGAAAACCCTCTCTCAGGGCTCACTTCTTTTTTCCTTTATGTCCAAAGTCATGAAAGCTGTTTTTTCGTAGTTTAACATTTTAGTTGTTTTAAGTGGGATAGTAAGTCTAGTTACTCCATCTTGGCCAGAAGCAGAAGACAGTATTGATTAATTTTTTTAATCTATAAAAGTTTTTAAGGTTATACTTTTTTTAACCCTTTAAACTTGGATTTTATTAGTAAACTTTGGTTTTACCAATTACTCTGTAAACTAGATTTACATTGATAACCTAACAATTATCCATTAAAAAGGTATTTCTTTGGCCTTTTAAAAATCATTTTAATGATGATAAATATGTTAATTCAAAAAAGCATCCTAATTTCTTTTAAGCATACTATAAAAGTGCTTTATACTGATCTTAATCTTTTGGCTTTTCTTCCCCGCTAAGAGTAAGAGGAAAAAAAATAAATTTTGAATGTGTTGACAAGTATCCATTGCCAGTAAGCTATTTTTCATGTCTCAGGAAAATAGTTATTTTATGCACTAGGTCATTGTGGACTTATATTAATTACAGCAGTTACAGGGGTAAAGAAAGAAAGCTTGAGTAGGCATTCTAATTACTGATCTGGAAACAGAACAACTGGAAATGTGGTTCTAAGTTTTCTTTAAGAAATAATGCCTTTTGATCTAAAAACATTCATTTAGATAGCAAGAAACTCCTAAGTTTGTATATTTGTATCTTTTTTTTAGGTTTAATAAAAATAATTTTGTGAGTGTGTGTCTGTGCTTGGTCTCTTCCTCTGAAAGCTGCTTTAGACTAGAACGCCCTCTGCCCATTGAAATGAAAGGGGAATTTAGCCTTAAGTGATGAAAAAGTAGAAGTTTCATGACTCACATTGATATGAAAAAAGAATAGAAGAACAGTGATGGATACTGTTTTAATTTTGCCAGTACAAGTTGTAGTTAACAAGCGATGAATACCAAGATTATATATACTCTAGACGTAACGCCAGAGAAAATAATCCTTCAGACATACAGTAAGAATACTTGGTCCTGAAATGCGTCAATAAGCCATAATACCTTTTTGGATATAATATTCGTTATGATGTGTGTTTCTTAACATAAATATTAATCTTCAAGGAGTTTATAGCTGTGACTGAGAGGAAATTCCATAGTTACTCTTGGATAGGAAAAACTTTAGAAATGGATTTAATAGTAATTTTGCTAATAAGAGTCGCCACATAGCGTTTCCATGCAGCAAAGAAGTGGTATTTTGAGCTTTTTGACAGCTTACCATCGTGGCTGGCAGTAAGGCTGGATATCGGCCAGTAGATCAGAATCACAATGTCAGCGCTGGATAAATTAAAGCTGTTATTCCAATTCTGATTGGGTGGCTTTAGAATGGGGCAAATCAGACATGTAACAAAAGAATGGCAGTTTGCTTCATTTAAGAGGACCCTCCCACGTCTCTGCCCCCAGTACTCTCCTGTCTCTTCTTTATTCCTCATATCCAGGAGGAACTATACTCAGAAGAGCACATTCTGGTGGGTAGAGAAGGCCGGTCAGCTACTCTGGAGGGTTGGTGTGGTGTCACATTACAAAAGCTATTGAAGATGGCCGAAAAAACAAAAGCAAACTTTTGGTAACAAGAAACAATTTGTATATTAAAAACTAATTACTTCCCTTTTTCTCTGCTACTAAAGCAGATTGTGCTGCTGTTGTGGACTGGAAACCTTATTCTTTTTTTTTTTTTTTTTTTTT
>NW_006798732.1:1293422-1295811 GCF_000442215.2 Lipotes vexillifer | reverse complement strand
TTCTTGCGTTATGCGGGCCTCTCACTGTTGTGGCCTCTCCCATTTGCGGAGCACAGGCTCCGGACGCGCAGGCTCAGCGGCCATGGCTCACGGGCCCAGCCGCTCCGCGGCACGTGGGATCTTCCCGAAACGGGGCACGAACCCGCGTCTCCTGCATCGGCAGGCGGACTCTCAAGCACTGCGCCACCAGGGAAGCCCCTGGAAACCTTATTCTTAAAAGGGCTGGTGCTCTCTGGAAATGTGAAAGCAAAATGAGGGCTGCCACTTGGCTCCAAAGTAGTGGCTTCCCAGAGATTTCCAGAATTAAAATGATATTTATTCTCATATGTGCCCAAATCATTTGGGAGCAATATAGGCCTTTGTCATAATGTACATTCTTCCTCCACTGAGGGAAGAAGTCATTCGTTACTGTGTGGGAGAAATGTAGATGAGTTGGGGGAAGTGGTTTATGTCTCTCTCAGATGGTGTTGCCTCCATTTACTCAGATTGCAGGAGGCTGTTATATGAAAAAAACATAAATTGCACCATAGTATAAAATGATAATTAGTACCTGTACAGCTTCACTGTTCTTTCTGTCTGAAAATATCTTCTGATTCATCTTCAAGCTTATTTCTCATTTTTAGCCAAATGGTTCTTCTTAAAGTCCAAACTAAAAATGGAAAGTTGGCCTGATTTATTTACCTCCCTAGTTATCTGGAATTTGATACCTTTGTTTTCCACATCCTCAGGTTCCAGTCCATTGGCATGACCTGTGGGCTACTCTCCAGAGCATAGCCCAGCTGTGTCTGCTTTCCACCATCTCCACTATAAACGCCCTAGCTCAAGCTGCTGTCACTCCTAACTTCTCATTTCCAGTATTGATTTTCCCCTCTCCATTTACACACACTAGTTGGGTAGTGGTGTGCAAGGGCTGCCATAACAAAATACCACATACCAGGTGGCTTAGACAACAGAAATCTATTTTCTCACAGTTCTGAAGTCCAAGATCAAGTTGCCACCAGGGCTGGTCTCTGGTGAGAGTTCACTTCCTAGCTTGTAGAAGGCTGCTTTCTCACTGGGTTCTCACATTGTGAAGAGAGAGATCGCTGGTGTTTCTTCCTCTTCTTTTAAGAACAACAGTACTGGGAATTCCCTAGTGGTCCAATGGTTAGGACTCGGCACTTCCACTGCAGGGGGCCCAGGTTCAATCTCTGGTCGGTAAACTAAGATTCTGCAAGCTGTGCAGCATGGCCAAAAAACCAAGCAAACAAACGAAAAACCAAAACAATCCTTTCAGATTAGGGTCCCACCCTTATGACATCACTTAACCTTAGTTACCTGCCTAAAGACCCTGTCTCCACATACTGTCACCCTGAGGGTTATGTCTTCAATATCATAGGAAACCTCAGGTGACCCTGAGTAGACAAAACATCTTAAAAAAGAAGAACAAAATTGGGGAATTCACACCTCCTGATTTTAAAAACTTATTACAAAGCTACAGTACTCAAAGCAGTGGCCTAAAGACAGACATATACAGCAATGGAATAAAATAAAGAATCTGAAAATAAATCCTCACATAAATATTGTCTATTTTTGACAAGAGTGCCAAGACTACTCAACAATAAAAGGACAGTCTTTTCATGCAGAAGAGTGAAGCTGAACCCTTACAATAAACATTAACTCAAAATGAATAAAGACCTAAACGTAAGACCACAATTATAAAACTCTGAGAAGAAAACATAGGTGAAAAGCTTCATAACTCTAGATTTACTAATGATCTCAGGGAAGACACCAAAAGAATAGGCAAAAAAAAGAAACAATAGATAAATTGGACTTTATAAAAATTAAAAAAAAAAACTTATGCATCATAGGACAGTATCAGTAGAGTAAAAAGGCAACTCACAAAATGGGAGAAAATATTTGCCAACCATATATCCCATAAAGAATCAATATGCAGAATGTGTAAAGAACTCCTGCAGCTCAACAACAAAAAGACAACCCAGTTAATATAATAGGCAAAAGATTTGAATAGACATTTCTCCAAAGAAGCTATACAAATGGCCAATAGGTACCTAAAAAGATGCTCAACATCATTTGTCATTAGGGAAATGCAAATCAAAACCACAGTAAGATACCACTTCAAACCCTCATTAAGATGGCTATTATATTAAAACAGTGGAAAATAACACACATTGGCAAAAATGTGGAGAAATGGGAACCCTGGTACAGTGTTGGTGGGAATGTAAAAAGGAGCAGTACACTGTGGAAAACGTTTAGTGGTCTCTCAAAAAGGAAACACAGAATGATCAAGCCATATGATCAGCAATTCCATTCTTTGGGAAGTACACAAAAGAATTGAAAGCAGGGCTTCCCTGGTGGCGCAGTGGTTGAGAGTCCGCCTGCCAATGCA
>NW_006798732.1:1284562-1293279 GCF_000442215.2 Lipotes vexillifer | reverse complement strand
ACCAAAAAAAAAAAAAAAAAAAAAAAAAAAGAATTGAAAGCAGAGACTCAAACGGATACTTGTATACCAATGTTCATAGAAGCATTATTCACAATAGTACAGAGGTGGAAATGATCCAGGTGAATAAATGAATGAGCCAAATATGGTTTATAAATAAAATGAAGTATTATTCAGCCTTAAAAAGGAAGGAAATTCTGATCCATGCTACAATGTGGATGAGTCTTAAAAAACATGCTAAGTGATATAAACCGGACACAAAAAATCAAATATTGTATGATTCCACCTATATGAGGTATCTAAAATAGGCAAATTTATAGAGACAGAAAGCAGAAAGAGGTTATCAGATGCTGCCTAAAAATGACTGATATTACCATGTGTTTACAAGGAGGTAGAGCAACTAAAATTCTCATACTTTGTTGGTTTGAATGTAAAATGATATACTGTAGCCATTTTCGGAATCTAGTTAGCAGTATTTACTAAGGCTAAACATGCTTAATCTAGGACCAGCTTGCACTGAGGATGCAGTGAGCTGGAATGATCATCACTCTCACCATTACAACCACAAGAAGAAGAAACTTGAGCAAACCTCAAGTTCACAACTTTCTTGAACTCATTAGAGAGCGGAGGTTGAAATGCTAAAAGCTAGCCCCAAATCTAAGGAGAGGCAAGCACACACAGGGAGAGACAAGATGCAAGCTTACCTGGGAAAGATGCAGCTAAACATCAGGAAGAAGAATTTAGCTAGGATTCTTAGAAAATAGGTAAAAGCCAAGTTGGATTGGTGACAGAATTTGGAGGCTGTGGGGACTGCAGATACAAGGGAAAATTACATCCAGGTGTATACTTTTCTTCACAAACCTCACCAGGTGTCCACAGAATTGACACATGAAAATTCTGAGAAATGGTCTCTCATTGTGCCAGCCTGGAGGGAAAGGTATGAAACCCTACCCAGATCCTTTCCCCCTTAAAAACCTTAAACTGCAGAGGAAAGGGTAACAAATGCTTATTCTGAGGGCACTGATAAAACAACGCTGCAGCTGAAGAAAGGGAAAAGGAAAAAAAAACCTCTTCCCTGAGGAAGGATAGCAGTACATGGAGGGCCCAGACTGTGGGAACAGAAGCACTAAGAGGACCACATCCCTCGACTCAGCGACACAAGGCCTGCTTTAGACGGACGCTTAATCAGAACGACCGTGGGTGCTTCCCCTTAGACCTCTGCCGCATGACTGTGTCAAGTAAGAAGCAACAGTGGAACATTGCTTGCAAGAATTGTAAGAACGTGAGTCAAGAGGTATAGCACAAAAGGATAGCCTAAAGCTGTAGGAGGAGCAGACACTGAGAAAAATCCTCTGGTAAATGAGCCCCACCCTAAACACAAGTATTTATAGAAGAATTTGAAGATGGGTGTACAACAAACCCTAAATCCAGCTCAACCCTATTGATTGACTCAAAGCCCCATACTAAAATTCTAGTAGAAGGAAAGGCATGTCCACCTCCAGGCGTGAAAGCAGTTTACCTGAGTCACTACTGACTAATGCTAGAAAAAACTACAAGGCATATGAAAAAACAAGAAAAACAACACACTGTCAAAAAAAAAAGCAAACAATAGACCAGATTCAGATATGACACAGATGTTGGCATCAGCAGATAATTCAAAATAACCATAATTAATATGCTAATGGTTCATAGGAGAAGATTAGCACCATATGCAAGATCAGATGGACAATTTCAGCACAGATGGATACAATAAAAAAGAATCAAGTGAAAATGCTAAAGGTAAAAAAACCACAGTAACAGAGATGAAGAAAATATTCTTCAATGGGCTCATCAATAGACTTACGTAGCTAGGGAAGGAATTAGTGAACTTGAAGATAGGTTGATAGAAATTATCCAAACTATAGCCATTATTTTGTAATAACCTATAATGGAGTATAATGTGCAAAATTCTAAGTCACTGTGCCATACACCTGAAACTAATAATATTGTAAATCAACTATACTTCAATAAAAAATAGAAATTATTCAAACTAAAGCAAAAAGAGTGGGAAATAAAGCATTCAAGAGCTGTGGGACAATAACAAATAGTGTAACATATGTGTAATTGGAACCCAAGAAAGAAGAGAAAGAATAGGGCAGAAGAAATATTTGGTTGAGAATTTTCTAAAATTAATGATAGACACAAATACCAGATCGAGAAGCTCGGAGAACATCAAGCAGGATAAAACCAAAACACACACAGCCCCCAACTGATTTCCTATTCAAACTGTTGAAAACCAGAGACAAAGATAAAATCTTGAAGGCAGCTAGAGAAAAAAAAATGCAATAGTACAGAGAACCAGTGCTATGAATCACAGGACTTAACATCACCTAAGCTAGAAGACAATTGAGTGGTATTTTTAAAGTGCTGAAAGAAGAAAAAGCCTGCTAACTCAAAGTCATATACCTCATAAAACACTTTTTAAAAACTGTGATTCCTTAAAAAGATCATTAAAATTGACAAACGTATAAACCATGAAAGAAGGATAGAAGACACAAATCACCAATATCATGAATGGAAGAAGAGACATTTGCATCCTAATAAGGGAATTCTACTGACAACTTTATGCCCACAATTTTGACAATTTAGATGAAATGGACCAATTCCTTGAAAGACACAATCTAATAAAACTTACTGAAGAAGAAATAGATAACCTGAATATCCTATCAAAGAAGTTGAATTCATAGTTTAGAACCTCCCAACAAAGAAAATTCCAGGTCAAAATGGCTTAACTGATGAATTCTTTCAAACGTTTAAGAAATAATACCATTTCTATGCATCCTATTCCAGAAAAGAGAACATTTCGCATTCATTTTATACAACCAGCATTACCCTGATACCAAAATCAAACTCATTATAAGTAAAGAAAGTTACAGACCAACATCTTTTATGAACAGAGATGTAGAATCACTCAACGAAAAAGAACACAGTATGACCAAGGTGGGGTTTGTCCTTGGAATGCCAGGGTTGGTTCAACGTTTTTAAAATTGATCAGTATTATTCATTGTTATTAACAGACTAAAGAAGAAAACCATATGATCATCTCAGTAGATGCAGAAAAAGCATTTGCCAAAATTCAACATTGATTTATAATAAAAACTCCTAGTAAGTCAGAAATAGCATGGAATTTCCTTAACCTGATGAAGGGCATCTACAAAGTCTTACAGCTAATACCACACTTGATTGTCAAGGACTGAATGCTTTCTTTACAAGACCTGGAATGAGGCAAGGATATCCCCTTTCACCATTAACTGGAAGTCCTCTCCAGTACAATAAGGCAAGAAAAGGAAATAAAAAGCATACAGATTAAAAAGAAAGTAATACAACTCTATTCACAGACAACATGACTGTCTATAAGGAAAATACCAAAAGATCTATTTAAAAAGAATCCTAGAACTAATAAGTGAGTTTACCAAGAACACAGGATACAAGGTTAATATATAAAGATCAATTGTATTTCTCTACCCTAGCAATGGGAATTCAACAATTTAAAAAGTGTGCATGTGCTCACACACACACACACACACACACACACACACACATTTAGGTATAAATCCAACAAAGTATGTGCAGGGTATGTGTGCTGAAAACTACAATCACTGATGAAAGAAACCAAGGAAAACAAGTAAATGGAGTCGTATATACCTTGTTCATGGATTGGAAGAATCAATAGAGTTACATTGTCCATTCTCCTCAAATTGATCTGTAAATCCAGTGCAATCCCAGTCAGAATCCCAACAGGAATTTTTTTATAGATATTGACAAACTGACATTTAATTTATATAGAAGGACAAAGGAGTTAGAGGAGTCAAAACAGTTCTGAAATAGAAGGAAAAGCTGGAGGATTCACATTACTTAATTTCAAGACATTTAACTACTGTCATTTAAACAGTATTGAATTGGTGAAAGGATAGATAAACAAGATCAATGGAACAGAATAGAGAGCCTAGATATAGATCCATCTTTGAAAAAGTGCAAAGGCAGTTAAATATAGTCTTTTCAGCAAATGATCCTCGGAAAATTGAAGGTTCATGTACAAAAAAATGAGTTGGCCCATAATGCATACCTCATATGAAAATTAACTCGGGATGGATTATTGATCTAAATGTAAAACACAGAAGTATAAAACTTCTAGAAGAAAGCATGTTAGAAAACCTTTATGACCTTGAGTCAGGCAAAGAATTCTTAGATATGTCACAAAAAACATGCTCCATTAAAAAAATAGGTAAATCAGATTTTATCAAAATTGAAAACTTTTTGATCTGCAGTGACAGTATTAACAGGATAAAAAGACAAGCCACAGACCAGGAGAAAATATTTGCAAATCACATATCTGGTGGAAGAATTGTGTCCAGAATATATGAAAAATTCTCAAAACTCAACCATAAGAAAACAACTCAATAAAAACCAAATCGACAAAAGATTTGAATGGGCACTTCATGAAAGAAGACATACAGTTGCCAGATAAGATGCTCAACATCGTTAGTCTTTAGGGAAATGCAAAAGAAAATATAAATGAGATACCACTACTCATTGATTAAAATGACTTATTTTTAAAAATCAGACAGTACCCAGTGCTGGCCAAGGTAGGAGGAAGTGGAACTCTTGTACATTGCTGGTGGGGATGCAAAATGGTACAACGACTTTGAAAATCAATTTGGTAGTTTCTTATGAAGTTAATAATATACTTGCCAGCAATTCCATTCCTATGTAGTTACCCAAGAGAAATATAAACTATGCTCACACAAAAATCTTTATGTGAATGTTTAAAGAGTCACATAAAAAGCAGCTTTATTTACAATCATGGTTCATGAAATTTAACTGAAGAGGTGATATTTGGGATGAATATGTAGTGAAAAGACTGGGCACCACAAAACTGTTTCAGATGTAGCAGGAAAAGTCTAAAGCAGCACTCAGCACTATGCAGTAGGAGTATAATGTGAGCCACAAATATAAGCCACACATGTAATTTAAAATTTTTAGAAGCCACGTTAAAATGTAAAAAGAAAACTATTAATCTTAATAATATATTTTGGTTAGCACAATATATCAAAAATAGTCATTTCAGCACTTAACCTGTATTAAAACATTGACATGATATACATTTTTTTGCACCAGGATTTGAAATCCAGTGTGTGTTTTACCCGTACAGCACATCCCAGTTTAGACCAGCCACATTTCAAGTGCTCAATAGCTATGTGTGGTCAGTGGCTGCCATGTAGGACACCACAGTTTCTACAGGAACTTAGAAGTCATTCTTGCTGGAAGGAAATGTAGACCAGAACAGTGCATCTCAAACTAGCTCTGGTGTAGGACCGGTGCTTGTGTTTTTTAAATGTTCAATCGATTTTGGACTGACGTTTTTGTAAAATGAAATTAAAAAAAAAAAAGAATTAATGGAAAAAATAAAAATGAAATAGAAAGTGAAAAGTAAAATGCAAGCTTAATTTTAAAATATCGGATTCAGTAGACATACTATTCTAGGCTCTCTCTTTCAACTTCTGTGCTTATCTCACTCGGGGCCAATCGTACACGGTTCACAGGCCAAGGTCAGCCTGCAGGAACCCTGGACTAGAATATGGTGGGGCTCGCTTGTCTCCCCACCAATCGTGTCAATGTAAAGGGAAATGCCTCGTTTTTCGTTGACTCACAAGATAGTACGCTTCTGATGACTGGATACTAAGAACGCCCAGCTAGGCTTTAGCATTGCTTCCGCCTGAAAATAATGGAGCAGTGCTGTCATCACTTGTTCCAGTAAACAAATCCTTGCATGCGCACCACACATTCTGTCTGCACCATCTGCAGTGCCTCTCGGAGTCTAGGTTAATCTGTTTTTGCTTTTGTTCTCCAAACCTTAAAGATAGTCTCGCGAAGGCAGTTTCCCTTCTCAGTCTTCTTTGCATGAACTCCATGAGAGTAGGGTTTCCATTTTCTCTCTCTAAAAAAAAGTGATAGCTGGGACTTAGAGTTTGAGCCAGTCATGTTTCATGTAGGATTCAAATATACTAAAAGAATCGTGGGGAAGGCCAGTCAGAGGCTTCCTTGAATGCCTGAAGGACTCTTCCAGGGAGAGAGTGGCGTTGGGACCGGCCACTGTGACAAGACACAGTTCGCACCCCAGGTGGCAGTGCTCAGTCATTCTTCAGGAGTCCCTTGTTGAGTACCTACTATGTGCTGTGGAGTTTATATAGATCATCTATCACCTTTAACCCTCCCTCTGAAACGAGCTTGAAGACATACCCCTTATACTATAATTTATTTCTTCGGAGGTAAAACTTTTGCATTGTTCAAAATTCAGAATATACAAAAGGACATACCATGAAACACAGTGAAAGGTCTTCCTCTTACCTTGCCCCGCTCCACCCAGGTTTTCATGCCATTGCCACCAGTTTTATGCTTAAGCAAAAACGTTTGCCTGTATTTTCTTTTCCACTTTTTTACCTCCCTCCTTCCATTTGTCATTAGTTCTTAGTAACTATTCTAGATCAGATAGCAAGTGTTTCCTCATCCATTTTTATGCTGCATAAATTTCCATTGAATGGATAAATTAGAATTTGTTTAACCAGTCTCCTATCTTCAGACATTTTTTCCCAACCTTTTACAATTACAAACAATGCTGCTAATAATATTTTGTATTATCGTTTGTTTTATGTATTAATGTATCTGTAGGATGAATTCCTAGAAGTGGTGTTTCTGGGTCAAAAGTTTCATGAATTTGTAATTTTGAGAGTATTGCAAACTGCCCTCCCACCAATGTATGATAGTGCCTGTTACTTTATACCCTCACCAAGAGTGCATCAGTTTTTTTAATCTTTACTAATATCAGTTCAAAAATGGTGTCATGCTTTTACTTTGCATTTTCTTTATTATGAGTAAGTTTTTTGAATTTGCTATTCTGCGAACTATTTACTTCATAAAAAACTTTATTGTCTTTTTTATTGTTTTGTAAGAACATTTTATATATTAGGGAAATTGGCTCCTTGACCATGGAGTGGTTGTATTTTTCTCTCGCTTGCCATTTGTCTCTTGACTTTATTATTGTGGTTTTTGCCGTGTAGAAATGTTTTATTTTTACATGGTAAAAGTATATCCATTTTTCGTTTAGAGTTAAGAAAGCCTTTTCCATTTCAGGAGTATTTTAAAAATTATCTCACGGTTTCGTCTAATGTTTTTGCAGTTACAGTGCTTGCAATGTTAGATGTAGCTAGAATTTATCCTACTACGATATGTGAAATAGGTATCCATTATTTTTTAGATGGCTACCTAATTGTCCCAATACTATTTATCAAATAATACATATTTCTCTCCTGGATTTTAAATCCTACTTTTATTATATAATAAATTCCAGTTTGTATTGGGGTCTCTTTCTGACCTTCTGTGTTCTTCTATTGGTCTGTCTCTTCATGTGTCCATTCCAAACGGTTTTAACAAACTGTTTAACCAAAATGTTTAAATTATAACTTTATAATTTGTTTCAGCATCTGAAGGGCTTATATCCCTCACATTAATTTTTTGTTTATTTACCTTTCTATATGAACTTTAGAATCAGCTTGCCAAGTTCCAAAAAAAAAAAAAAACCTGGTTGGTTTTTAAAATTGGGATCGTATTAATAGATTAACTTAGGAAGAGTTAACAGCTGCGTGATGTTGCACCTCCCTCCCAAGAACATGGTAACTTTTCCATTCGTGTAGCTTTTCCTTCGTTTCCCTCAGGAGTGTGCTTCAAGTTTTCTTCACATAAATCATGCCCATTTCTTGTTGGGTGTATTCCTAGCTAGTTTATCCTTATTACTGCTACTATGAAAAGGGGGACTTTTCTTTCATTGCGTCTTACGACTGACTGTTGTTGTTACTGTTCCCACTCTTAGCAGTGAGTAAACTGACACTAAGAGAAGTGACCTTCCAAAGTCTCACCAGTGGCAAAAGCAGCTGAGGTGGAACTTGGCCTCAGATCTGATTCGATCCCGATACCAACTTGTGGATAGAAACCATCCAGTGTTTACTGTATACCTTGGTGACAAATGTGTATCATTACTATTGCATATTTGGTTCTTTTCTGTTGGAACTTAAAGGAATCTTGAGACATGACCCAGCCTGCTCTCATTTTATTGATGGGGAGAATGGTACAGGGCTATCAAGAAGCTGTCCAACGTTTACAGGGGAAAGAAGGAAAAAGAGATCCCATCTGATCCCGTCACCTTTGTTTTACCAATTCCTGTTCCGTGAAACAGCTTGAGGACATGAGGGCGGCCTTTGTCCATTGCAGCTGGAAATACTGCCTTGCAGCCCTGGTTTTGGCGTTCAAGCTGGTAATGTTATTTTAGTCACCCCCTGCTGAATTTTTTCACAGAACTGAAATTATAAGGGCTGCTTCTATTTTCTGTACTTGTTTAAAATACTGTTTTGCTCTGCCACCCTAGAATGCACAGGAGAAAGTGTTTTGTTTTCTTTTTTTTGATGTCAGCACATTTCATTTCATTTTAAAATAACCACATCCTGGTTGACAGGGGCTTGGATTCTTCCAAGGAAGCCAAGGGTGGAGAGGTGGTCAGTTAATACTGTCATTGGCCTGCAGAGGGAGCTCTGTGGTTTTCTTTTTCTCCAATGCACATCTGGCCCATTGGTTAATGTAGGGAAGTGACTTATGGACTATATAGTATTAGAGAGTCAACTTAGCTTTTC